>NC_046194.1:12824389-13136512 GCF_011004875.1 Balearica regulorum gibbericeps | reverse complement strand
CTGCACTTCACGTGGCTTAGCATAACTTACTTTCATGTCCATTATTGGTCCTTCTTGCCTTCTTACATTTATGGAAACCTTTATAATAAAATAAAACTTTCTAAGGAGCACATTAGAGATCCTGTAATATTTGTAACTTTTGCTCATGAATATTTTTAATCCAAATACACACCTAGTGGTTAATTAAGAAGGAGTCTTGCTGCACAATCAAGGTTAATATTCCAAAAGAGTCGAAGCTAGCTTTGCAAGACAGCAAAAAGAAATGCAGATAAGACAGATGAATAGGGGTCATGAAATAAGTCCCCTTTCATTTTACAATCCCATTAAAAGTTGAAAAAGACAGTTGACCTGTTTCCTGATGAGAAAGTGCTCTTCCCCAAGCTTAATCTATTTTTCTTAGCTGTTGGTTTTCTTTAGTGTGCTTCTACTGTCTCCCAGTCTCAAAAATGCTTAGAAAATAGCATGGACATATTTTATTTTTCATTTTCAAGTTGCATCAGGGCAGATATTCTACTGTTTGGAATTTTACCCTCTCTTATGATTAGTATTACAGTAATACCTAGGACCTGAGAACATGGAACAAAACCTTAACTGTGTCTCAAACATGGAGCTTCAGCCTTTCATCCTCCCAACCTCTGATACACAATTCTTTCCAAAATCGTTGGTGCAACCAACTATGGAATCAAACATCCATAAATAAAATTTGAGAAAAAAAGTTATTTGGCTAAAAGAGGCTTGAAGTGGTGGTTGTAGTGCACCACACTTTGTGACATAGAATAGGTATGAATCTACGTTTATAGAAAAGAGGGTCAGCCGTGCATATTGTGCCTCCAATGAGAACAAGTACAGTAGATCGACTGTGTATATTAATCAGTTTATCACATCCTTTAACTGTAATTCAGAATTGTTTTACTTGCTGTATTGTCTTTTTGATTTTGGTGGATGAGAAAGGTATCAAAAATCAAGTGGAAGTATAGTTCTTAAAAGTAATTCAGGATCTAAAATAAGAAAACAACTGCATAAGCCTTAGCTATTCCATTTTGAAAAACAAAAATGACTTAATGTGAAATTGAAAGCCAATCTTCAGGGTAAAAATATTCAGAACATAATGTAACAGAGTTCAAAACCGTCCAAATTACTTTTTATTCACTTAAACTGGTTTAAATGTATAATAATGCGGTGACTAATTGTGCCCTGAGTAGGCAGAAGTGTGCCTGACAAAAAAGATTGGAAATGGCAGTTAAATAATTAATGTAAAAATATGCTGATCATCCTAAATAAGAAAATGTGAGAAATTTGAAATTAAATAGCTAGCATCAGGTAATCTACTTACTGCATAAGAGGCATTAGAAATATCCATTAACTGCATACGCCATAAATAAAAAAACCTACGAAGGAGAGCGATAATATTTTTCCACTTCTGCTTAAGAGGAATATACCACAATTCAGTTAGTTTTTAAACAATTAAATAAAGAAGCTCAGTCTATATTCATCTAAATACATTATTAAGGTAGCAATACAAACATCACAGTTGATTTGAGAGTGAAATTAAGATACTAAGTACTGAAATAACTGGGGGGGGGAAGGCTGATGGAAGAAACAGATTACACACATTTATTTGATATTAAATAAAGACTGATGTTAATGATATATGTGCATATTGTAAAGAAAGTTAAATTAAAAGTTGTATTCAAAGAGAAAGCCAAAATAGGAAGAGTAATTCCAATCCGAGCTGTAAGGCAGCAGTAGCTATCTTCTGAAGGTCTTTGAGAGCATGGTAGACAAGCACCTACCTGATGAGAAGCTCAACATGAGCTGGCAGTGTGCGCTTGCAGCCCAGAAAGCCAACCATGTCCTGGGCTGCATCAAAAGAGGTGTGACCAGCAGGTTGAGGGAGGTGATCCTGCCCCTCTACTCCACTCTGGTGAGACCCCACCTGGAGTACTGCGTCCAGCTCTGGGGGCCCCAGTACAGGACAGACATTGAGCCGTTGGAGTGAGTCCAGAGGAGGGCCATGAAGCTGATTGGAGGGCTGGAGCACCTCTCCTATGAGGACAGGCTGAGAGAGTTGGGGTTGTTCAGCCTGGAGAAAAGGCAGCTCCAGGGAGATCTAGTTGCGGCCTTCCAGTACCTGAAGGGGCCTACAGGAAAGATGGTGAGGGACTGTTTATCAGGGAGTGTAGTGACAGGACGAGGGGTAATGGGTTTAAGCTGAAGGAGGGTCAATTTAGATTAGATGTTAGAAAGAAATTCTTTACTGTTAGAGTGGTGAGACACTGGAACAGGTTGCCCAGAGAGGTTGTGGGTGCCCCATCCCTGGAAGTGTTTAAGACCAGGTTGGATGAGGCTTTGGGCAATGTGGTCTAGTGGAGGGTGTCCCTGCCCGCAGCAGGGGGTTTGGAACTAGATGATTTTTAAGGTCCCTTTGACGTGGTTTAGGCCCAGCCGGCAGCTGAGCACCACGCAGCCGCTCGCTCACCCCGTCCCCCAGCGGGATGGGGAGGAGAACGGAAAAAGAACAGCAAAGCCTCGAGGGCTGGGATAAGGGCAGTTTACTGGGACAACAAGGGAGAGGGAAAACAATCAACAACAGTACTGATAACAGATATTCAAATTGGTGATAACAGAGAACAATTTACCGATCCAAGGACCGACCAGACGCTGAACCCCTCCCAGAACTTCATCAAAACCGTGCCGCCCCCTCCGCTGCCTGACTAGCCCCCCCCTTTTATGGTGAGCATGACGTCACATGGTATGGAATAGCCCCCGGCCAGCTTGGGTCACCTGTCCTGGCTCCTTGTGAAATTAACTCTATCCTTGCCAGAACCAGGACATTATCCACCCCTTATTCTATACCATCTACGTCATGCCCAGATTATTTCACAGACACCATTCTTTTACTCCATGGGCTATCACTCTAAAGCGTCCATCGAGTTCATTTAGGCCATGGCTTTGGGTTCCATCTGCCATTACAGTCTCTCAGAGCAGGAGCAATGGTGCGTGCTGCTGGATTGTTGCACGCTGCATCCGGAGTTTTTTCACAGCTGGTGTATCTGGTATGGTCCATGCTCGCAGCCTGGACGTCACAGATGTAATTTTCGATGAAGTTCCTGGGCACCAGTTGAAGTCAGTTCCAAAGTCCATCCTTCATTAGTTTTGGGTGATTCTTATGGCCGTACCATTAATACAGTATATAGCTATTAACATCATACAATTTAATTTATTGGCTATTTTCACCCAAAATCAAATCCCCTTGGGGTACACACCGGACTTCCCCATCCTGTCTCATCACCCACCAAGCGCACCCTGGTCCCTGAGCAAAAGCAGTCCTGCAGATGGGCTTGCCTTTGCCTGAAGGAGGGATAACCCAAACTGTTTTACCCAACATATTCTTCATGCGCACTACAGGAACTTTACCCCCTTCTACTGGGCGTGGAAATTTTGATTGGGCAGGGCCAGATCGATTGGCAGATCCCCTAGTGTTAACTAACCAGGTGGCCTTTGCTAAATGTGTGTCCCAGTGTTTGAGGGTCCCACCACCCATTGCTCTCAGAGTAGTTTTTAGCAGTCCATTGTACCTTTCAATTTTCCCAGAGGCTGGTGCAGGATAGGGGATGTGATACACCCACTCAATACCCTGCTCTTTGGCCCATGTGTCTATGAGGTTGTTCCAAAAATGAGTCCCGTTGTCTGACTCAATTCTCTCTGGGGTGCCATGTTGCCACAGGACTTGCTTTTCAAGACCCAGGACAGTGTTCCGGGCAGTGGCATGGGGCACAGGATATGTTTCCAGCCACCCAGTGGTTGTTTCCAGCCATCCAGTGGTTGCTTCCACCATTGTAAGAATGTAACGCTTGCCTTGGCGGCTTTCTGGGAGTGTGATGTAGTCGATTTGCCATGCTTCCCCATATTTATATTTCAACCATTGGCCTCCATACCACAGAGGCTTTACCCGCTTGGCTTGCTTGATTGCAGCGCATGTTTCACATTGATGGATGACCTGTGAGATGGCATCCATGCTCAAGTCCACCCCTCGATCACGGGCCCATCTATATGTCGCATCTCTTCCTTGATGGCCTGAGGTGTCATGGGCCCCCCGAGCTAGAAATAATTCACCCTTACGCTGCCAGTCCAAATCCACCTGAGCCACTTCAATCTGGGCAGCCTGATCCACCTGCTGGTTGTTCTGGTGTTCCTCAGTGGCCCGACTCTCGGGTACTTGGGCATCTACATGACGTACCTTTACAACTACGTTCTCTAGCCGGGCAGCAATATCTTGCCACAATGGGGCAGCCCAGATGGGTTTGCCTCTACGCTGCCAGCTGCTCCGCTTCCACTGCTGTAACCACCCCCACAGGGCATTGGCCACCATCCGTGAGTCAGTAGAGAGGTATAGCATTGGTCACTTTTCTCTTTCAGCAATATCTAAAGCCAGCTGGATGGCTTTCATCCCTGCAAACTGGCTCGATTCACCTTCTCCTTCAGCAGCTTCTGCAACTCGCCGTGTAGGACTCCATACGGGGGCCTTCCACCTTCGATGCTTTCCCACGATGCAACAGGACCCATCAGTGAACAGGGCATATGGTTTCTCATCTTCTGTTAGTTTATTATACGGTGGGGCTTCTTCAGCACGTGTCACCTCCTCCTCTGGCGACATCCCAAAATCTTTCCCTTCTGGCCAGTCTGTGATCACTTCCAGAATTCCTGGACGATTGGGGCTTCCTGTTCGAGCCCGCTGTGTGATCAGCGCAACCCACTTACTCCACGTAGCATCGGTTGCATGACGCGTAGAAGGAGCCCTCTCTTTGAACATCCAGCCCAGCACTGGCAGTCGGGGTGCCAAGAGGAGCTGTGCTTCACTGCCAATCACCTCTGAAGCAGCTCAAACTCCTTCACAGGCTGCCAATATCTCCTTTTCCGTTGGAGTGTAGCGGGCCTCGGATCCTCTGTATCCCCGACTCCAAAACCACAGGGGTCGACCTCGAGTCTCCCCTGGTGCTTTCTGCCAGAGACTCCAGGTAGGGCCATTCTCCCCGGCTGCGGTGTACAGCATATTTTTGACATCTGGTCCTGCCTGGACTGGCCCAAGAGCTACAGCATGAACTATTTCTTGTTTAATTTGTTTGAAAGCTTGTCGCTGCTCAGGGCCCCATTTGAAATCATTCTTCTTCCGGGTTACATGGTAGAGAGGGCTTACTATTGGACTGTAATTCGGAATGTGCATTCTCCAGAAACCCACAACACCTAAGAAGGCCTGTGTCTCCTTTTTGTTGGTTGGTGGGGACATGGCTGCTATTTTGTTGATAATATCCATTGGGATCTGATGCCGCCGATCATGCCACCTTATTCCTAAAAATTGGATTTCCTGCGCAGGCCCCTTCACCTTACTTCGTTTTATGGCAAAGTCAGCCTGCAGCAGGATTTGGATTATTTTCTTCCCTTTCTCAGAAACTTCCTCTGCTGAGTTGCCCCATACAATGACGTCATCAATGTATTGCAGGTGCTCTGCGGCTTCACCCGTTTCCAGTGCAGCCTGGATCAGTCCATGGCAAATGGTGGGGCTGTGGTTCCACCCCTGGGGCAGTCGA
The DNA here is from genome assembly GCF_011004875.1 of Balearica regulorum gibbericeps. Taxonomy (NCBI): domain Eukaryota; kingdom Metazoa; phylum Chordata; class Aves; order Gruiformes; family Gruidae; genus Balearica; species Balearica regulorum. The sequence goes on along the minus strand of NC_046194.1, from coordinate 13,130,924 downwards.
TTCCAGGTGTACTGGACGCCCCTCCAAGTGAAGGCAAACTGTGGCCTGCACTCTGCTGCCAAAGGGATCGAGAAAAATGCATTAGCTATATCAATTGTGGCATACCACTTGGCTGCCTTTGACTCCAGTTCATCTTGAAGTTCCAGCATGCCTGGCATGGCAGCACTCATGGGCGGTGTGACTTCATTCAGGCCACGATAGTCTACCGTCAGCCTCCACTTGCCATTGGACTTCTGCACTGGCCATATGGGACTGTTAAAGGATGAGTGGGTTCTGCTGATCACTCCCTGACCCTCCAGTTGACGAATTAGCTTGTGGATGGGAACCAGGGAGTCTCTGTTGGCGTGGTATTGCCACCAGTGCACAGTTGTAGTAGCAATCGGCACCTGTTGCTCTCCAACCCTCAGCAACCCTACAACAGAAGGGTCCTCCAAGAGACCAGGCAAACTAGACAATGGTTCAATTTCCTCCGCTCCCAAGGCAGCTATTCCAAAAGCCCACCAGTAACCTTTTGGGTCTTTGAAATACCCTTTCCAGAGGTAGCCTATGCTCAGGATGCACGGAGCCTCTGGCCCAGTCACAATGGGGTGCTTTTGCCACTCATTCCCAGTTAGACTTACTTCAGCATCCAACAGAGTCAACTGTTGGGATCCCCCTGTCACACCAGAAATAGATATTGGTTCCACCCCTTCATCGTTCGATGGCATTAGGGTACACTGTGCACCGGTGTCCACTAGGGCCTTGTACTCCTGGGGGTCCGATGTGCCAGGCCATCGGAGCCAGACAGTCCAATAAACCCTGTTGTCCCTTTCCTCCACCTGGCTGGAGGCAGTGCCCCTCTAATCCTGCTCATCATATTCACTACTCACCTCTTGCAAAAAGGACTTAGAAGTCCCTTCAAGAGGATCATAAGTGCGATCAGGCCTTCCACTTGATCTGGGGGGCTGCCTGGTGGAAACTGGAGCAGCATTCTTTCTGGAAGCGTCCCTTTGTACAGCTGTCTTGCCTTGTAGCTCATGTATGCATGCTCGCAGGGTTGAGGCGGTCTTCCCATCCCATTTCCTCATGTTTTCTCTGTGGTCATGCAGATAAAACCACAGGATACCTCGTGGTGTGTATGCTCCATAGCTCCTCTCTGGAGCAGAAAAACGCTTACTCCTAACAGCTGAAATACAGGTCTGTGCAGGTGGGGAGTAAGATATATCCTCTTTGAGTTGCCAGATGTCCTGGGACAGTTTCTCCACAGCCAAGACTAGGGAGGAAGAAAGGCTCTCCTCATATTGCCGGAGTTGGCCGGCCACTTTGTCCACCGTGGGTGCCTCTTCACTTTTCCAGTCAATTACTGCCAGTGAGTTGGCGTATGATGATGGTGCACTTCGCACAAATTTTTGCCACATGGGTCGGGTACATTGGACTTCATCGGGGTCTGTGGGCAAGTGTGCGTTGTCCGGATCGTAATAAACCATCTCCCGCACAGCTAATTCCCTCAGCTATTGGATACCTCCCTCCATGGTGGTCCACTTGCCTGGCCCACATACGACATCTTCGCTGAAAGGATACCTTTCCCTCACGCTTGACAGGAGTTGCCTCCAGAGGCTAAGAGCCTGTGCCTTCTTCCCAATTGCTTTGTCAATGCCCCCTTCCCTAGACAAGGATCCTAGCTGCTTGGCCTCCAGTTCCAGGCTACTGGCCCCGTTATCCCAGCAGCGGAGCAGCCAGGTAATAATACGCTCCCCTGGAAGGCGGCTGAAATCTTTCCGCATATCTCGCAGCTCACTCAGGGACAGGGATCGAGTAATCACTTCTGGTTCTGGCTCTTGTTCTCATGATGGTCCCGGTTCATCATCATCTCTCTCACTAAGCGAACCGATTTCTTTGTGTATTTCTTTTTGTGTATAGGGGTGACTGATACTGGTATGGGTTGATCTTTTGGCTCGGCTACAGTGCCTGTTGCGGGGGTTTGGGTAGCTGCAGTGCCTGTTGCAGGGGCTTAGGTACCTGCAGTGCCTGTGGGTCCGCTCTCTCCCTCTGGATGGTGCTGTCTACTATCAAGCAGATAGTTATCAATCTATCTATGTTTGATAGATTGTGGCCAGGGCCTAGCACAGCGCAGTAAGTTGTGTCTCCTTAGAATCCCCACAGCATTTTCCTTTCAAATAGTCCACCATTTTATCAGGGTCTTGCAGTTGTTCAGGAGTGAAGCTCCAAACCATCGAGGGTGAAAAGGTCTCTAGATACCTGCCCATACTCTCCCACATGCCATGCCAGCCCTGACCATTCAGCCTTGGGGAAGATCCCTGGGTGGTACTCTTGAAAAGATTTTTGCTAACCCTGAACAGGAGTTGGAAAACATTCAGGAGACCTAGCAATAGGAATATACTGGCCTGAACATGCCAAGGGTATTCAACATTCCCAAAAATTGTTGTGACCAACCAAAAGGGAAAAGGGGAGGTGAAAGAGTGCAAGAAGGTATCCCCCCCTGTCTTCCCCATAGGTTGGGTGCAATTATTAATCAATTCTGAAAGACCAAGGTACGGGTATGACCGAAATGCTACATACACATACCAGCTCAGACCCATGACTGTCAATGACATCTGATCATAAGTCATTATCACACAATACAACAATATGGGAACAAGAACCCCTCTCCCAGAGGTGATAAACAGCGCCACAGGGATTACATAGAGTAAACATGGGTTTACAAACCAGAACCATGTGACCAAACAGAACATCATTATGACCAGCGACTCTTTCAATAACATCATAAATGTTTATAACAATTTTTTTTTAGCACACTTGGGTCAGACTTGTCGTTATCACAAACCCTCGAGCCCCATATTTGACGCCAAAAGGACTGACGTGGTTTAGGCCTAGTCAGCAACTGAGCACCACGCGCTGCTCGCTCACCCCTCCCCCGGCGGGATGGGGAGGAGAACAGAAAAAGAACAGCAAAGCCTCGAGGGTTGGGATAAGGGCAGTTTACTGGGACAGCAAGGGAGAGGGAAAACAATCAACAACTTTACTGATAACAGATATTCACAATGGGTGATAATAGAGAACAATTTACCGATCCAAGGACCGACCTCCTGGATGCTCAGCCTGTCCCAGGACCACACAGAAACCCACACCATCCCCTCCTCTGCCTGACTAGCCCCGCTTTTATGGTGAGCTAAAACCATGACATCACTTGGTATGGAATAGCCCCCAGCCAGCTTGGCTCACCTGTCCTGGCTCCTTGTGAAATTAACTCTATCCTTGCCAGAACCAGGACATCCTTCCAACCCAAACCATTCTATGATTCCATGATTCTATGATTCTATGCAGTGACTGCCCTGAAGCACAACAAAAAAATAAATAGCATTTTGAAGTCTTCTTGAGGCTGATTTTCACAGGAGTCTGGGGTTGTAGTTCCTCTTTGGCAGATCAGTAGCATTACTCAGAATAGTAAGTGGATCAGAGAAAGCTGGGGAGAGACACCTGAGCCCAGCAACATAACAGGGCAAGTGTTGTGGATTAACCTGGCAGGCAGCTAAAACAACCACACAGCTGTTTGCTCACTGCCCACCCTCAGTGGGATGGGGGACAGAATTTAAAAAAAAGAGGTAAAACTTGTGAGTTGAAATAAAGACAATTTAATAGGACAGAAAAGGAAGATGACAATGATGACACTATGACAATAATAATAATAAACCAAACAAGTGATGCACAGCACAACTGCTCACCATCTGCTGACCAATGCCTAGCTAGTTACTGAGCCACAGTCGTGCCCCTGGCCAGCTTCCCCCAAGTTACATACTAAGCATGACATCATATGGTACGGAATATCCCTTTGGCCAGTTTGGGTCAGCTGTCCTGGCTGTGTCCGCTTCCAGCTTCTTGTGCACCCCCAGCCTCCTCACCATCAGGGCAGTACGAGAAGCTGAAAAGTCCTTGACTTGGTGTAAACATTGCCTAGCAACAACCGAACCATCCGTGCGTTATCAACATTATTGTCATCCTAAATCCAAAACACAGCACTATACCAGCTACTAGGAAGAAAATTAATTCTATCCCAGCCAAAACCAGGACAGCAACTTTATCAGAATCAGAGTTAGCATTAAGAGCGTGAAACAGCCTATACATCTGGGAGAGCCTTGCCTCAGAGAGCTAATGAGGCATTGCAGTAAGTAACAGTTTCAGCATCACTAAAAAAAGAAATCATTCAGCTTCCTCTGCCTGCATATTCTCCCCTCTCCATTTTCCTCTTGAGCAGATAGGGTGGAGCTGGGGCTTTTATTGTTGCTGTTGCTGAGTTTTATTATTGATTCCAGCGATATATTTGTATTTTTAGATATATTTTGAAAGTCAGCCTCCTTTTGCAGTACAATTTAGGCCTGCAAAACTTCTACCCATGTTTTAATGTGAACTCTTGGGGCTGAGCTTACAGCAGCCTGTCAGAGGAATGAGTGCTGTAAATGATGCTATTCATCTTCTGGCCATGCATTTTGCAGGTGAAAAGAAGGATAAATGATTTTAGCCTAATCTAGTACCTACCTAGCTAGGCCTTACCATTACTCTCATCACCATGGTAACCCTGAAGGAGAAACACACAACTAACCTTTAAGTGTTAGGAATGAGGAAAACAGGTTTTATTCTTTTCTTAGGGTATTTTTTTTTTTTTCAAAAAGGCAAATAATGCAAAAGATTCAAAACCAGAGGCTCTTAATTTACTCCCTAAACTTTGAGAGGTGAATCTGGTGTACTCCTTCTTTTGCGTTTGTAAATTCACACTGCGCTTCAGGGGTGAAATTTTCTTGACAAAATTGCAAATCAGGAATAATGGAGAACTTAGACTGATGTAAAACTCATGTAAGCAGCTTTATAGTCAAGTTTCTGTGACCTTGGCATCATCTTGATGACTAATACTCAGTTTCTTCATTCAGTTTAGCTCTCAGATTAAAAATTATTCTGAGAACCTTCACTAGAAAATTATGTGCATACAGTGACATATAAAACCAAAGGGAGCCCCGGCCTTCATAAAATGAGCCCTATAAGACTAAAATAAGAAGATAACTGCCTTTAAAAATCAGCTTTCTACATGCAAGCATCAACTGCTTTGCCACAAAGACAGTTTACAATCAAAACTCATAGGCATCTCTGGGCCAGGGGGCTTCAGAGAAAGTCTTTCCCCTAACAGGTGTCAAAAGAAGTCATGCTGAAGCAGCTGTTTTCCACAGAACTTGTCAGAATCTCATCTTCACACTGGGCCAATAAATTCTCAGCAGGTGTGTATTGGGTCTGGCTGAGATGGAGTTAATTCTCCCCACAGCAGCCCTCATAGTGCTGTGCTGTGTATTGGTAGCTAGCAAGGTGTTGATAACACACCAGTGTTTTGGCTACTACTGAGCAGTGCCAGCACACATCAAGGCTTTCCAACATTTCTTTTTCCCCAGCAGCAGGCTGGGGGTGGGCAAGATCTTGGGAGGAGACACAGCTAGGACAGCTGACCCAAACTGACCAAAGGGATATTCCATACCATATGATGTCATGCTCAGCAGTAAGAAACTGAGAATAGGGGGAGGAACAGGGCGGGGGCATTCGTTGTTTTTTTTTACAATGTTTGTCTTCCGGAGTAAGGGGCACACTTACTGAAGCCCTACTTCCCAGGAAGTGGCCGGACATCGCCTGCTGATGGGAAGTAGAGAATAATCTTTGCTTTTTGCTTTGCTTCCACGCGCGGCTTTTTGCTTTAGCTACATTAAACTGCCTTTATCTCGACCCACGAGTTTGGGATTGTTTTTTCTCCATCTTCCCTTCTCCCCTCCCTGCCTTGCTGAGGAGGCGAGTGATAGAGCGGCTCTGGTGGGCACCTGGCCCCCAGCCAGGGTCAACCCACCACAAGGTGGTACCAACTGATATATCACAGTGGGAAATGGGCTGGAGAATCACTGATAGGATTGAGGTCCATTTCTAGGTCTTGTGGTGGTATCCCAGGTTTGCAATGTCCCTGTGCAATGCAAATGTGATGATGTATGTTACTTATCAAAGGGTGTGAGGAGTCACTGTTATGTTTTCCATACCGAACACCACTCTGACCTCGCAGAACAGTGCCCTGGGCAAGTTGAAGAGTAAACAAGACTCCACAGCTCCTCACCACTTGCTCCAGGCAGACATTTGTGTCCTCCTGTTAGTCTATTCATCATCTGACAAAGTATTAACCCTGGCATAGTCAGCATTTGTGAAAAGTGGCTCGCAATATCATCAGAGAGTCAGTAAGCATATTTCTCTTCTCTGTTACATCTAGTGTTTGTAGCAGTAAATCAAACAACAGATGTATAGCATCTAGAGTCAGACAACGTGTTACGTTCCAAATAGATTTACTTGGCAAATATTGGAAGATATTTTCAATAGCTAATGTTATAATTTCTCTTTTTTTCTTATGAAACAACCAGAAGATGATAATAAAAGTGACTATGTACCTTAAATAAATAAATGTTTATCTGTTTAGAAAAAAAGAAATATAACTTGGGAAAAAAACAATAGATGCCACAGAATCATACATCTGTTGTGCTCTTTTAGATCTGAATAATCAGGATTGCTTCTTCTTCATTCACTTGCAAGTGCAGGCATTTTTTTTGTAACACACATTCATTTAGGAGGAGAGATTTTACTAGCATTTTCATATACTTAACATGAGGGCAATACATGATGATAGTGTCTAAAATTATTATTTTTCTCTGTAAGTTTGCTTTTATGTTAAATTTTCAATTTTATCATTTCAGGTTTGTCTACTAGTCCTACAGGAATAAGCCTGTAGAATGTGCTTAAAAGAAATGGTATTAAAAACTACCTTTAGGCTTAGACTCTCTACAGCTTGAAAAGAAAACATTTCATTTAAATGGTCAACTCTAATGATATGTAACACAAAAGAGACAGAAAATAGAGAAAATAAGATAAGTCTGATCTTATCGACATGGTACCACTCATAAATGAAACTGTTGCCACACTAGGTCACACAACTTCACAATAAATGAAGAAGATTTATGCTAGGCAAACATGTCACATTTTGAAAATCAGAACAGATACTGTTCAAATTTTAGCCAAAACCAGTTGTTACATGCGAGATGATCCCTGATATTGGACAGATGTTTAACTAACACTCAAGAAAGAATATTAACACACAAGTTTCAAATGCACTTCAAAAATTGTACTCTACTAGGTCAGTGGTTTAACAAAAGCACAAATGTAACCTCTCTCCTTCCAGCCTGCTGTTTGGTGGTTGCATTACGAAATACAATTTAGCTAATGGTTCAGTTAATCTTTTTCTAGCCACTCACATAAATCTTGAGTAAATCTTATGAAATAAGAATAAATCTTATTATTTTAAATTACTCCAGGGCATAACTGACTAACAAAGGTATATTCATATGGTACAAGTTTCTAACGTAAAGAATTCTTCACATCCATATCCTTCCTCTCCTGTAATTTTAAAGCTGATGCATCTCTCATTTATTTCCCTTTCCCCTTCTTTATTTCCCTTTTCTTGCAAAAAAATTGATCTCCAAAAGACAAAAATGGGCAGCAAATCTTCAGATGTTTTGTAGTCAAAGTCTATTTGTCTTTTATGGTAAGCAATGCAAATTTTGGCTTGTAGAAATAACCTTATTAGGGATGCAGGATTTTCTTTAGAAACACTATCATAAAAACCACAGCTAAGTCATTAATCTTTTCAAAAAGCTTGTTGAGATCCCCATAGGCATTTAAATGGATCAGAACAGCCTCACATATGAAATGTAGAGCTGCAGCCAAGAGTCGGACAGAAGTGCAAATTTGGACAAATAAGATCATCAAAGCTTCAGCTGAAGAGCTTTCTATCCTCTCCACAGGACAAGGGGTTGATAAGACCCATCATGGAGGATGAAACTGTAAGTAAAGAGATAAAAGTGGCAAATTCATTCCAGCAATCCATGGACTGTTAAAAGCCTACCTTGAAGACATCAGCTATTAAATGATTATATCATTGCAGAGAGACTGGCACCATAGGATAAATGATGGAGTATTTGCCCAGAGGTGAATATCCCTGTTTGTCTTGGTGGATGATTATATTACGCTTACAGGAGTGAGCTGAACACTTGGCGTATTAAACCAATCGAATTGTGATATCTTCCTGCACAAACAGAGGAAAAGCCAAAAAAGGAACACTTCCTGGGATAAACCCCACAAATTAGCAGTTATAACCTCCATGGACAGTGAAAATTGGACCAAACAACTTACAAATAAATCAGCCCTCAGAAACAAAAGGCCCAAATGTCACTCTTTGCCTGTGGATCATCTCCAGGCTACTTTCCAGATGAGGTGTTTGCTACAGGTTATCTTTCAATACCAGGATAAAGTATTTCACTGAGAGATCCAGACTCAAATCTACCATACAGAGGTGGTCAAACTCATTTATCAAAGCTATTCAGGCAAAATTATGAGCTGAATCAGAGTTAAGATGCTGAGGACTTCACAGGAGCTGTACAGTGAGACTGAAAAAGTTTTGCCAAATCCTGGGAAAAACATGGATTTGATCAGAAACAATCACTGAGGGGTTTTTTTAAATGGGAAGTATGTAGTGAAAATAATTATTGTCTGGGTGAGAGAGGCAGCAGGTATGAGAAAAAAAATAAAAGGAAGGTTGCAAAATGAACCTCACAGCTACAGACAAAGTAGTAACCAATATTCTGCCTTACTGAATTTTCATAATCTCCAGGAGGGCCTTTGAAAACACCTACACTATTTGTTTTCATAAACCGTTTATGTCTTGTCAGTATCAGCCAGGTAAATATGGAGGACTTTTAAAATTCAGTGTTAATTTAATGGACAAAGTACCACCATTTTTCCTGCTTCCCCAGCACTAATGGAAATGCTTAATGTTGCGTAGGAAAATAAGCAGCACATTATCTGTATTTTAAAAGTTAAACAGCAATGACACACAGAAGAATGTGAATGTGTGTTTACATTCAGGGAGGAGAAATATGCAGCCTTTGTGATAAGTTACACTTTCTTACACAGGCATCTTTTGCGAGATTTCTGCAACCTCAGTAGTCAATAATCTCCTTTTTCTGTTTGAACAGGGTGTAAACCAACTTGGAAATGTTGAGCCAGCCACATGGAGAATTATTTCCAGTTAAAGTTAACTTAGCATGCAAATGAAGCATCACTCTAGTATCTAATCATGCCTCATCTTGTTATAAAAGGTTTGAAGAACTCATCTGTTTTAAGCAAATGCAGTATTTTGGAGAAACACTTCCTGGCATGCATAAAAGTATAAGTACACAGGATTAATAAGCAGAAAAGCAGTTGTAGTCTTTCAGTTCTGCTACAGATCAGCTAAGAAATCTAGTGGCAGTTAAGCAGCCCAGGCTCTTCATTCCCAAAGCATGTTCAGCTCCTGCCTTGCTGTATAATTGTTGACAGTTTTGTACCACAAAACCAAAATTCTTGATTTGTCCATCCTCATTAGTAAGTCCGGCCAGGGAAGAGGATGAATAGAGTCTAGATCAGCCCCATCTAACCTCAAACACTTCACCAAGGTTGCAAATTGGACCTTAATATCCCAAAACAGTTTCTGTAAGTACTTCAAATGGACAATTCAGTTCAAAGTTAAAGGAGATGAACTCTGGGCTGTTCTCAGCTGAATTAATCAGCAAATGAGGAGCTCTTACTCTTCTGAAATAGGCTGAAAAAGTATTTGACTTAGGAGAGTTTATCAGTTTCTCAATTTTTTTCCTATCTCAGAGTGGAAAGAAAAAGTAAAATGTTAAAAATATTTCATAGGCTGAAAATAGAAAAAAGAAAATCTATGCTGGCTCCTCTGGATTGCCTGGTTTTGATATTTTGTGTTTCATTTAATGTTATTCCTTCATATTTTACAACTAGGAATTACCTTAGCTTTCTAAAAGAAAACTTATTTCAAGCAAAATCCTAGAACTCTTCAATTTTGAAAATGTCAAAACAGAAAAGAATGACAGCTCTAAAACTGTTTGCAAAATGGAAAATTAATCAGAATTACTTTTTCCCTGTGAAAATTATGAATTGGTGTTTTACAAGGAGTAAACAGCAGAATATCACCAATGATACCTCTATTACTGCTCAGTCATGACGTTCTGTGAGGTGCACTCACCCACCCTTCTGATGAGAGACAAGCCACCTGTCAGAAATGGAGCCTGGACTGGGATACTGCCTGGATTTCCCTCCCAAGACAAAACTGAAGTCATCCTTCCTGCTCACTGCAACATCTAATGCTGTATAATAGCTTACATTTTTCTGGAACGTTGCAAGAAAATAATAAATCAAAAACTCAAGCAAAAGACATCAAACCAGATTAGTCTTATTAAAGAAATGATCATTTGTGCTAAAGTAGTGCTTTCTACTCTCTTTTCTAAAAGCCTGTTTTTTGCATTCACTCTTTCTTCAAGCTGTTCACTATCAAAAGCAGTCAACAGAATTTGCTAAAGACCATTTGAGGGCTACAGAAAAATCACAAATAATTCCTACAAAGTCCACTTTGGGACATTGCTCCTCAGTTGTTTCAGTTTTTAACAGATTGTCATGTACTCTCTACTCTGCTCTTGTGAGACCCCACCTGGAGTACTGCACCGAGCTCTGGGTGCCCCAGTACAAGAGAGACATGGAGGTGCTGGAGCAAGTCCAGAGGAGGGCCATGAAGCTGATGAGGACAGGCTGAGAGAGTTGGGATTGTTCAGCCTGGAGAAAAGGCGGCTCCAGGGAGATCTAATTGTGGCCTTCCAGTATCTGAAGGGGCCTACAGGAAAGATGGTGAGGGACTGTTTATCAGGGAGTGTAGTGACAGGACAAGGGGGAATGGGTTTAAGCCGAAGGAGGGTCGATTTAGATTAGATGTTAGGAAGAAATTCTTTACTCTGAGGGTGGTGAGGCACTGGAACAGATTCCCCAGAGAAGCTGTGGATGCCCCATCCCTCGAAATGTTCAAGGCCAGGTTGGATGGGGCTTTGGGCAACATGGTCTAGTGGAGGGTGTCCCTGCTGATGGCAGGGGGGTTGGAACTAGGTGATCTTTGAGGTCCCTTCCAACCCAAACCATTCTATGATTCTATGAAATATATTTATTTTATGAAACATAGCATGATTTTTCTCTCTGAATTTTCTCTTAATGTCCTCATAGAAGAAATAAGCTTTAAAATATTCAGAATAGAAAGGAAGTATTTTTATTGTGCTTTAAGTTTCAATTCAGTTTTTCAGTTTGTTTTAAATACTTGGATTATGATAGCTACTTTTTAAGAATACCAGTGAACAAAAAACTCCCCATCCATTGTTTGATTAGTTCTATATGTTATATGAACATGGTTCACTATCACGTAGCTTTTCAGGATTTCAAGGTACCACTTGCAGTTTGATGAGTACTCTCAAATACTTTACATACCTTCATGCTTCAATTTATTCAAACATCAACTAGTAGTAAATACTTAGCTTGCTCATTTAATTCCAATTCACTAGGAGTTGAGTATCTAAGTCTCATATTTATTTATTTATTTATTTAGTTATTTACAAAACCACCATTATAAAGCTTATATGCAGAGATGATCAGAGTAGTTTGGTAATTTATTTTTTTTTATTTGAAAAATGATTTTTCATTTAGAAGGTGTGTCAACATAATAAATGGGGTTTTTCCAGTATTTTAAGTCTCTGACTCGAAGTGAGAGTAAGACTTGAACCTCCATCTCCTAAATCCTACACTGCTGACCTAGCAATGTAAGTAAAATTTTGAAGTACAACACGCTTCCAAAAATTACTAGCAAAGATTTACTGTAAACAAAGGAGTTTGCGGATGAATACTGTGGCATTTATCCACACAAGTTGTTCACAAGATGTTCATGCAAGTAATTCCCTTCTGTTTTGTCAATGATAAATGAAACAGAATGTGTAAATTTTGCTCTTTTGAAGGAAAAAAAAAAAATCACCCAGATGAACTACAGTTCTGTTGAAGATCACAAAAGGTTTACCTCAACATTAGCTCTGATGAATCAGCAAGTAACCTCACAAGCCCTTCAGAAGGACTGGACGCAGAAATAATTATTTATTAGGACACTACCCGACAAGATTGTTGTTTTGATGAATTGGCACACATGGAACTTGGAGATGATGAATTGCACTGACATTAGTTCTATTAAAAGTTACCTAATATGCACATAATTTGATTTATGAATTCTTCAACATAGAAGAGCACCCTCATCTCATATAAAGCAAAACACTCACGTTACTAAAACATAGCAATAGTACAGGCACTAGATATTGAATAAAATCTTCCATCTGTAGCTTTTTAAATTCTCAGCATGTTTAATTGTGGAATATGACAATCAATACCTGTATCTGCATACTTGTGAAGTCAGAACTGACTTGCCTATCATCAGCGTGAGAATGGTGAATACACCTAGTAGTTCTACATAGTCAGCAATATCTGGCTTAAGTTACTATTTGTTAAGTAGACAAAATAAATGACTGTGAGGTCTTTCTATTTCAATACACTGGGATACATAATTTTTTAGGTTCTTTTAGTCATGTGGTTCTATGATTCTCTGATCTGCAATACTCCTAACAAAGCTAAACACAATGGAATAGAATAATTCATAAAAACTAAAGTACTGCATGTTTATACATATTTGATTTATATCCCTCTCCAGAGTCTTGTACTAGCACCACAGACAACCTTACATAAATGTCTCTTCCTATAAACCTAACTCTAAAACCTTATATGATGCCATTTTTACTACTGCAAAATGAAGAGGGGGGAAAAAAAGACTATTTTATAAAGAGAAAAAATGTTATTTCCCCTTCTTCAAGGCTAACCTTGGCCATGAATATGTGGATAACACAAGTTACCTCAGAACAAGCTGCAAATCACCTGGAGAAATGAAGAACTTCCAAGATGAGCCAAATATCACAGATGTCAGTATATTTGCTCTTGAGGACTCACCAGAAACTAGAGCAAAAAGCTTTAAAATGTAAACAGCTAAAATATACAGGCAGGAGTACTTTTATTCCAGCCAAATACACTAGCAACTTAAATAGCGTGCAGAAAGCACATGTATGTATGTACATATGCATGTATGGAGAATTTTTCCTGCCTTGCGCAGGTTGTCTTTATTCAGAAGACTAAATACATATCTCCTGAGAATATTTGACAGTCTTATGGAGTGGACCTAAATCCACACAAACTTTGAGTAAATTTGGGTGACCTCTAAAAAATGTCTTTTACATTTAGGCAACATTTTGAAACATATTCTTTTGACTCCTTTAATTGTCTTTATAACTGTGAGACAACAGGGGAGGAACCGTACGTAGAAATTCCCACCGACTAGGGAAACTTCCAGTAACTATATGGTAGTGGGCATCGATGAAGTTATACTGGCAGTTCTTCAAAGCCACATTCCTCTAGCACTGCTGTGACAACAGCTCAGTAGGTTTCACTTGCTGGCTGGAAGTCCTATGATGATACACAGGCAAAACCTCAAACACAGCCAAACCAAGCGTATGAGAACACCAGAGAGGTCACAGGCATGCTAAAGCAAATGAATGGCTCAATCTGAAGTCCAGAGAAGAGTAACATGAAAAAAACTTTAGACAATTAGGTATATTTTTTTCCAAAGGTCAAGAAAGATTTGCTTTAGTAGAAAAAGTTAGAGTTGGTTTTGTGCTGTCTGGTCTGCTTTGTCCATCCATAGGTGTTAATGGTTAACAGTTCTTACAACTGGATAGTTTAGTGGCTTCCAGTGTCTATCTAAAATCTAAAAATTGTGTAGAAAATTTTCTGTTATTTGCCTCCCTGACAATCCATCAACCTTAATTATGATTGTGCTGGAAAAACATAGCACTCTTTATAGAACTTTTTAAAGCCTGACTTGTTGTGCTGCCATTAAATGAAAACTAAATAGCTGAGCAATTTAATTTAATTTCTTTGATACAGCTTCATGTTTTCTAAACAAGAACCATAGCTCTTCTAAATTTGAAACATCTGAAATATTGATTCCAGTACAGTCTTTTGAGAGTAAAATGGATTAAATGGGTTATTTTTGTCATTCAACAAAAGCCATGAAGCAAGCTAGAATGTGTTGTCTATAACTTTTATCTGTCCTATTAAAACTGAAGTAAAATAGAATATTTTGGAATGAGTAAGCATGGGGTTATATATTTCAACTGGCAAAAGGAAGCTTGCTTACCCACAGAGCAGCTGCGCTTATAGCTGTGAACATCCCTAATGTTTTGACTGGTAGGAAGGGTTTGATGAAGAGAGGGTGATTCCTTGAGTCATGGTGTCCTGTGGAGTTTCCTCTTTCAAGGTGGGTTTATTAGAAGCCAGAGGACTTTTTTTTTTTTGTGTGTGTGTGATCAAAGCCTCTTTTCTGCATACAGTCAACTTTATTTTTTTTTCTTCCATGTAGATTAAAGGGGAGTTTTCAGCCCTTTCCACACTGGGATCTTTAATAATCTTTCTTTTTCCTTTTTATTGGCATGAAGAAAGGAGAGAAAAAAGAGAGAGGTAGCCAAACACAGGCTGCATGAGTAAAAGTTACTGTCTTAGTTTTATTCTCTTAGAGCAGTACACTAAAAAAAGAGTAAAGAAAGGAAGATTACATAATGCCCCTATTTGCTGGCAATCTGTAGCTCTAGTGCCCTTTTGGGGACCTGGGGAGGGGCTATATTTCAACTCACACAGTGTCAGAGGGATTTACCTAAAGCAGATCAGGCAAGAACGAGAAATCTTTAAGATATTTGTGCACCTTCACCTCTCAGGTCTATCACTTCTGCCCAGGTCAGCTTCTGTCCAGTTTTACTGATATGCCGTTAAATGTATCAGCCAGGTAAGAAAAAACGTTGAGCATGAAAGAGCAGTTCATGTAGTAAATTATAGCAAACTTGTTCAGAAGGCTGCATTCCCAGAGATCAATCAAAGCTAGGCAGCCACGAGAGTCAAGACGTCTCAAACCAATTGAATAAAACCAAGAGACAAAAAAGGAGATACTGGATTGAAAAGCTTCTGACAGAGGATCAGTACAGATTCAGAGAATGAAGCAGCTGGCCACACATATTCCTGAGAAGACCCTTCTTGTATAAATCAGTAAATGGAGAGAATAAGGGAATAATTACTACACTAGCTGAAGGGTTTTTCCTTAAAAAAAAGTTGTTTGTAAACAGACAACTTTAGCATTCATCAGACTAAAAAGAGAAGCTAATGTGGCCTTATCACCTTCTTATGGCTCCCATGAATGTCTTAACAAACCTTAAGAACAACATGAAGTCAAAAAGACAAAATTGGCTCTGTTTAAACTAGACATTCATGCCATCAGTCCTGCCTGTGCCAATATATTTTCTTGTTTACTTAGATTTATTTGCATTTGCCAACTTGAAAAATGCCTGGTTTTCATGGTAAGAACTAGTATTGCGCCTCTAGAATTCTTACTTTGGCTTTTGTCAGTATGAAGGACTATTTTCACTAATAAAAGAGGGATATTCTTATCCATGGTGAAAACAGCAACGGACTTTAGCTTGCAAAAAAAATTTAAGATTTCATTAAATTTTGAAAGAACAAATACAAACGAACAAACTCTGTGCTCTTTTAATTAACATTCTGGGAAGCCTAAATGAGTATATAGTGACATTTTTTGTCAATATTCCCATATTAATTGCATTCCAGTGGAGAAACCTACCTAGAGTACAGAAATCTATCATATTTGCCTTCCAGACGCACAAATAATGACAGATAAAATCCTCTGCAATGTACCAAGATGTCTAAAAAATTATAGAAAGAGCCACAACAAAAGACAGATCAAAGTGACAGTTTCTCATATGTTTTGAATGGAAAGCAAGCAAGCAAGCAAGTTTGAAACATCAGTGATTTAATAAACAAACTAAAGCATAATCAGAAAGAATCCATCATCTACCTTCTATGCAACATTAATGGCAAAGGATCATCTAGTTAGGCTTTCTGAAATGGAATCCAATAAAAAGCTCCAGAGATAAGGGGTCCCTTTGCTAACAGTGTCAGTCCTCCATTTTTCAAGGCTTCTCCATTTTCATGTCTGAATTAATTCTGGATGTGGTTGGGCAGCAGTTGGGATGTTACTGAAATGCTCTAATGTATTCCATAATTAAATGTCTAAATTGCATCAACTATTTTAGTGTTCTTTCCCATCTTCTCCAGAGATAACTGCATGTAGAAACTTGCATTGACACAATTTATCCCATCAAATTTTACACACAGGAAAAGACTCACAGCTTAGAGAAGGTTGACAAGGCATATTCTCTTCCTTTTTTTAAAAAACCCTATAGATATATATATTTATATATGCACACAGAGAGAGAGAGAGAGAGAGAGGGAGAGAGAGATTTCTCATAATCATTGCAGCAAATTATAAATGATGCATGAAGTGAAAAATTCCTGTTGAGTGCACTGAGAAGTGTATAGACAGTGCCATCATGGAATCAACGTTTGCCATGTTATTCACTTACTGAAAGCCACTGACTCAAAAGTCAACAGAAAAAACATCTGCAGTTATACATTTCAACCTGCACAGCATTTGTGCATTTTCCATTTGTTTGCCAAACCACTTCAAAATAAGCATATTGGAGACTTTCAATCACATCAAGCTCTCCAATCATCCAATTATTAGAATCTAAAGTAGCTTTGAAAGCCACATATAGCAATGTGCAAAAGGAATCTTAAGTTCTAAAATAATGAAATCAAATAATCATTAAAAAGCAGACTGGTAAACTGCAGTTTCATACTTTTTTTGTTAGAAATAGCCAGAGATGGTCAGTGATTCCAGATTATTATAAAGGAATCTCAAGGATCAGTGGATTGCTAAATTGGGTTTTACCTCTGCAATTAAAAAAAAAAAAATAATCTAGACTTAGTTTATCCTGAGCTATTATTTGCAATCAAATTAGCTATATTTATTAGTTTGATTTTTGCCATCATAGCTATTCTGAGCACAACCTTAATTTTAAGGAATTTATAATTGTATAAAGATTTAACTTTATGACCATCAAAGCTAAGCAGGTATTTAAGCATTTTCATTCTAGTGTCTATAGAAGAGCTGTTTCTCACTTTACTGCTACCACCATAGCTAGAGTATTCTCCGTGTAAGTAAGAGACATTGAGAAGAATCTGCTTATAATGTAAATTGATAACAATGTCTCAAGATTTGGGAAAATGTAAAACATCAACAGAATAGCTAAAAGACAGACTCAAGATATTAATTAAAAATTAATTAATTTTGGAGAGATTTTGGAGTATAAGGCCAGATAGGAGCATTGATGGTCTGGTCTCATCTTCTGTAAATCATCTGGATTTTATGCTTGTGCAAGTTGAATATGTGAGAAGGGGTACACACAACACATACCACCAGCTGGAGATAAGGCACTGCTACATATCCTGTTGTATGCAAAAAAGTGAAAATTTTCTAAAGGACAAGTATACATTCAGGATCTTAATCCAGCTTGAAGCACACAAAGCTCATAAATGTAAAATATTTTGCTTTGAGAACTGGGAAAGCAATTCGAACATCCTCCAGATATCATCACTGTATATGCCTCAGAGGTAAAATACTGTAATTTTGCCAGTTTGTCGCCTCTTCTGCACGCAAATGTGTATCTGCAACTTTAATTCAGGAACAGGTGCAGTTCCAGATACTTATGCTTCTAATTAAACAGTATTGACTTGCAGGTGTAAATCAGTCAGAAGCTGAATCACATTTTAGTTGGGCTTCATTACTGGGTGCAATTTTAGTCTTGGTAAAATGTCAGTCTTAAATTTGTTCTCTATATGCAAAAGTTAATCTAAAGCATACCTTGTTCCTTTATACGCTATGGCAGAATAATCCTAACTGACTAAGTATAAAAACAAGGGATAAATTACTTTTGAAAGATAGAACAGACTGATATTAAACACAATCAAGAAATAAACAAAATGAAAATCTGAACACAATCAGCTCCTTTCAGCATTTCATTCGGATCTGCTTTTAAGTGAATGATTAAAGAACTATGACGCAAAATGATGTTTAAGAATTTGCATGATGGGGCAGAGGGTAAGATCCGTATCACAATACCTTTTCAGAATGCATCCCAGGATAGAACTCGCCTTCATCTCATTAAGTACATGGTATGTTCTCAGATCTGCCTTTTTTCTTGCTAACCAATAGAGACATCTGAAACTCCACAAGCTTCAGAGCTAAACTGAGTCTTGAACCAGTGGATTTACAGTCACAATATACTATCTACAAAAGCTTTGACATGTATTTAATCACCCTATTCAAGATCAAAAATAATTTCCAAAAGGAAAATAGCCTGGAAGCCCCATTTTAAGTTCTCTTCAAACTCTCACGTATTACTTAGGGGGGTTTTATGTTAAGTCAGCTTCATATTTTTCCTTCCTCATCTCTCTATCTTGGACAGCCTTCATTAGCTGGCATTCAACCGTAAAACACTTCAAATTATGCAGGTATGTTTTATCCACATACTTAAAGATGGTGTTTCAAACACAGCTCATGGACCCCTCTTCCATTTTTAAATTGCACAGCAGAATTATTTTAATCACATAGGAGAATTAAGCAAATCTTACTATTAACTGAAAACCTGAAACAGTGGTGTCTGTCACAGGGCTGGGAACCCTGCAGTTTCTAAGTAAATATCCACAGCAATTGAACAGTCCTTTGTAATCAATGTACAACTGAAACACTAGTGCAGCAGATTCACAGTCTTAACCAAGGAATTTGACTTCTCTTCCCGTTACCCACCAGCAACTCTCTGGAAACTATGTGGATACATGTACATAACTGAGCAAGCGGCAACCCAGTAATGGAAACTGTTTATTTGCCATAGCCAAAAATATCAGTATATTTCAAGTTCTGTCCTCACATGCCTGTGTAATAAAACAGTGATTTAATCTCTATGAAGTTTTCTTCTTTTAGTATATGCATTTTCTCGGAGATGGACTAAACGGTGATAGCCAATCAAGTCTGTCCTTTTGCTCAAGTGGCAGAACATGTGCTTTCAGGCCCATAAATTCAAGGCTTAAGGAATACCTTATCTGTGTGCAATTAAGCATACGCTCAAGTGGTCTGCTAGGCGAGAGCCTCTGTGTTCAACGCAGGTGGTCTGCAAAGTCTCACAGTGCATATACATACGTTGTCAAGCATTCCTATGCAGGCAGAATAAACTTCCATGAACATGAGGAAATCTTTTTTTTCCACTGTCTTGCTCAGCAAAAGGATATGAAATAAGAGCTGGGAGCCAATGATTTTAGAGACAATTGTCTCATAGAAAAAGTATTATCTACTAGCAAAACTATGATCTAAGAAAGGAAGTACTGAAAGGAAGGAACCCAAACTAGAGCACAGTCATGGATATTTCACTCTGCCTCTTCCACTTCCATGCTTCTTTCACTGTCCTCGATACTTTTTTCTTCCCAGAATGAATGTGGGAGCCATGCAGCTATGCTGGGGCAATTACACATAAGTTTTAGTATGAAATATTGCAGTAAGCACAGCAGCGACATATTTAGGGTAGAGAGCCTAGACTGAATGCCAATGATATAAGACTGTATGCCCTAATATCAATACCTAGAGTGTCACATACTTGCCTTTTAAAATTGTAACTCTTACATCTAGGCAGATGCTCATTAGTACAGTTTGGGTGAATAATGTAAAGCACTTATTTCCATGTAAATGCCGATTTAGTGAAATTTAGTATCATTCCATGTTGAGTCAAAGGGACAGGCAAATAATATTTCCACTGAATTAAAAGGTTCCATCCCACTTGTAACATCGTTTATTTCAATCTGATCTCCAAGTTCTTGAAATGCATATGGCAGGCAATGCAATGATACAATAGGGAAAATACCGGCTATCCTCGGTCTCAGATAACGTTAAGTCACAAGTCATGGTCCTCCAGCAGGCTGACTGTAAGTCATTTCACTTTAGCATGAGGAAGAAGAGAATGTTTGGAAGTAATTCAATTTTTCTTTGCTGTGACGTGGTTTAGGCCCAGCCGGCAGCTGAGTGCCACGCGGCTGCTCACTCACTCCTTCCCCAGCAGGACGGGGAGGAGAACGGGAAAAAACAACGGCAAAAGCCTCGAGGGTTGGGATAAGGGCAGTTTACTGGGACAGCAAGGGAGAGGGAAAACAATCAACAACAGTGCTGATAACAGATAGTAACAATGGGTGATAACAGAGAACGATTTTACCGATCCCACGACCGACCGACCGACCGACCGACCGACCGACCAGACACTCAGCCCGTCCTAGAACCGCGCCGAAACCGCGCCGCCCCCACCCGACTAGCCCCCTATTTTATAGTAAGCATGACGTCACATGGTATGGACTAGCCCCCGGCCAGCTTGGCTCACCTGTCCTGGCTCCTTGTGAAAATTAACTCTATCCTTGCTAGAACCAGGACATGCTGTAATAAATTCACAGCAGAATTTGACACAAGTCGATTGCAAATGTGTCTTCATGTTCCTCATTTCCTTCATATTCATCTTTTTAAGACATTTTGTTTTCTTTTCTTTCATGCCTTCCTTGAAACCCCTCTCCAAGTCTTCTGATTTCACTATGATGCTTTTCTATTTATTAAATATTTTTTTTGCTTTGATGAGAAGAACCCACATGTCTGGGGAAAAATAACAAGCTGAACATAATGTTGAAACAATGAAAAAAAATCCATTTTCAAGTAAGTAGTGGAAAAAAAGAGGGGGAGGATATTCTAGACTCATGGTGGAGTTACACTCAACTTGCTTTTCAGATTAAAAATATTTACAGGCAGAATATAAATTCAATTTGACAATCTCCCTCTAAAAATGTGGCTCTTAGAAGGGAAAATTAATTTCATGGGTACTATTTATACTACTTCATAAATATTATTCCTGGAAAAAGTAGAAGCCAAATTTGTTTTATCTGATTACTTAACAGAAAACAAACCCAGGAGTTCACTTTTTCTTAGTAGCTGGAAGAGTCACATACTTTGTATGAAGGACTTACTATAAATAAGATATGACATTCTGCCTTTATTGTTCAGTTTGCATTGATTAAACTAAAGCATAGCAAAACCAACTCTCAGGTAGCAAAAGCGAGATTCCTGTTAAAGGCAGTATCATTACAAATCATGCTGGTAAAATAAACAAGTGAAATTCTCTTAAATAAATCATACACACATCTCATTGTCATCAAAAGCCTTCTCTCAAATAGCATCACAGCAAAGTGTAACAGCTTGATTAATCTAGAAAAATATTAACTGTACCAAAGAATACAGTTAGCAGGAAGAGAGGGCAATGGAGGAGACAAAAAAATGGCTAATACAGCAAGTGCAGTAGTACTTCAGTTAAGTCAACTTGAAGATTTGTAACAGGAGAATAGGCGCCCTAATTTTTAGGAAAACAAAAGACATTTACAAAGAAAGGACCACAGACATTCAAAAGGATGTGCAATGGAAATAAATGACTAGCACTCTCTGAATATGTTTGTTATCAGTAAAATATACCAACATACACAGCAAGGATTTCCATCAATCTTGGTGCTGATATTGAAGATTGAGGTTCAGGAGCTGTAGGTCTGAATAGAAAAAAAGTTTTTCACTACAATGTTGATGATGTGAGTCCTACCAACAGGGTAAGTTTCTGACTAGCTTACCTAGTCAGGCAGCGTTTGCAATTCTTACACTGCATCACAGGATTTTAAGCCATATAGTTTTGCTTTCTCAGCTAGCTAAAAAAGACATCTGAGATTCGTTTTTCTCGTTGGATTTCTGTGAAATTAAACTAATCTCATTGTTAAGCTTCCTTAAACAGTTTAACAAAGGACATCATAATTAATTGGGCCATTAATCTTTATATTACATGTTTTAACCTTTTCTCCAGATAGATGTATACCAGCCATATGGCTTCCATGGAGGTCTTACTAATTCTAAAAAATTCAGAGACCAGAAGATAAAAACCTGCCATTCACTGAAACACAAAGCGGGAGGGAATTTTTAACCCAATTTGTAGAATAGCCGCTAAAGTTACATAAATGACCTCAAAAGCCTAAGCTGGGGTTATGAGAGAATTCACAGGTATAGACATGGCAAGAAACAGAACGAAGGAAGAACATCCTCCACGGACCTACTTCCACAGCAAGGAGAAGGCCACAGTATGACAGCACTGGGAGTTCTCCAGTGTATAAGACAGCTCAGAAATCTCCGTAAGTAAGAAATGGCAGCCAAGTCTAAATTCCGGTAGGGGCCTTTCTACAGGCTGGAAGAGAAAGGCACTGGAAGGCACAAAGATGTGCAGGAGCTGCTGTTGAACAGCTACTGCTGTGTATACACATTTCTCTGATGGTCCTTACACAAGTGCAGCACAGAACTTTACATGTGGACTCTTATCAATGCATTTCAAGGTACATGTCAGTGCACTAATAACAGTATAAGAAAACCAGATCTGGTTCATGATAAATAAGTATTATTAAGTGGAACAAAACAATTAGAATCATCCAGCTCTTCTAATCTGGTTTTAAAATATTGGGTCTTCAAATTTCCACACATTAGTTCTGCTTTGAATAATGTCCTAATATAAAAGATCACAGGCTATGTGGTAAAAATAACCACTTAATTCATCCATTTCTCTTCACAAAGTTTGAAAGATTTTATCAGACATGCCAATAATATGGAACCAATAACATTGACATTTCTCTCTCTGCTTCTCGTTTTCTGGTTTTAGGACACCAGTTCAGATCCATATAGAGGGAACACTACACCAATGGACATTAGATGAAAACAATTCCAATCAGTTGATACAAAATGATCTCAGAAGGTGAATTAACAATTTTATAGCATCCTTCCTATCATAACCCTAATAATATGTGCTTCTTTCTCTTCATACCTTTGCTTAAAAGAAATGGAACTGATGGAATGTTCTTTTTTACTGTTTTTCTTCTTTTTTTCATTACAATAGTCTTTAATCTCCAAATGATGGCATTAGCTAAGACATAAATTTTTACTTAAATAGGCACTTAGGGGTAAGGAAACCTACCCCACTAATGATATTCTGAAACTTACTTTCCATTTTCCTACCATAAATTCATTTTCTTTGCTCACTTGAAGAATTCCACCACATATGAATTTCATTGTAAAATGAGTGAAAATAAAAATCTTAATTCAGTACAAGTGCCCCTGGTCAGAGGAAACAAAAAATAAAGGGGAGTCAATGTTTCATCTACTCCTCAGAAGCAGTAGGTCAAACGTTGGAAGAGTCTATATTTATCTAACGTAAGAAATAACTATGTACAGAATACAAGTATGTTGCACCACCGCATGCTGATTATCCCATCTTACTTCAGGATCTACTGATGAAACTCAGAGTGAGCTGAGACCAGTGCTATGATAGGGATGCAGGAATTCCTACCGATTTCGGCACAGCACAGCTTTCACACAACAAGAGGAGGACTATTTTCTCCTTGTGTCTAATGTGAAATTTTGCAATGAAGAACTGAAAGGAGAAAAGGGAAAAAATTATGTTAGTATCATGTGGTTATATATGGATCTGAGAGCAAATACATGCAAAAAGTCATCCTCAAGCCCAAGCAAAAGCTAATATATGCAGCTATGAGAAAGTGTTTATGAAACAAAAGTGCTTTGTAGAAATTTGAGTGGACTGATCTTCCAGAGAATTTGTCCCTGCATACAAAGTCCATCTTTTCAAAAGGGCAAAAAACTTTTCTTGAGAAAAATGGATTTATTAAAATAGAATAGCTTTGGAGGCCATTTCACTGGCACTGCAGATTTTGTTTGGGATATATCTGAATACTATGCTGGCAGGATGGATCCTAAAACATAAATGCAGACATGCACAGATTTGATTCAAATCCACGGCGGTCAGTATAGGTGTTTCTAGGGATCTCAGTGGGATTTGGATCAGGTCCTGTACTTAATCCTTACCTTCACATGTGTTTTCTCATAGTGGATAAAACTGAATGTTCATTTGAATTGTTACAAGCTTAAAGCACTGATGTTTATCTCTTTTTTGCTAAGGGCTTTTTGTTTAAAATATTTTTTTAAAAGAAGAAAGGGAAAAAATCTTTAATTGTTAATTATCTGCATATGTATTTCAGAAATGCTCACTTACAACTATGAATGCAAAAGGATTCATTTATGAAGCAAATCAACATGCAATATGCAGCAGTTTATTAAAGTCAGCTTATGGTTCACTTTCATTAATGTTAATTAATTTCTTACTCTATAGAGTCCCTGTATATCTAGTTTTGTGGTAACTGGTGAATACTCAGTAAACAACATTAGTAGATTTTGGAATCAGATAACTACTAAGATCAAAGTTAATTCCTAGTAGTTATTATACTAGTAAAAAGAAGCAACACCATAAATAAATAAATAAGCTCATATTTTATTAAAAGAGTAGAATAGTTGTGTTTTTCAAGGCAAGTGTTCAGTTAGCAGAAATTGTAAGAACAGAATAATTCTAGTACAGTTACTGGCAGTAGGCTAGCTGGACCTTACATAGCAACACTAATGAGAGGCAAGCAAGAAAAGGGTTGCTGTTCAGAGGCTGAGTTTCCAGTGTTCTTACTATAGTAGGTTATTCCATCTTCTATTTCTAAACAAACGTTTTGAGGAACAAGTTTGTCAGGGATAGTAAGTAGTGGTGAGTGTTACCCAAACTGATAGACTTTGTACTTTTACAGATACTGAAAAGAGAGGCAGAACTTTCTTTATGTGTTGACATTCAT
This sequence comes from Balearica regulorum gibbericeps, assembly GCF_011004875.1. Taxonomy (NCBI): domain Eukaryota; kingdom Metazoa; phylum Chordata; class Aves; order Gruiformes; family Gruidae; genus Balearica; species Balearica regulorum. Next base: position 13,106,150 of record NC_046194.1, on the reverse strand, counting down.
AAATATGTAAGCAAGGTCTTCCTTATAAATTACATCAAAGTTGCCTAAGCCACATTTCCAAATCTTCATTCTTATCTCAGTCCAATCCAGGGCCTATAAGCACATTTTTACATACTTGAATTCAACTGCATGGATTTTCAAAGGACTGGAGATTTCAAAATTCCACTCAAGTTTCAGGGAGTTTGAAATGCTCCATAGCCTTAGAAAATCTGAGGATTTATACTAATGCTCCAATATTAATTTAGTTTGCAACTTCAGACACCCAGTTTTTGACATACTTATTTGACAGGATTTGTGCCACGGTAATGTACATCTAATCTATAGCACTTTTGTTTATTTAGAGTGAAATGTTCATGAGTTTATTTATTTCCAATGAGAAGGAAGGACCCACAAGGGAAAGAGGATTTGCATTATTTAAACATTATTACAATCCCTCTGGATATGTCAAATTTATATGTTAGTGGCTATACAGAAACAGAAAGCTTTAGAAGCCATAGCACCAGTAAAAACAAGAAGGACCTGTTTCTCGTTTACAGCGTAAAACAAGCCTGGCAATGTAAAGGTACATAAACGCATGCTAATATTGTGCCCCAGCTGTTCGATTAGAGACCTGAGATAGTTGTTTTGGCAACCATGCAGCAAGAGGTTGACTGTTAAGTCTGCTCTGCAAAAACATTTCAAAAGAGAAATGAAACAGCTGCAACAATAAAAATCACAGAGTTTACAAAGTGTTTAAGCAAGAACCTGCTCAAGTTGAACATCAGTGATAACACTGAGGAAGAAAAGATTGCACTGTATTCTAATGAGAAAAAGTGATAATATATGATTTTAAAAAATCATAAAGAATGTTTACCAAACTTTGAATTAAGATAAAATGAACTCAATGAGGTACCAAACTCAAGCTCAAGTGATCATTATGCAGCTACATTTCTTAAAAATAACATAGACTTGAATCTGAAATGTAAGTGCTTTGCATGGAATGTTACCGCCCATCTAAAACAACTTCATTACCTTTATTAGGTGTGAGTTATTTGATGGAAAGGCACCTAAAGGGTATGAATAAATATGCCAAACAAATTCAATATTAATTTTTCTGACTTTATGCTTATACAAGTCAAAGTGCACTTCGTGTAAGGCAAAGCATTTTATAGAAACAGAACGGAAACAAAACCAATCAACTTCCAGCATGGAATTAAATAATTGAGAGTGCAGTTGATGTAGTAATGACACCTTCCCACAGTAAATGCCCTGTAAAATTCCATGTAAGGTCGATTTAATAGTAAATGTTTAGTTGTTAGTAATAACTGTTCACGTAAAAGTGAATAAGCAAAGACACACAGATCCTTAACTAATGATTCTTAGACCTTTTGCAATCATTTCAGAGCCGCAAGGTTAATAGTTGTCAGAAATGCTGCTGGTCATTTGAATATCCAATCCCATTTGTTAGCAAATAAAACGGAATTTACCTATTAAATCAGGAATTAGTAAATACAGCTTTGGCACTTTTATACTTTGCCCACGTATTAGAGGGCATTTGGAAGTTCCTTTCACTAAATCTTTTCATGTGACTATTTTCTTCAATGATGTCCCATGCACTTGCTCATAACTCCTCTCATCTATAGTGCACAACATAATCCACTGTTGAAGGAATGATGCCCAGCAAGTATCATTATGGACATCATAGATGTCTTTATTACTTAGCTATCATATCATAAAAACAGTTAACTCCCGAACAAGAAATCTTCAGATATGTTAGAATGCTTTTCCTGGAACCATTACCTCAGAAATATCAGATGCACATTAGTCTAAAAATGTTTTTTATAGACGTTATTACAAACCAACAAGTGTTAAGAATATCAGGGATGACTCTGAAACCATAACGAGACAGGGTTTGTTAATGAAAGCCTCTGTAAATGTAACACACATGCAAGAAAATTGCATATTGAGAGAACTGTTCTTAGTGTATCCTCATTGGGCTGTTACAATCGTTAGCTTGTTCTTACCAAGTGTGGCATCTGATTTCCCAGTGTTTCAATATGGAAGCAAGAAGAAGAATTTAATGACGGAACGGAACAACTGCAGGTGCAACACGTTTCCTTTCTGTTGTTTTGTGCAAGTTTTGAGAAAGAATATTTCACTCTTCCACAGCTATCTCCTTCTTTTCTTTAAGGAATCCTATAAAACAATATTAGACTTGGGTTATACTAGCAACATCTATACTGTCCATGGTATGGCTGAGAGGCCATGCTGGAGGCCAGATTCAGAGATCACCTGAGTCGTTATGTGGAGCAACACGTCCAGGAGCAATTCTAAGTCAGCTGACACACACCAAAGGAAAATTTTGCATGTAGTGTCATCCTATACTTGTGGGCCTCCTTATCTATGGTGTGGATGGGCAGCACGTAACACTTTGACTGTGGCTTAGCCACCCGCAGAGACCCCTCTTATTGCAATATTGTAACATGTCATGCTGCAATGTCGTAACCTCAGCAACATCCAAGCAAACGGTAAGTCTCAGAAGCACTATCACATCCACTATAGCCTCTAGAAAAGGCAGAATAGTTCAAACTCTGCATTTATGTTGATTGAGTAGTGGGCACAGGACATGCAAAGCAGTCAAGTATGCTCTCAGGCCCAGAGCTCTGTTAGTATTCATAAACACACATCTTCACTCTGAAGCAGAAAGAGCTGGGTTCTTTAATCTTTCCTTTTCTAAAGACTCTGAAGCAGAATCTCTTGAAACACATTTCTCTTGAGCATTCCTTTACTGCACTTCATTTTTTATAAAACAAGTTATTGTTGACTTGCTAAACTAAATGGGAGCTTGGAGCATGATGGTTTATTATCCTTATCCACTCCTCCACATCCTCAGTCCTCTAGCTAAAAATATGCAAATAGGTTTGAAGTGCTGGGTGTACCTGTACAGCTAAAATTCTTTTGCTGAAGCAATGAAAACAATGCAGTCATTTCTGTCTTGCATCTAAAATATCTGAAATATCACATCTGACATGAAGGACAAGCAGCCAGCAACTTTTCAGTTTTGCATTGACATCATAAACTGTGTTTGAGCTAGAGAGGAAGGCAATAAACCATGCTTTGTCAGAAGCACAAATGCGAACTGAGGACAAATATTTTCAAATAGGTACCCATTAAAAAAAAAGTTGACAACATCATGTCTCTAATAGAAATACTAAGGGATGCAGCTTGGAGTATCTATTGGGTTTTGATGGAGTTTTTAAACAAATCTTGCTCATACATTCTCTTAGATGTACAAGTACAATCCTCTTTAAAAAAAAAAAAAAATTACTTTTAGAAACCATTATTCTAAGCAGTCTGATGTAAAACAAGTAACTAAACCATTTGAATATATGCTGAACTGATTAAAGATAATAATCTGCTGAATAATTGCTTTTTAAAATACGGTTGCATGTACATCTAGACACACACACACCTATATGTACAAATACACAATTGTCTTCAACGGTATAAGCAACATGTTTACCTTGAGATATCTGTGATAATTAGGAGCAAAATGGAATGTGGGGAAAAACATTTGCGATGATGAAAACCAGTGAAAATTGTCACTTTCATGTTGTATAAATTATTTGCAAAGCATCCATTTCATCTCTACTTGATATATTTTTTCTTACTCTGCACTGGCTTTGTAATAACAATAACTGTCTTGATAAATTACTTAGAACATTATTCAATTTCAAGTAGCCACATTTGTTTTCATGTTTCCAGCAAAATTATGACAGTAGAAATAGATTATTGTAATTGCTTCTTCAAGCAAGTACTACAGGTGGTTTGGGTTTTTTTATGACTAATAGCTCCCATTTTCCTCTTTATTCAGTCCCTGAGATGTTCAGAGTGTTGGCAGGGGAAGGAGGTGATATGGACTTTATTGTGGCAAGAAAAAATAGAAAAATGATTGAGCCTTAGAAATATCTTATCATTAAATGTGTACATTATGATGATGATGATGAGAGACAGAGATCACTAACGCTACTGTAATTTCCATCAAGACAATCTTTCATAAATAAGAAAAAATGAAAAAAACCCACCAAAACCAACTGAATATATGAACAGTTTTTATCTTTTCCTTGTTTTAAAACAAGCTAGAGTGAAAATCTTATCACAAAACTACACTGGTATTATTTAAATGAGCTATGCAAACATTAATGTGCAAACAACTATGCTCCTTCATTTTACCTCATTTTCATTTGTAATCACAAATATAATTGATATTCTAAACTGACCAATATTATTGCCACACTTGTGACCTGTAAATTTTTGGTGAACCATGCAGACTGAAGAGTCTGCCTACATTTTCTTGTACCTACTTTGCTTCATATTTGACCTAGTTTAAGCTTCTGAACTAGTCGCCTCAATCATAGAATCACATCTGTTATCGGCATAACTGTTACAAGTTACATTTCCACTCAAGAATTGTTTGGTTTTTTCCATAAAACAAACAAATGTAAAAACTTGAGCCATATTAGCTACAGATATAACAGGCCTACATGCAAACATTTATCTGAATTAAAGCCACTCTGTAACTGAAAGGTTGTTAGAATATTTTAACAGAGGCTGATGAATTCTGGTAGGGTTTAGTCAAAACCATCATGGAAGTGCCAAATCAGGAGGTAGATTTGACAAGACAGAAGTGTGATGAAACAGGATGCAAGAAGGTCTCTACAACTAGTTTCTAAATTGTCTCCTAAAATGTTGACAGAGTCAGGATTTTTGCTGTTCTAGGCAAACTGGGGAGTTCCTAAGCTGCTCCCAATCACATGTTAAAGAACAGCAAACTGTGCTGCTGTGGACAGAAACCCATTCTGCAGGTGATGCCTTCCCATAGTAAAAACAAGCATCACTAGATGATTTTCACATGTTGCATTTCTGTTCATTTAATACCTACAGCTGAAATTCATTTGTGTTTAACAAAGGCACTAGAAAAGGAAGGTCAGCCACCAGGACACAAAGTACAATTGCCACATTGTTGCATTTTTCATAAGGTGTCCAAATTTGGTGTGATCAGAATTTTTAACAACTGCAGGACTAGCTAATTTTAAATTATGATAACATTTCCAGGTTTTGCAAGTGCTTTCACTTGAACAAGAGCACAACAACAGGTTATACCAAAGATTTAAAAAATAAGGATTATAAGAGATTTCAAATGTACATATTTAAGGTAAATTTCACAAAAAACAGTTAGAGGAAAAAGCTAAGGCATTTGATAGACTTCATGGTAAACCATAAATAGGCAGAAGTAAAGTTATGAATCATACTCTTAGAAAAATCAGGCTCAGTGTACCAAGACTAGCAACATAAGCCAGCTTATGATGAATTACTGTTTCAGAAACTTTTATTAAAAACATCCAAGTTACTGCAGAAAATTAGTAAGAATGAGTAATATGTTTTCTCTTCAAGTTCTGCAGGCTTCTTTCCCCACTCAGTTCACATTCACCATAAAAGAAATTTCTCTTAATCAACTATCAGGAGAGATTCTCCCCCAGGAAGAAGAAATTTTGCACGATTTGCTTATGGTTATGAGAAAATCTTCCATAGACAAGACTCTGGTTTCGGTTAGACCTTCTGTAGAAACTTCTATGCTTAACAGCACACATAAACAGTTCTCTTGTAACTTGAGAAGAAATAAATGTGCCAGGAGTGTGGCCAAACTACATTTCCCTGCTGCTTTAATGGTCCCTCAAAGATGCTGACAGCCTGTCCAAGAGGGAGCAGCCTTTAAAACTGGAAATCATTCCAGGGAAGCCTGGCCTGGGAAGACAGGAATGCAAAGGTGCCTTAAAGCTGCTTTTGTAGACAGCAGGTTGTGTCAAATGCCCTCAGCTGGAGCTGAGAATGAGACATTTAATATTTGATACAGTAAATGTTTTTTAATGCAGTCTTCCTCCAGTAGAGAATTTCTCACATTGAGGGATGATATCTTTGAGTTCTTCTTTTAATAAAAAGGATCACAGGCTTCCTGCACTCTCTGCCTTCCTAAAAGGTAGAAATTTAAAGCTCTAGCTCTCTGCACAGGTATTTCTTGAAGTCTGATCCCAGCACAGCTGATTGAAAGAGATGCTGTAGTGCAGGCAGCACAGCCTGCAATACATTGGAGTGGCATTTTAAATCCTCTGGCACAGCAGGGCTCCTCATATATGCATCCTGCACTGTGTATCTGCTGTCTTTCACCTTTGCTTCCTTACAGTAATAAGAATAAATGAATGCACTGTGAGAATGACTGAAGGCATTGTACATTACCATCCCCATCTTGGACTCTGCAATAAAAGTTATTCATATACCAAACTGTTTCACTTCTTATGTCTTTATTTCAATCCTAGGGCTTGCAGCATTCTAGACTAATTTGGTCTCCCTAATACTTCTAATGTAATATTTACAGCAGCCTATACCAAACCAAAGGCTATATTTGCCCAGGGACCCTCACATTTCTTTCTCTGTTCTGTCTCCTGTCTGCTTCTAGCAAGATGGTCTCAGGGAGAAGCCGGATGATATGCTGATAATATTTTTTGTCAAGGTTTTAAATTCACAAGTACTCGCTGTGTCAGTTTACTTGGTGTGGATATGATTTAGAATAAAAATAATCAAGCTTTGATTTCATTTTAATAAGAAATTTTGTGTGGTTTCATAAAAAGGCTGAAATATCATAGAGGCTATGTGGATGCCAATTCAGAAGTTTTATATATATGAAAAAAAGTTATAAAACTTTTAAATGGAGTCTTTGTCTCCTGGGATTTCTGAACTTCTTTTCATTTAAGGACTCTACCGAAAGACTTAAAGCACATATTTTTAGCCTGTTTGTAATGATCACCATGGAACTTCTTCTTAGAAATTACAATTTGTTTAGCCACATATGTGCTGGAGTCTGATAAAAAGTTAATAAAATGTTGCAGTATGTGAGACCAGGACCATAACCTCTGTAGGAGGGGATTTCCACCATACAGGGTGTCTGATCTGAAGTAGTCACTCTGTCCTTTAATAGCATTAATGCCTTCATACAATAAGCCATCAGGGAACTACAGATCTGAATGATTTTCATCCTTTGTACATGTTCCAGTGAGACTAATTTACAGCTGGACTGGTCTGGGCGTAATTTGTACTTCATGAAAAACGTTTCTTTTAAATAGAAGGGAAAGCATTAGCTACATTGATTTTTCTGATGCATATAATTATAGCCAGTATGAGATTTAAATCATGACTATTATAATAGTACATGCTCTTTGTTACAAAGGATTCTTTGACATCAGCAACACTGACTTCTAACCTTTAATTCACAGCTCTTTACATCTGCTAGATAAGTAACAGAAACCACAAATACTGTAAACAGTATTTTTATCTTAGACTCCCTTGATGATTTTTTGGATGAAATTGTCCTGGTTTTCAGCTGGGATAGAGTTAATTTTCACAAGAAGCTGGGAGGGGACATGGCCAGGAGAGCTGATGCAAACTAGCCAAAGGGGCATTCCATACCATATGAAGTCATGCTCAGTATGTAAAGGGGGAAGTTGGTTGGGGAGGAGGGGCGGGCTGGGCATTGGGTTCCAGTGGTGAGCAAATAGCACTTTGTATTACCTGCTTTGTATATTCTAAGTACTGCTGTTATTTTCACCTCCCTTTTCTGTCCCAGTAAACTGCCCTTATCCCAACCCATGAGTGTCCTGGTTCTGGCAAGGATAGAGTTAATTTCACAAGGAGCCAGGACAGGTGACCCAAGCTGGCCGGGGGCTATTCCATACCATGTGACGTCATGCTCACCATAAAAGGGGGCTAGTCGGGCAGGGGAGGGGGTGGCGCAGTTTCAGCGCGGTTCCAGCACTGGCTGAGCGTCCGGGACGTCAACCCCTGTGGTTTTGGAGTCGGGGATACAGAGGATCCAAGGCCCGCTACACTCCAATGGAAAATGAGATATTGGCAGCCTGTGAAGGGGTTCGAGCTGCTTCAGAGGTGATTGGCAGTGAAGCAAAGCTCCTCCTGGTACCCCGATTGCCAGTGCTGGGCTGGATGTTCAAAGAGAGGGTCCCTTCTACACATCATGCAACCGATGCTACGTGGAGTAGGTGGGTTGCGCTGATCACACAGCGGGCTCGAACAGGAAGCCCCAGTCGTCCAGGAATTCTGGAAGTGATCACAGACTGGCCAGAAGGGAAAGATTTTGGGATGTCGCCAGAGGAGGGGGTGACACGTGCTGAAGAAGCCCCACCGTATAATAAACTAACAGAAGATGAGCAACCATATGCCCTGTTCACTGATGGGTCCTGTTGCATCGTGGGAAAGCATCGAAGGTGGAAGGCCCCCGTATGGAGTCCTACACGGCGAGTTGCAGAAGCTGCTGAAGGAGAAGGTGAATCGAGCCAGTTTGCAGGGATGAAAGCCATCCAGCTGGCTTTAGATATTGCTGAAAGAGAAAAGTGGCCAATGCTATACCTCTCTACTGACTCACAGATGGTGGCCAATGCCCTGTGGGGGTGGTTACAGCAGTGGAAGCGGAGCAACTGGCAACGCAGAAGCAAAACCATCTGGGCTGCCCCATTGTGGCAAGATGTTGCTGCCCGGCTAGAGAAGCTGGTTGTAAAGGTACATCATGTAGATGCCCACGTACCCAAGAATCGGGCCACTGAGGAACACCAGAACAACCAGCAGGTGGATCAGGCTGCCCAGATTGAAGTGGCTCAGGTGGATTTGGACTGGCAGCGTAAGGGTGAATTATTTCTAGCCCATGACGCCTCAGGTCATCAAGGAAGAGATGTGACATATAGATGGGCCCGTGAGCAAGGGGTGGACTTGAGCATGGATGCGATCTCACAGGTCATCCATCAATGTGAAATGTGCGCTGCAATCAAGCAAGCCAAGCGGGTAAAGCCTCTGTGGTATGGAGGACGGTGGTTGAGATATAAATATGGGGAAGCATGGCAAATCGACTACATCACACTCCCAGAAAGCCGCCAAGGCAAGCGTTACATTCTTACAATGGCTGGAAACATCTCCTGTGCCCCATGCCACTGCCCGGAACACTGTCCTGGGTCTTGAAAAGCAAGTCCTGTGGCAACATGGCACCCCAGAGAGAATTGAGTCAGACAACGGGACTCATTTTTGGAACAACCTCATAGACACATGGGCCAAAGAGCAGGGTATTGAGTGGGTGTATCACATCCCCTATCCTGCACCAGCCTCTGGGAAAATTGAAAGGTACAATGGACTGCTAAAAACTACCCTGAGAGCAATGGGTGGTGGGACCCTCAAACACTGGGACACACATTTAGCAAAGGCCACCTGGTTAGTTAACACTAGGGGATCTGCCAATCGATCTGGCCCTGCCCAATCAAAATTTCCACGCCCAGTAGAAGGGGGTAAAGTTCCTGTAGTGCGCATGAAGAATATGTTGGGTAAAACAGTTTGGGTTATCCCTGTTTCAGGCAAAGGCAAGCCCATCTGCAGGACTGCTTTTGCTCAGGGACCAGGGTGCGCTTGGTGGGTGATGAGAAAGGATGGGGAAGTCCGGTGTGTACCCCAAGGGGATTTGATTTTGGGTGAAAATAGCCAATAAATTAAATTGTATGATGTTAATAGCTATATACTGTATTAATGGTACGGCCATAAGAATCACCCAAAACTAATGAAGGATGGACTTTGAAACTGAACAAAGTGCCACAATGATGGAACTAGAACTGACTTCAACTGGTGCCCAGGAACTTCATCACATCTTTGATGTCCAGACTGCGAGCATGGACCATAGCAGATACACCAGCCGTGAAAAAACTCCAGATGCAGCGTGCAACAATCCAGCAGCACGCACCATTGCTCCTGCTCTGAGAGACTGTAATGGCAGATGGAACCCAAAGCCATGGCCTAAATGAACTCGATGGACACTTTAGAGCGATGGCCCATGGAGTAAGAGAATGGTGTCTGTGAAATAATCTGGGCATGACGTAGATGGTATAGAATAAGGGGTGGATAATGTCCTGGTTCTGGCAAGGATAGAGTTAATTTTACAAGGAGCCAGGACAGGTGACCCAAGCTGGCCGGGGGTTATTCCGTACCATGTGACCTCATGCTCACCATAAAAGGTGGGCTAGTCGGGCAGGGGAGGGGGCAGCGCGGTTTTGGCGTGGTTCTGGGGCAGGCTGAACGTTTGGTCGGTCGTTGGATCGGTAAATTGTTCTCTGTTATCACCAATTTGAATATCTGTTATCAGCACTGTTGTTGATTGTTTTCCCTCTCCCTTGTTGTCCCAGTAAACTGTCCTCATCCCAACCCTCGAGGCTTTGCTGTTGTTTTTCCGTTCTCCTCCCCATCCCGCCAGTGGAGGGGTGAGTGGCGCATGGCGCTGAGCTGCTGGCTGGGCCTAGACCACGTCAATGAGTTTTACCTTTTTCTTCTGATTCTCCTCCCTATCCCACCAGGGATGAGGAGGAGTGAGTGAACGGCTGCGTGGTGCTCAGCTGCCAGCTGGGGCTAAACCATGACAACAGTTTAGGTGAAATGGATACCATGTCTTTTCCCACTTGGTATTAAACTTGGTATTAAACTTGGTATTAAACAGCGATGTGAATGCTGTACATGCATACTGGTGTTACCTGAAGAGATATTCTCCTCCTCCCGATTTCCACTTCCTCCATGACAATCAGGTTACTAGCCTTTAGTAACCACAAAATATGAAATTGTTACTTTGATCTCATATCTGATGATCTGTGACTGTCAGGTCAACTGCTTGTGAGATTTACTGTCAGTCCTCAGAGATAGTAATCTTCCGTAAATCTATCACATTATTCCACAGGTATGTAGGACTTTCATACTTCTGGATACCCCCAGGAACATTTATTGAATGAATATGTCACTGGCATAATAGGCTTGCATTTATTTACGGCTTTTGGGCTTAATTATTATAACATCACATATCAAGCAATAAAGCCACATAGAAGCTCCTACTGGAAGAAGGCTCAGCAGCCCATCTCTTTTGCAGCACAGGCCCCTGACAGTGTTTTCATGCTGTGTTCTAGCTTTTGCACCAGCCCCTGTGGAAATCTGCTTTTCTTTGGGACTCAGCCCTGGAGCCTTTTCCATCGCCAAACATGTATACCCCGCCACAACTGACTTCCACCAACCACTGCAACCAGCAGCTCCCCTTGAGCAGAGCCTCATGGACACCTGGGCTCTGACCCTAACCTCTGAAAAGATAAACAAGCCCAAAGGCTATATAGGATTCCACCCAAAACAGGAAGTATAGTGCTAAAGAGTGACTGCTATGTGGGGAAGCTAGGGAGTTCTAGTCCCTGCATTTTGCAGATTTACTATAGCATATTGCATAAATTATTTAGCTTCAGCAATGAAGAGAGGTGATACTTAGGTTGCCCTGAAGAGAAGCAGAAAACCTCTATGACAGTTAAAGAAGGAAATGTACCAGCCAAATAGTATTATTTAGCACTCTCTGACTCAAAAACTTCTGCAGTAATTGAAGACCAAGGCCAATAGCATTTATTTTCAGAGACAGGGTAGAATTTACCACATAAATTACCATGTGGCATGCTTCATAAAGTATTTCAGCATCCTCAGACAAAGATAGGCAACACTGGGCCTACAGAAACACTACTCAAGATCTCATGGTGTTTTTTAGGAAATCAGAGAAAGTTATTTATATACTCTTCAGGCCTCCCTGAAAACCTCAATAAGTATCTACTTACATCTTTGGCTTCTCAAATGCCTTTGAAAAACCAGTCTTATTCCTAAATCTCTACCCCTTTGAGCACACACACATAGTTCTTACATACAGATGCTAAAATCATGGATTTGTATAATCTTGGGCAAGACACTGGATGAGTTATGTGCCACAGGTGAGCACAGATGAATGAAATACTCGTTTTGTAGTTGGTATATGCCAGACTGATGTATGCACCTTCTGCTGTTATAACTTACCACAAGGATAATCTATTACAAATGAAAGTTAATGAAGATTATATAGTCAGTCTGAATCTGTTGTCCACACATTTTGTCTCTGGACAAAAATGACTCACTCTTAATGCAAGCATTGCCTGCTTGTTGCTATAACCCTGCAGCAGCATATTCTTTTTATAATGCAGTACAGAAAACAAATACATGCACAGTAAAACTCCAGCTGGGAAAAATAATGAAGCATTTAGCAAACCAGACAAAGACCACATGGCTTCATCTCCCTCAACACAGCAAAACCTATTATTGGATACAATAATTAATAAGTTAATGACAGACCTTTAACCATCCAACAAGTTCTTCTGAAACATATGGTCTGTTTTTTTTTTCCTTTCAGGGTTCAAATCAGTCAAACATCTAAAAAATTTAAACACTTTTGGTACATGCCAAATTCACTGCAACTCTAAAGCAGTAAAAGTTGTACACAGCCATAAGTACTATTGCAGAACTAAGTGCTCATACAGCTACTTAGTGAAGCATGAGCACTACCTAAATTCATGCACCTCACTGAAGCTGACTAAAACAAGACACTGGAATTCCTGTATGGTCAGCAGAGAGGGAGCTAAGCTAATTGGGGAGAAAAAAAAAGACTCCCAGAAAAATTTCATTTCTCTTACAGCAACACATCAGTTAAACAATTCCAACCACTGCGGTGCCTGAGGCATGATAAAGATAGGAGAAAAAAGTCTAAATTAACTGCAGGCAGATCTTGCTAAGATTTTCTGGAGGACTTCACTCTGGAATCCCTTCTCCTTCTCAACTCCTGTCCTTTACGTGGGCACACTGCTATTTTTTGAGCCAGAGGATGAGTTTCAGCAACAGGATATACTTTGCGGCAAGCACTGCTAGAACTTTCATTTTCAGTACTTTGTGAAGGGACTCACATGTTGCAAATGCAAAGCCAAGCCATCTTCATAGGCTAATAGTGGGTTTTGTCAATGCTGAGAAGGGACTTTCTCTAAGAAAAAACCAAGTTCAGTCACTCGCCCTCTAATTTGTTTTTTCCTGGATCTTTTCACTGACCACTGGAAAAAGATGGCAGAAAAGCAAGCCACATGTGTTTCAGGGTTTGGTACTGAAGGAATGAAACAGTCCTTCATTGTGACTGGAAGTAAAAATACATGCTCTGTAAAAAGTCATCTGTTCATGACAAGCAGATTGCTGGTTTGACTTGGCAAGCCTCACACTGAAAGAAGCTGCAATCACTCACTGAAATGTAAGAGACAGAAACGGACTAAGGAAGAAAAAGGTCTGTTTAAGCTCAAGGACAATCTTTGTGCCATAACAAAAGGCAAATGAGCTCACCAGGAGTAACTGTATGCTACAAAAACAGAAGGCAGTTTCTAACAGAAATGAGGTCTGGAAGTGTCTTCCAACATGAAAGTGGAGAAAAAATTAACTGGTTTTAAATTTCTGAACAGGCTTATATAAAAGAGATATCTATTATGCAGGATCTTTGGATTTGGCTTCCATTCCCTTCTCTGTGTCTCCCCTGGGCTGAAGACCTACACAAACAAATAGTTATTTTACAATAAAGAGTTGGAAATAGGGAGCAGAACATAAGGCAGAATGTACAGATGCTTACAAGAGGCAGGCTTCTTGTCCTCACTGCCACTGAGCCACATCCAAAATGCTCTGACCTTTGGTTTCCATCTTTGAAGAAAAATACATTGTGGAAGGTTCAATTCACAGTGGGGTTGTACAATATTATTAATGTGTTTTGAGAGTCTTATTCACTGAGAGCAGGATACTCTGAGAGTTCAAAGTACCTAGTCTTATCATTCTACTTCTAAATTTTAGTGGACAATGCTAAGTGATGATGAACACATCAAAAATTACTTTATTTTTCACTGTGAGAAAATACCTAGCAGCTCAGGCTTTTTTTTTTTTAGATTTCATTAAATTATTATCTATTAATAACCTGTGAATCCCCCAGAGTATGATGCCAAATCACTGCACAAACATAGGATAAAATAAAAGTAACGCCAAATATCTTAGCATCTAAAAGTTAATATCTGTTACAGATTTTGACACAAAAGATTACTACTCTTTTGTGTGCACTGATGTTTTTAACTCACTTTGCAACTGCAATCAGCGGCATGCAAAAATTTTTTTCACTATGTTTCCTCCCACCTGAAAAATTTTGATTGGAAGCCAAACTTCACATGTTGTTTGACTCAAAAAGCATTCAAGCAAAAACTTGCCACTGTTGAAATGATTAAGTCAAATAACTTTTAAAAAATTAAAACAAACTTGTAATGTCATTTCTTTTTAATGTGTATTAAAAGTATAGTCTTTTTAAAACATTTAAAATGGAAACAACAGTCTTCTGATTGTTATCAGCCAGGGTTTAAGGAATGAAGATTGTTCACAGAAATTCTCAAGTCTTGATTTCTATCCCAGTCCATGAGTGAGATACAGAAAGTATTTTCCAGATTTTGCCTCTAAAAAGAACCAGTTGTTACTACAATTTACAGTCAGTCTTTACATTTAGAGACCTCAAATTTTGCAGGATCTTAACACAGTATTTACAAAGCATAGGTACCGAGTTTCCTTCCTAGTAATTCAAAAAATAAAGAATGAAGTAATCATATTTATCTGACCAGCTTCCCTTTCGTTCTCAATTTATTTCACTCATCTTGCAGAGGAGCCTGGATTCCTCCATTCTTTGAAATAGCCCATGGCAGAAAGTGGACAAAATATCTGATGATTTCAAGAACTACACACACTCTTGGCGTTCTGGCAGTTAAACAGTGGTGGTTATCTATGTTGATTTTTTTCAACGTTTTTGCCATACACCAATACATTTTTCTGGCAATCTGGTACTCGCCCACTCTAACTTCAGTCACCCCACTCCTCTCCCAACTTGCTCTCTCTCTCTGGCCCAGTTATACCAATGAGAATATTCTTTGCCACAACATTTTTAAGTGCTGTAGACTCTTTCCATGCCCACACTACTAACCTATAGCAAATATTCTCTTGGAAGTATCCTACTTAAAAAGACAAGGAACATTTCCTATTGTGCATGTTTTTCTTCTTCAGTTTCAGTGCTATGTTGTATTAAATTATTACAATTACTACTACATTGCTGTAGTAATTGCAATAATTACTACAGCAGTTGTCCAGGTCTGCAGGAATTGAGTTTGACTTCTGATATATGAAGTAGTTGATGCTGCAACATCTGCCTGCATCAACATATATTGTTTTTCAACAGGGAGCTCTCAGAGAAGAGTCTGTAAACAACATTTATAAAATACAGATGCTCTTGGTTGCAGATGCATTGTAGTAAGCTTAATAGCATTTTGTATGGGTTAAGTGGTTGTGAACTTCCAAGATGATTTATCACCAGTAAAAAACAACCCATTTTGTAAAACTTATATCCTATTACAGAAGTATTAAATGAAAAGCAGAGCTGGAGAAATTGTCTTCTCTACAGTTCTGGATGTTTTTTTCTTTTTCTTTCTTTCTTTCTTTCTTTCTTTCTTTCTTTCTTTCTTTCTTTCTTTCTTTCTTTCTTTCTCATTATCAGCAACACAAACTTAGGCAATGAAATAGGGGTTTTTTTATGGTGAATTTCATGTTTATTTTTAAAAGTAGCATGGATGGGTAAATAAATTCTTGAAAAAAACAGGATTCGAATTCATGGCTATGCATAATTTAAAAAAAAATTAAGGGAGAAGATTATTCTTTTAAGTCAGGATGAATGCATACATTTGTATTCCCTTCTGCACAATTGACTGTACTTCACTTTCAAAATGCCAAGGATAAATATCCTTCAAATGGTTCCACTGAAATGATGATAACCATAGTAACGGTGTGTAGTTTGCTTATACCTTTTCTTTCTGTTTTTTCTTTTTTCCTTTTCGGCATGTATTCTTTGCAACAATGTTGCTGCTAAGAGAGCTAAAGAAAATTCATTATTTGAACGTGGATATTTATAGACTTTATATGTTAAGTTATGAAATTAGCTTTCATTTGGTAATTTAAAGATCTGTTTATGGATATGAAATCTGAACAGGCTATTATGAAAATACACTATCACCTGCTGCACTCATCAGTATAGAAAGGATACTATCTACTGTTTACTACTTCTTTTTCCCAAGTAATTATTTACAATTGTGTAGCAGAATTAGAAGACGGGAGAGTATGAAACCAGAAAACGTAAAAATTAAGTTGAGGATAATTAAGAGATCCAGCTACACAGCCTCCAATTACTACCAATACAAATGGACTTTATATTGCTAAATCCCACAAATATCTGGGAAAAAACCCTCAATGCTTAAACAAATGCAAAGAGTTGTGGCACTATTGTTAAGGCACTTAATAATAAGGAACATAAATTTAGGTCTTGTTCAGTCATACCCAGTGTAATCCAAGTGAAAAGGCAGCTAGCCAAAGGAGTGCTGAGGCCAGGTAGCCAAGAGCATGCAGAGGCCACAAGAGTTGTGCTTGCACCCCTGGTTACAGAACCACACAGCCATCATCCCACAATGCACAATACGTGCGTTGGGCACAATCTAATTTTGGCCTTGACATTTAGATTAGCACAGTCTGATTAAGGATGAGAATTAAGCCCAAGGAACCAGAATTGTTCTCCCTTATCCTCATATTTCTGACTACCATTAAAGGCTGAAAGTATAGATACCATCCTGCTACATCAGAACAACCCTATCATGAAAATACAGCATTGTCAAGAAAAGAATAGGCAAAGTTTGCATTCTGTTGGAGTAACCAGATGAATTAGTATTGTCATTTTATGTGTTTCCTTGACAGCGGGAAAGGAATGGATTGTGCTGTTGTTATATATAAATAAACTATATACAAGAACATGCAGTTCTGATCTAGTGTATATGTCTGTCCTGATTTTGCCTAAATAACTAGTTTGGCTAAGGTTTTACCCTCTTGTTAGCAAAACGTTATAGTGGAGACCTGACCTATGCGCATACCTGTTCATTCATGTACTAATGCAGCTCTTAAAAGGTGGATTATTCCACTTAATGGAAGAAACATACTTGAATCCAGTGCCAAAATAGCATGTATAGGAAAGACGCTTTCTTCTTGCTTCCCTAAGAAGCCACACAGGACAATCACAATCTATTCCAATCCATTTAGATTAAAAATTTACGTACAGGAATAGATATGTAAAAATTACAGCACTTCAAATGTACGTAATTCCTTGGAATATTGGTAATATTCAACACTGAAGTTTTTGGCTGATGTGGTTTTACTTGACATCTTTAAACTCCAATGATATTTAATTCATGTGATTTTGACTGAAGATCAGAAATAAAATCTCCTTAAGAATTTATTTAAGAAAAACTAACTCGGCACTTGTTCTCTTTGTACATAATTTTTCAAATAGTGTAGGTTAAGATTTTCAAGCTCTCCTTCTACTCACTTGGAACAGTGTTTCCCTGAATAATCTCACTTCTGTCTGTCTTTAGTTACAAATCTGTCAATTATTTCTATTGTGATATTTAACTCAGCTACTTCTAAGTTAATAATAAATTCTTAATTGAGATAATCTGGTCAAAAATACCACCTGTCCCCACCAATCTTCTCATAGGAAATAGAATGCCAGGCTCGTGAACCTGTCAGCAGCACAATATGGTTCTGTGGTGCAGGCTTCATTTGGTGATTCTTACTGAAAGTTAAATAACTACTGATGAACTTGAGATTGAGTTCTAAAGCTGTTTTTCCACATGGCTATTATTTCACTACAACATACCTCACACTTTCCAATTGCTTTACTCAGTATGGATATAAATGAGGCAGTAGTACAGTGGCCTTGCCTTTTGGATTTGGCATGGCTTTCAATTCAAGATGTCTCTGTCCTTCAATGCCTAAAGTTATAGAAAAAGAATTGTCCATGAATAAAACCATAAGAAAATTTTCTTTCATGATAAATATAATAAAAAATGCCTTGTGTAAACAATAGGGGTTTTTTACCTATATTTGGGACCAATTTTTTTCATGTCCTATATCTACTGAGAACCTATTTAATATGAATGCAAGATGGGCACTATGAAACGTTTGGCAATATGCATTCCTGTTTCATTCACTTGCCACATATCTATCACAAGAAAAGCGAATGAATGAAAAAAAAAAAAAAAACCTCAATGAAGAAACTCAGCCAGGATCAAAATTCTTTTTCCTGAGCCCGTGTCAAGTTTGTGAGCTTACATATTTGTCTACGTATTCTATTCTAAGGCATCATACTGTTACAGACAGTTTATGATTTCAGGGAAGGATTAAGAAGATGGTAAGGGAAATTCACAAGCTGCTTTGGTACTGTCAAAAGGAAAAATGACAATATTATATGCTATAGGGCTTTCCTGATTCATGTGACAGCTTGTCCTTAAAGGTCGAACAATGCTTTGCTGAGTCCCTTCTTGAGTTTGCAATGCAAAATCTCTCAATTTGCAAGCATTGGGAAACACAGTACAGTTAAATCAACTAAATGCTTTTTTTATACTGCACAGCCAATTCCTTTCATTCTGCTGCAAAGTACTTGCAAATGGTACGCCATCCTTCTCACAGCTATCTAACATTTACTACCACGTCCTCCATCTGATCAGAAGCAGAGAGCTTATGGATCTTTTACTCCTTTTAAACATTAATTTTGTGGTTAATAATGCACTTCTCTCTTTTACTCGTCGTCATAAAATAATGAAGAAAGAGTGACCCAACATCTCATTTTTTTAATAGCATTACATGAACAGATTTTGATGTGTTTCTGAGAAAGGACACTTTTGCAGTAAAATCTCGTTAAGTCTTATCCAGTTAGAAGATAGATGTGGTTTTCTGTTATCTGTAACCAAAAAAGGAAAAAAAAAAAAAAGAGAAAGCTGTTTTTACTTTCAATATGGAAGTCTTCATATTTGTGTGTGTGTGACATATTTACACATTGGTCTCAGTATGTGGCTGATGTTTTGCAGCACATAAACTAAAAGTTTCATTTCAACTGAACTTATAATGAGCTTATGAACGTCTTAAAGACTCTAAATTAAGGAGATTTTATCATATCATTGGATGACTTATTCCAGTGACTACCAATAATTGCTATCACTTAAATAAATTGTTTCTTAGTTGGGGTTTTTTTCCCAATTTTAATTTCTCTAGGTGTCACTTGATGCCAGCTGTTCTTTTTTGTATCTCTGATTTCTATGGGAAAGTTTCATTAACTATCAAGTTGGGGTTTTTGGAGTTTTGTTGTCTTCACTCTCCATACTTGGATCAGAAAATGTCCTATATTAAATGTCTCCAGTTAAGATTTATGCTTTTTTCCCACCTGATTTTCTGAATTATTTTACAAAATATATAAATGTTAAGCAAGGCTTTGTGAACTTTTCAAGGAACCATTTACCACTTACCCCCTAACAGCATATTTGCAGTCATAAAAAATAATCAAATTTTCCCTATTAAATTCACTCCAGCAATCAAATTTTATTTTTTTTCTGTAACCAAGCTCTCTCTTCCAAAAGGCTCCAGAATAGACTGGTACTTAAACATATGCCATTTTTAGATAGGAATCTGAAAATTTTCTCCTAAGGTTAACTGCAGGAGAGGCAGGAGGGGATGCACATCAGTTGCAAGATAGTCCTTTAATTTCTTGCTTATAATGCTGAAGTGGTGAACTCCATATCTGACAAAAGAGACTTAGTTTGTAGTTGTTTTCTGAGTCATGATTGCACTCCCTATGTGCCTTGCAGCAGACGCCCACAGAGGCTCCACAGCAACAATTCCTGGAATCTTATTTTATGATGCCTAGCACATAGTGGCAAGAATCTTTATTTAGTTTAATGCTTTATCTAGTTTTAAGTTCCTGAATGATCATTAGCATTTCTCTTCATGCAAACAAGTCCTCTGTAGGCAGATGAGCTTTACTCCACCTACTTTTGTCTCAGACTGACAATTCTGAGCCTAATTCACAGAGAAAACTATTAGAAATTGCACCACCCACTTTTATTGTTTTACCATGCAGGTGACTCATATTAGATCTGTCTACAGTTTTATGCTGTCTACACATGGGGAAAATCATGTTGTGTTTCTACAAGAGGAATAGCCTCTATTAACTGAGCACTAAGAAAGGAGCCAAACATGATTATTCCTCCCTTGACTGCCAGGGATGTCAGTGCAAAGGGCTGGGTGAATTGCACATACCATTGCCATGTGAATCATTTTAAAATAAATATGAAAGAAGTTTTCAATTTTGGCTGAATTAATCTAACAGGATTTTATGGAAGGACATTGTGTACTTATCACAAAAGCAGATATAAAATTGTATAAAAGTTCACAAAGCGCAATCTCTTTGTACACAAATAGGCTAGCATGATAAACAGCTGTGCCTTTCTTAAAGCTACTCTTCACATTTTAGCTGCATTTATATGCATGATGTATAAAGTTCCTGCTCTTTGAAAATTTCTCTGATTTTTAATCCATCAATTGCTCAAGAAGCTGCTGATGGTATCTCAGTGAACACTCATGCTCCATTGAATTGTCAAGTCCAGTAATACAAATGAGAGAAGGAAGGAAAGGGGAGCACCAAGAAGAATTGTGGTGAGTGAAAATCAGCTCAGACCTCAAATTACATTAAAGCAGTGTCCACCTTTCCAGAGATTTCGAGAGGGCAAATATGCCTTCAAAAATTGCCTTTAGTGAGCTGGAAAGCATAAATCTAGTTAAAACTACAAAGAGCCTTTTAGTGATATTTCCTTAGATAACGGAAAACTAAAGCCATAGCTTATCTATGGAGTCATGTAACGGGCTATTCACAAACCCCAGAGAGCTTGTAAGTATTCATAGAAAAATTTCATGATCTAGAAATCTTTATAAAATATTAACACAAATTATATTTTATTGTAAGCTGTATTCCTTTAAAGAAAATTTCACTTTTACTGTTTATTTATTTGATATGCTAAGACTACTTGCAAACAGGTAAAAGGAGCATTTGTAAAAAAACTATTGGCAATAAATATAAATATTTGAGATGACAAATTTGAGCTAATTTCATTATTTAAAATAACAACAATAACAAAACAACATTAAAAAGAACCTGAGAATCTCTCTTCATGTTTGAGAGATCATTCATTTTTTTTAATTATTTTTTTTCAGAGGTATCAATACAGAACCTGCAGACCACTCTTCTACCAACAATATATGGTCAAAGTTTACTAGGAGCTTGGCATTTCCAGTGTGACCAGTACTAGAGTGCCAGAAATAAAATTTCAGAGGATGGATGAGTGATATATAATGCAATCTCATGAATGACAAGGATATTCTTTTGTAATTTCAAACTCAACATCTTCTTCTAGCTTCAGAAATACAAGCTTCAGAGAAAGAGTTGTAGCACAAGAAAGATAAGAAATGACTGGTTTGCTTACACTGGAGCACTTTCATGTTGCTCTACAAAGACCCCAGTTTAACGGATGACAGATAATTATATTGCCAGGTATCCTCGTGAAACTCCTCTATTTATCCAGGAGGGTTAAAAAGCTTTGAGACATATTATAAAATGACAAATACAAGTTTCTTCTACTTCCAGGCATATCATCCTAAAAAGGGTCTTGGATCTTCAAGACAACATGCATCTTCACCTGCTAAAAAATTCCAGTTTCCTAACAATTGTGTAAGTAAATGAGACCTTTTTGATATAATTATAAAAATTCTTGCTATTTTGATGGATTACATATATACATACACACAGAGATGGGAGTGGAAGCCTGGCTTTCTGACAATAAGGGAAATTCTCCATTTTTATAAGGCCTTATGAATGCTACTGTAAGACTTTCCAACTAACTGTCTTTGTGTACATTTATTTACTCAGCAATCTGTTATCTTTTAATAGAAGCTACTACCATTCTTTTTAGGTTAAACATTAAAAACATTGCAGTAGACAATATATATTCCACTTTCAAATGTTTTCACTGATCTGTAGAACTGTCCAAGTATGTTTTTAAAAGATCAGTAGGAATCATAGTGAATTGAACATGTGTGTTGGGTTTGCATGGCAAGGTTTTGGTAGTGGGGGGGCTACAAGGGTGGCTTCTGTGAGAAGCTGCTAGAAGCTTCCCCTGTGTCTGAAAGAGCCAATGCCAGCTGGCTCCAAGACGGACCCACGGCTGGCCAAGGCCAAGCCAATCAGTGCCTCAGTGATAACATATTTAAGAAAGAGAAAAACAGTTAGAGAGAGCTTTTGCAGCTGGAGAGAGGAGTGAGAAGATGTAAGAAACTCTGCAGACACCAAGGTCAGTGCAGGAGGAGGGGGGAGGAGGTGCTGCAGGTGTCGGAGCAGAGATCCCCCTGCAGCCTGTGGTGAAGACCATGGTGAAGCAGGCTGTCCCCCTGCAGCCCATGGAGGAAGGATAAGGGGATGTAGAGATTCCACCTGCAGCCCCTGGAGGACCCCACGCCAGAGCAGGTGGAGACACCTGAAGGAGGCTGTGGCCCGTGGGAAGCCCATGCTGGAGCAAGCTCCTGGCAGGACCTGTGGACCCATGGAGAGAGGAGCGCATGCCTGAGCAGGTTTTCTGGCAGGACTTGTGACCCCATGAGGGACTCCACGCTGGATCAGTTTGCTCCTGAAGGTCTGCACCCCATGGGAGATACCCACACTGGAGCAGTTCGTGAAGGACTGTAGCCCGTGGGAGAGACTCACGTTGGAGAAGGTCGTGAAGGACTTCATGGGAGGGACTCCATGCTGGAGCAGGGGAACAATGAGAGGAGTCCTCTCCCTGAGGATGAAGAAGCGGCAGAAACAACGTGTGATCAACTGACCGTAACCCCCATTCCCCGTCCCCCTTGTGCCGCTGGGTAGGGGGCGGAGGTTGAAGCCGGGAATGAAGTTGAGCCTGGGAAGATGGGAGGAGTGGGGGGAGGTGTTTTAAGATTTGATTCTATTTCTCATTCCTGTACTCTGTTTTGGTTAGTAATAAATTAGATGAATTCCCTCTCTAAGTTCAGTCTGTTTTGCTCGTGACGATAACTAGTGAGTGATCTCTCCCTGTCCTGATCTCGACCCACAAGCTTTTCATTGTACTTTTTCTCCCCGCTCTAGTGATAGAGCGGCTCTGGTGGGCACCTGGCCCCCAGCCAGGGTCAACCCACCACAACATGTCATACATATTTATAAAATATTTGAGAGATTTGAGGTATTTTTAACATATAAACTGGTTCTACATTCCAATATAATTCCAATGTATAAATATTTACACTATCTATTCATTGTTCCTCTCATTTTTATTTTTTCACAAAAAGCATCACCACTGTAAAAACAGTTAAACTTGTTATATATCATAGTGAATGATTTCTTTGACATTTTTACTGAATCATACATTTTAATTTAAGCTCTGCTCAGTAGCATATGGATTTTTGACAGTTTTTTAATTCATAACATTTTTTCAAAATATATCTGAAACTTTCTTTCCTGCTGGCCAGTATTACTGTTCAGTTGCTCCATCTGATGGAGACCAGAACTTGCAGACAAACATCCACACATTACAAATTATTAAGGAAAGTAAAAAATTCATTAATCACATGGTCTTACAGTTGCCTGCAGCTGACAGCTTATACTGTGCATGCAACAGTAGAAGTGTGCTATGATTTTGTGACCGCCACTCTCAGTTCTCATCTCTAGCATTACAATGAATCCCATTGTTAGTTCTGAACGGTGCTGTCCTTTTTTTCATAAAAATGCACTTGCTTTACATGTAACTGATCAAGAATCTCTTTTAAAAAGAATTAAAGTATTTCTCCAACATTAGCAAATGAAGGCAGATCCTGGAGTCATCCAAACTCACTAACTCCCAGATCCAGCTGAACTGCTAAACTGTTAAAATACAGCTTTACTTTTCTTTAGTTCGATCACTTATTATGTACAAATTTGTTTTTCTTTATAATTCTCAACCCACTCCTTTTGCTATGCCTTTTTATTTTGTTTTCAAAGAGAAATTTGTTTGCCTTAAAACTTTCAACTTCACCCGACTCACACCTCCTGCTCTGCTTCTTTTCTTTTCATGACTTTTGGATTACATGCATGGATTGTTCTCCTGACTTCTTCTTGTTCGGCTAGTATGAAGTTTATCCTTCTTCTTTCTAAACAATAATAATAACCTCAAGCCACACAGTTCCATAGTCTCTTTCACTGTCTTTATCCTCCTCCACTGTTTTGACAGAGTACATCATCTTTGCCTCCCTGGCCCTATCACTCTGCTTCCCTAGTGATAAGTATTGATAGGATGTCTCACCTGTAAATGTACAACTTCTAAAGACAAATAGTTAAGTTCCTTGTCTAGGACACTAATGATCCATATTTTCTCCAGGTCCTTTTGTCCCATTATTCATTGTTCCTATAAACGTTTTTCCATGGGCTTTTCCTCTTCTTGAATTAACATTTCAGCAATGCTGGCTTTAGTAGTTTTTCAAATAGTACAAACTATTTTTTATGGTAATCACCTTGTACTGCTGTTTTGTTTGCACCATTCATTCTGCTAAATGTGCCTTCAAGGGTTTTGTCTTGTAATTTAAGTTTATCATACCTTTAAAGACCCTAAATTATGGATGTGCATGTTACTGTTCTGGGGACTTTTCAAAAGAGCATACTCTGGAGTACTTCCAGTCTGATACTAGATATGCCAAAATGTAAAATACATCATCAAGCAGAAATATTTCAGTTATCTTATTTACTTTCTTCCATTGTGTTTTTGCTTTGAAATAAAAATTAGCAAGAGTAGTGGCATACTACACTGATAAAAGAAAACACTCCTATTGCAGTGTCTGGATACAGTCCTCAGATTAAGCTGGGTTTCTTTGGGAGGTGGAATTGTGGACTCCTACTGTTTGGGGTACCTCCTTGTACTGCAGTTATTTAAATGCAATTATAGTATATATATTCAGTAAGCTGCAAAATATCCTATGCATTCAGATAAACATTTGGTAAAAAGGCAAACTAATTATCCACAAGAATATGAAAGACTGATAGCACAGTGGGTCTGGATTTCCAGGGTGGTAGACTACATATAACTTTTTTGTAACTAGTTCAATATTCTGAGAATAGAGAAATACTTTATTATTATCATTTGCTTTCCATTTTTGGTTAATCCAAGTCTTGTGGATAAACAAAAACTATATGTAGCACAGGAATGACAAAACAATGCAAGGTAATTTTCAATATAACATACTTTAAGGAATTAATGATGTTAAAAAGTTGTGCTAATGATACATGAAATACTCCCTGTTTAATATAAAATAGAATGAAGATCTAGAAAAGCATAGATCATTTATTAATAAATGTAAAGCTCTGTAATCACAACAGTGTCAATTAGTGGGGAATGACAGATCATTTGATGTAAGCATGTAAGTTTAAGTTACTTAAGTCTGTTCCAAAATCAGCTTTAAGAGACCTCTGGAAAATATAGAGGCAGGTGGGTAAAACAAACTGTAGCTGTGAGTTGGTACTTAGTATTTTGATCTATTTACACCTGGGTAGCTGTTGGCAGCATATTTTATTTTGCAGACTTTCTGAGTCCATCTCTGTAGGAATGTGTTCTAATGAGTCAAGCCATTAGCAACAAATCTCAGGCAGTAAGAACAAGACAGCAGCAGCATTTCTACTCATTGCTCAAATCCTTCTGGGTGTTATACTCTAAAGGAACAAAGACAGACAAGGTCAAACCTGAACATAAAGCCCTTTGTGAAATGTTATTTGTACACAGGACATTCCTCATTAATCTATTTCAGATGCCTACCATATCCATGTATTAATGCAATGTCTTGTCTGCATTCAACCATTTTCTTCTTTTTGCTTGCTACAAAGTTCAAAAAGTAGCAGCAGTGAGAAAAAGGTCAGATTCATATATAAATTGTTAGCCACCACAGAAGATCAAAATGTCTTTTCTTGACAGACTGACTAACAGTATTTATTAATTAATATATCAGAAACCTTTACCAATAATAATAATTCAGTCGCTCCAGCAGTGGCTCATAAGAACAGCACAAGGTCTTTCTTTCTCCTCCTGTTTTTTCATTTGCTCTAACAGAGAACATTTTTGCATCATAAATCTTAGACTTTCCTTGAGTTTTTGTTGCCTTGTTTATGTTTTTTACAAACCTATCTTGAATTCTCCAAAGTTTAAAGAATCCCTTTGATAGAGGAGTATTAATTTATTCCATTTCCATGAATATCCTAAAACCTGCCACAGGAAGGGATGAGGAGAAGATTACAGCAGCAACTTCTAAACCACATGATTCCACCCACGGATGCTCTGAAGTGAAATGCTTCTCCTGGGTAACATGACCTGTCAAACACAAAGATGTGAACTGCAAGAAACATTTCCCCTATTACCAGAAGAGTTATATTCAATTGCTAGTTTCTCCATTTAAATTCTTCACATGTTTTCCCCAGCAATTCTCTACTATTCCACATCCCTTTCAAATTTGTCTGTAGAGCTAAATGAAAAACAACAACAACAAACAAACCCCAACAACAACAAAAAAAAAACACCACACAAAAAACCCCAACATGAGCTATCCGAATCTGGACTTTGCCCTGTGTTTTCTGTTATTAATTAGTGGGTTTCACAAGCCAGTACGTTCCAGGGTGTCTAAGACAGTATATTTCAGGACACCTACATTTTGAAAACATTTGATTTTTTGCTTTTTTGTTTATTATTAGTAAGGGAAAGTTTACAGTTATGTATAAATTTATATATTAGGAAGGCAAAGTTGCCAGACTTCTCATTCTACCAGGGAAATTGTATGATCCAGTAGTGGATTTGGTAATAGGGTAGCAGAGGTCCCTTGAACTAGGAAGATTAGAGCTCTTACCTGACTTAATTTTCCTCCACACACACTCACTTCCTTCTCCCCAGTGCTACAGTCACCAGGCCTCAATGTCTCTTCCCCACAAGGAGATTACAGCTGGTCCAGGAAAGCTGGACAGAAAGTTGTGTTTGTTTGTGCTGTGCCACTGCTGGCAGTTACCAGTCTCAGACATTACCAGCCAAGCTCCCTAGACATCCCCCAACATTCAGCTCCACAAACCTCTCTGATCCCCAGGATCTTTCCACCAGTCAAGATCTTCACCTTCTTCCTTCCCAATCTTCAAGTCACTGAATGTCCTAACTAGTTTATATGCTGAAGCACAAGTGATCAGCTTCCTAACTGGCAGTTTCATGTTAACATGTCTCTATTATGTGAGGTTTCAGGTTGTGACACTTCTGTTTAGTCCAGGTGTTATCCAAACCTACACCTAGCTTGCACCAGCTGCAGCTAGCAAGCAGCAGACATCTGCTTGAGAGTTCAAAAGTTCAGTTTCAGACATTCACCCACACACACAATTATCTGCTGCCTGTTAGCATTCACAGTTTAAGCTATTTTCACCTACAACAGTCCTAACTTGGCTCCTTCTCTTGAGACTTTTAGCAGAATTAACTCTACTTAGTCAAAAAGTGCATGTCAAGTTGCTTGGATTTGTGACAACTCTGCTTCTAGTTCACAAAGTTCAGATGAAGTTTCCATAATTTATCCGCTTCCCCCACTGATACCTTTATATTCCCATTCCATTTCTACTTTCTAGCTTACTCTGCCACTGGCAATTAGGAAGACTCTTTCTAGCCTTTACAAGCCTTTTATGGTTAACTATTTAAGCAATTTTTTAGAAAGAATAAAGCAAACCAACAAAATTTATGTCTGAATTATCTCCACCAGTTGTTTTACTGCTTATTTCTCAAAGGATAGGAAGTGTCTAACCTTGCTTAAGGACCATAATCTCTTCTAAGAAATCCCAGTGTAAATTTCCAGTTTACCCTGACTGCATGCATTGAAGTTATTAGCTTTCAATGTCTATTAAATTTCTATTTATTGTATTAAACCTGTTTAGACCCAAACCAGCTGCCACTAACCCAGCAATCAGACTGAGGTTAGTCTATTCTTTTTCTGCATAAGCCTATGAAAAGCACCAGCGTATGCCAGCCATTCCTAATAAGCACCTGGGCACATTCCCATCACTCTCCGTTCCTGACAGCACTTGGCAAGGCTGCTCAACTTTCTGTAGAGCAGATGAGGACCCTAATGAATAACCTTTTTCTTCTGAAAACTATTAAAAAGTTCTGAGCATTTAGTGTCTTTTTCATCTCATTTTCATGAGCTAGTCTCCTAAGTCAAAGAACTATATCTGGATTTTTTTCATCCCTTCCCATTTCATCCATTGTTTTAACTCAACTTCCTCCTTGGAGTACTCAGGATCTTACAACATCAAGCTTCCTCCACTTCAAAATAAAATAACTATAAAAAAAGAAGAGTCCTTCCTGATACAGGGAGGAGATTAAACCTGCATGGCATTCCTCCTTTAAGGTCAGCTCAACCTTTTCCTTGACTTTCCCAGGACCTCCTTCCAACAGGCTACACAATCTCTCCACTTTGTTTACAGATTAAAGACACATGCTGCAAAAATCATACTCCAGCTTTTAACCATTTTACTGTTAATCCTAAATGAATTCTCATGGGCTTCCCTCTTTCCTCTTTGCTGATCTCAATCACATTCTGGGGTTTTTTACTGTCTTTGTTTTCTTTCTCTTCTTTCACTGCTTTTCGTCTGAGCTGCTTTTCATTCTCCTTCATTTACATTTCTCAGTCCCATTCAGATCTCAAAAAACTCTCAACTTCATATAGAGTTTCCACAGATGACACTTTTATCTAGCTGGGAAAAAGAGAAGTTAGATTAATTTCCACGTATTTTCTCTATGCCATGAGGAATTCTGTTTTAAGCAAACACAAAATAAGCTTCTACTATAAATCATTAAACCTAAGTGAATATTGTGGAAATGCTTTATTGTTATAATGCAAACACTGTATGCATTAAACATTGGTCAGAAGAAAAATTAAATCGAGAGGAAATATACTCGTCTTAGTTTTTAATCTAATACTCCACTATGGGTAAGTAATAGGAACTGCCAAAACTCAGAGCTTCCCCATGTATTTTGAAAATACTATGTTTTTGGAGGTGATTAGACAATAGCAGACTACTTGCTTAAGTTACAAGTATTCATTCTTGATAACACAGAACCAAAAAGAACTTGTATGTAAAGGTAACATCTTTGTCCAAAACAGAGTAGTTTTGCCTACTTTTGTTAACTAATAAACAAAAGTAAATTTAAGTAAGAAATAAAAGGATGCACAAAGACTTTTTAATTGTTTTAATGGGAAAATGGTAAAATACATACATAGAGAGAAGGTGTGTAAGGCATGCACAAGACTTTGAGGCATTGGTAGGAAAGTAGAACTGGAGGCAGGAGGATTGGATTTTGGAGAACTTGTGCAATTAGCTGTCTAGGAGGCCATGCAGCCTAGTCTATAATACTGTATTTTTGTTTCTCCATTATTTATAATAAAATACACTTCCTAACAAAATTAAGGGTAAGATCTTAAAATCAACCAGAATGGTCATAATTAACAGAAGAGTTTCCTACAAGGAGAAGAAAAATATAAAGGAACTGAGGGTCAGCACAATTGCAGATAACATAAAAGAGAAGGAAAGAATCAATAACTACTCATAATATGATAACTTGTACTTTTGGACATGAGGAGAGGGCAATATTCCTAGAGAAAATGAGGTTTCCCCACATCAGATGGATTAGATTTGTGGTGGAAAAAAGAAACCCATTAAAAGATGTGGAAGAGGAAGGCAGCAATAAGAATATGAGGGAAAAGCAAGGTGTTGCAACGGAGACCAATTAGTCACTCAGTAAGCAAACACAGGAGAAAAGGACAATGTGGCTAAAGGGAGAATTGCTGAGGAACTCAACAGAGGCAGTAGAAACTTGGGATATGGTACAGATAATAGAGGTGTCTAGTGAGGAGGGAGAAAGGAAGGAGAATGTTTTAATTTTGATTATTATTTTGCACTGAAGAAAGGAGAGATTTCAGACAGAATACTTAAAAATATCAAAACTTTGACACTCTGATTATTTCTGTTAAGTGAAACTGTAGGTTGTTTCACGGAACATCTGCAAACCAGTGGAAACATGAACAGAATCCTTAAAGCAGGTCTTCCAATATTAGTCAATTTATCTGCCATTTGTTGGGGACTGTGACTGCCAGTTAATTTAGTTCTCTACAAGCTGACCCTAAAATAACTTCTTGTAAAATTGTCCTGGTTTCAGCTGAGAGGATTGATTTTTCTTCATAGTAGCTAGTGTGGGGATATGTTTCGGATTTGTGCTGGAGACAGCATGATAATATAGAGATGTTTTTGTTCTATGGACTTATTGTTGAGCAGTGTTTACACGGGGCCAAGGCCTTTTCTGCTTCTTGCACTGCCCTGCCAGCGGGATGGCTGGGGGTGCACAAGAAGTTGGGAGGAGACACAGACAGGACAGGTGACCCAAACTGACCAAAGGGATATTCCATACTATACGACGTCATGCTCAGTTTATAAGGAGCTTGGGGGAAGAGGCGGGGGGGGCAGCGGCGTTCGGAGCAATGGTGTTTGTCTTCCCAAGTAACCGTGACGTGTGATAGAGCCCTGCTTTCCTGGAGATGGCTGAACACCTGCCTGCCCATGGGAAGTGGGGAATGAATTCCTTGCTTTGCTTTGCTTGTGCGTGCGGTTTTTGCTTTACCTATGAAACTGTCTTTATCTCAACCCACGAGTTTTCTCACTTTAACTCTTCCAATTCTCTCCCCCATCCCGATGGGGAGGGAGTGAATGAGCGGCTGCGTGGTGCTCAGCTGCTGGCTGGGGTAAAACCACAACAGTCTTTTTGGCGCCCAACGTGGGGCCCGAAGGGTTCAAGATAATGACAGATTTGATCGGAATATGCTAGACTGAATTTATAGCTGCTATTAGCTATTTAGTATTAGCTGTTTAGCTATTAATTGGCAGGCTCCTGTGCTTGCCATGGGGCTTGCTTGCCTTACTATCTATTAGAGTCTAGTGCTCGTTAGTGGCTGCTTTGTGCTTTCGCTGCTCGCTGTACTGCTGTACTTCTTATCATTTTACTGTGCTGTGCCTGGGAACATTTTGATAACAGCAATGGTGATGAGCCTGACCTGGCAAATGGCCAGGGCATCGCTGCTGTTTTTGTGCTGCCGTCCTGGACAGGCTGGAACTCCTGTGTGCACTCAAGTCGAAGGGACTGTGACTTGTGGATGAGTCCACATCAGAGCAGAACACCCCAAAGCGTCTGTGGCTGTGGTTGCATCTGTACCACAGCAGGTATATCTCGAAGTGTCTGGGGCCGTGGTTGCGTCTGTGCCGCAGCAGGTATATCTCGAAGTGTCTGGGGCCGTGGTTGCATCTGTGCTGCAGCAGGTATATCTCGAAGTGTCTGGGGCCGTGGTTGCATCTGTACCGCAGCAGGTATATCTCGAAGTGTCTGGGGCCGTGGTTGCGTCTGTGCCGCAGCAGGTATATCTCGAAGTGTCTGGGGCCATGGTTGCATCTGTGCCACAGCAGGTATATCTCGAAGTGTCTGGGGCCGTGGTTGTGTCTGTGCCACAGCAGGTATACCTCTGGAAGGACTGTGAGCCAAGGATAAGTCCATGCTGGAGAAGGTACACCTCGGAGCATCTGTGACAAGGATAAGTCCATGCTACAGCAGGTACACCTTGAAGCATCAGTGGCTGTGCATGGGTCATGCTGGAACACTTCAAAGTGTGTGGCCATGGACGAGCCCATGATAGGGCAGGTTTATTTCTGAGAGGACTGAAGCGACTGTGACTGTGGGCAAGGCCACGCTGGAGCAAGTGTATCTATGAAGGCATTGTGGCCCATGGAGAAGGCCATGCTGGAACAGGTGCACCTCGAAGTGACTGTGGCTGTGGCTAAGTCTATGCCACAGCAGGTGTACCCCTGGAGAAACTGTAGCTCATGGATAAGGCTCCACTTGGAGCAGGTACACCCCTAAGGGACTGCAGTCTGAGGATAAGTTCAAGCCGGAGCAGGGGCAAGGGGAGGTGTTCATTGCAATGGTAAACTTGATGGTCTGACTCAAAGGGACCAGGGGTGGAGATTGTAATGGAAATACCTTTAAATTGTTGTAACCCATGATTTGAGTTGCATGTTACAGGAATTACTGTAGCAGAAATCACCTGAACCAATGGAGAACAAGCCTTACAGGGGGCAGCGCAAGTGCAGCAGAGGACCTGACCTGAGCTGGTTTTGGTGCTCAGTAACTCCACATGTCAACCACCTCTCCTGTCCTGAGTGACCACCATGGTGGATGGAGCCCAAGGTTGTGGACCAAGTGAACCCAATGGACATTTTGCGGACATTTATGGACATTTTAAAAGGGTGGTCCACAGACTAAGGGAATGATATCAGCATATTATATCAAGGGATGAGAAGGGTGGTGGTGCTTAATGAGGATGTATTGAATTGTGTGGGACCTGAGCATGACGTAAATAGTATGGAATAAGGGGTGGATAATGTCCTGGTTTCAGCTGAGAGGATTGATTTTTCTTCATAGTAGCTAGTGTGGGGATATGTTTCGGATTTGTGCTGGAGACAGCATGATAATATAGAGATGTTTTTGTTCTATGGACTTATTGTTGAGCAGTGTTTACACGGGGCCAAGGCCTTTTCTGCTTCTTGCACTGCCCTGCCAGCGGGATGGCTGGGGGTGCACAAGAAGTTGGGAGGAGACACAGACAGGACAGGTGACCCAAACTGACCAAAGGGATATTCCATACTATATGACGTCATGCTCAGTTTATAAGGAGCTTGGGGGAAGAGGTGGGGGGCAGTGGAATTCGGAGCAATGGTGTTTGTCTTCCCAAGTAACCGTTACGCGTGACGGAGCCCTGCTTTCCTGGAGATGGCTGAACACCTGCCTGCCCATGGGAAGTGGGGAATGAATTCCTTGCTTTGCTTTGCTTGTGCGTGCGGTTTTTGCTTTACCTATGAAACTGTCTTTATCTCAACCCACGAGTTTTCTCACTTTAACTTTTCCAATTCTCTCCCCCATCCCGATGGGGAGGGAGTGAATGAGCGGCTGCGTGGTGCTCAGCTGCCAGCTGGGGTAAAACCACGACAAAAATTATACTCTTTTCTCACATGCTGTAAGGAAATGGCATCCTAACTTCTTTGAGCTAGGGCATGAAATGGCTTGCAAAATATCCAAATGCACATAATAAAGACACACTAGCTTATTCAACTGATACACCATGAAGTTGGGGAGACCTTCAATATTCCACTAATTTCACTGTAAAAAGCAATTCTCTTAACAGAAATAAATTCCCAGCCAATGAAGGAATCTTCATGCTCATTATTTCTTTTATTGAAGTAGACAGAGGCTTGATAAAGAACTACACCACTTGCAGCTACGAGGATAAATTCACTAGACATCCAATACAGTATCACACTAGGTACAAATATATATAATGCCTGAGCCTCCAGAGTGTTATATTACAGCAATAACTAAATGTCATGATAAATAAACATGCAAAAATCAGGAGACTCCTGTTGCATAAATAAAAGAAAAAGGTGAGTTTAGAGAAAAGAAAATAAATTACTAGCTACATTCTAAAGGAAGAAAAGGACACTGAAAAAATAAGTATAATCTCAAATTCCCTGGATATGGTTTGAAACTACAAAACTGAAAACAAACAAACAAACAAAAAATCATACTATCTTCTGTGCCTGGTAGAGAAGACATGCTTCTCATAGTAAAGCTGTATACACTTCTAATTACTTAAGCAATATGAATGAAAGAGGAAACAGAATGATGAGGGAAGAGAAGATGGGAAACCTGATCACACTGAATTCAACATAAGAAGTGCTATTCACTGCAGTCTGTCAAGAATCTCTTTTTTTTAAATCACAGTAATGCCAGAAAGTATTCATAATGTTCAGCTCCATTTGTTGTTTTTTTTTTTTCCAAACAGAAAACCAGACATATTAACTAGGAGTTTAAAGTTTTATTTATGATATTCATAAGGATTATTTGAGAAAGGTCTAGCCAAACATATTAGAGAAATAAGTGACATCAGCAAGCTGCCCTGATGCTCCACCAGGACCCACAGATGTGACATCTTCTTTTGCATGAACTCTGATAACTAGTTATGTCTGTTTCTCATGTGCTTTTCACCTGAAAGGCTGAATTACTTTCAGAAAGAAAGGGTCTATATTGTCATTTCAACAGGGAAGAAACTGTTCCACAGATTTGCTTAAAGTTCCATAGAAGAATGAGGACCCTGCTCTATAATAAAAAGTTCATTTTGTCAGAGAAATGGGAATTTCTTAAGAGGAATTACACATGCTTAAGTGAAAGTTGAACTTTATCAAAAGGCATTGAAAAAGACCTCCATAAGCAAGGTGAAGTAATACATACATAGGCAGTAAAGAAACTTGCCAATAAAAATATCGACATCCAAATACAAGAAATCACTAGGAAGCCAAAGAGACATTCACTTGAATTAAGCTAATGTCTCTGGCTGATAACAACAAATACTTCAGTTCAGTAAATCTCAACATCCAAGGCAAGTCAGATACATTGCCAGAATCATCAGTTGTCCTTAAAGGAACAGAAATAGTCCAGCAGACAGAAAAGCTTGCTGTCTGCATAGACCCAGCTGTCTGGACAGATATGTATATATAATGATGCATCTTAGTTAAAACTTAGTTACTTTCACTTCAGTGGAGCTACAACAATTTACAGCTGAAGATCTATGCAAAATATATTTCTGTAGTTAGTTTGTTCAATTAAGCAATACCTACCTTCAGGCAGAAGGCTTTTCAAATATGAGTACAATAAAAGATGGGTGAGTGTGCCAAAAATTAATGATTAATTATTGATTTTAGAAAAAATTAATTATTAATTTTACAAATAAGTCAGTCTTCCCTTGTCTGAAGGCAAGGCAAAAGTTTGGAAAAAATGCCAGGTTGTCCATTTTGTTACATTGGTTTTGCAATAAGACTTTTAATGCAGTTACATTGGTACAAAGCCAGTGAATTTGAGCAGTCTGTGGCCCAATATTTAAAAACAGAGGTAAGTTAATTTCTCATAGACATAGCTTTTATTTCATCACACAAAGTGATTTCAGTTTTAGAATCATAGAACAACTCTGGTTGAAAAAGATCTCAGGAAGTCAAGGAGACCAATCTCCCACTCAAAATAATCAACGCTGTATTCAGACCATCCTGCTTAAGGCTTGGTCTAGACAGCTCTTGAAAACTTCCCAAAAACACCTGAATTCAAACCAGTTGTACAAGCCAGGAATTGTACCTACACACAGTTTCAGGAACATATTCTATTTTTAAATATGTTCATTTTTATGTTTGGAAAATACAGTGGATAAGGAGAGTATGTTATGAAATAATGCCTCACAGTAAAATATATTTAAATAATCTGACCATTTTCTCTTCCCCTGCTCTATTAAATTTATATCTAAATTTTCTTGGTGGTCTCCAGTCTCCTTCCACCCAGAGTCCTCTGCCATTTCTCATTTTCCTTCCCCACGTCTTAGAAAACTTAGAAGTAACATACATTAACAGATGTCCTGGATACTGCAAGCACATTATCCACATGCCTGTGAGTGTATGGCTTTTGTGATGCCTTAACACTAGTTAACACTGCTACACTCCATCTGGAAGCTCTTAACAAAGTGATCCTTACAGAAACAATAACATAACCCCTTCTACAGCCTGGTTTCCACCACCCCCACCCCCCATTTGGGAAAGAGATATAATTTTCTTTTCACATTCAAAAGAAAGAAAGAAACAAACTTTGAACACAGTCTTCTCTCACTCCAGCTACGACATGAGGATAGAGCCCTTCTCAGCTACCAGGAACTCAATCATAACGGCACCAGTTGTGAACAAAACTGCATTTCTTAAAAACAGAAATCATATTCCTAGTTAAAACAGAAAGAAAGCTTCCTTTATCCCAGTGATGTAAGATGATCTCCACTGTGTAACAGGATTTTGGACAAAGGTTCAAAAAACCAAATGTACAAATATTTTCCATTTGCTTCTACATTATGATGACAACAAAGATATAACTCAACAATACAGAATATCCAGCTTCTATATTTATTACAGTGCCTACTGAATTTCTAGGCTAGACTCTCCACCACTGGATTACTCCTGACACCCTGCAGCACAAGAGTTGAAATTGACCCTGGATTAAAATTTATTATAATGCTTTTATTTTTCTTTTCCTTGACAAATTTGCTTTCTTTATAAACCTATCTAGTTTTGTCATTACTACTTACATGAAGTATGGCAGTATAATTTTCATATTGTTTAAGTCAATCATTTCTTGCTGCCCTTAGGCTGATTTCTTTCCACCATGACTTAATACTATTGCTCAGAATTGGCACTTTGCCATTATTCTCCTCCTGGTTTATTATTTTTGATTGTCACATGACAGTGCTGTGCTTCTCCACTCAGTTTCTCCCACTTGAGTTTTATTTTCAAGAATTTTCTTTGTTCCTGTTTTTTGTGTTATGTTGGGTTACCTTTGTGTTTGTTTACCTGCACTGGCTTTGAAAAAAAAAAACACCATTACTCTGAAAATCCTTGTCCCACTTTCTATTTTTATCTCAGCTTGGTTTATATTATTCATTTTTGTCCCTCAGATACTGTTTGGATTATGTTTCAGTGAACTAGTGGAAAAGATTTTCACAGGAAGTGTCTCCCTTTGAAAATGAATCAACATGTACAAATTTATATGTTTTCACTCTTTAGGAACAGATGTTAAGGGAATGTAGATTAAGCTTTAGATCCAAACTAGTCTCTGCAGGACTATAATTTGCTGTGATAAACAGAAAGATGGAAATGTAAACCAACAGGGGCATCCCAGATTTAACATGCCTTCTGTTCTGGCTGAGATGATACATTTGACTCTGTCACTCGCAGATACACTTTGCTACCATAGTAATCAAAACCAACACAGAAATATCTCTTAATCATTAAAAGATTGCTAGCCTTGTCTAAAGCTGTAAATATGCAGTTCAACAGAGACTGAAATTTGTAAATATTACAGATAAATGTGTATTGTCCAATACTGTAATTTTTTCTTCTATGAAACAAGTTTATAAGAATATTTGAAGAACCCATAAATGTCACAGAAAGTCAGAAATGGACAAAAGCTTACATAAATGTTCCATGAAGACTGACACAATCTTTAATTTTTTATCAAGAAAAGGCTGACAATTTTTTTTATTGCCTTTGAAAACAAAACAAAACAAAATAAAACAAAACAATTAATGGATTTGATCTTACGTCCAGTAACTGCTCAGTTTTGCTTAGTACCTCCAGCAGAATTTTGGAGCATGCTGGATTTGGGCCACCAGCCAGCCTTGAAAAATTCTCTCATTCACTTGCATTTGTTTTTAGGCCAATAAGATATGATTAGTTTTCATTATCATAATTAATGTAGTACAGATTAATTAGTTGATTTAAGCACCTGAGTGGTGATTTCTTACTTGACTGTGGCAGGATATACACAGCATATCTTACCTCCAGAGACTCTTTGTATTTAACACTTGTTTTGGTTTCTGTAACTTTTTTGACATCTCTTCCAAGCAGAGAAGTCTTAGGGGGAAAAAAGTCATTTTACTAGACAGAAACACTAGAAAGGAAAGGGCATAAACCTACTACAATGCAAAAGTAACCTGAGAAGAAATCTAAAGAAAAAGAGGGCTCCAACCTGTGCATTTGATACCATTTTCCAGTAAGATTTCACAACACCTAAGTACCACAAAGCATAGATTGGTATCAGCCTTGAGCCAATGCTATGGTACAGGTAGAGGAAACATGTCCAGTAAAACACATCACAGAATCACAGTCATTCACAGCAGCCTGCTGCCCAGGGCCATGTCCTGCTGGATTTTGAGTGATTCCAAGGATGAAAACTGCAGCCTCTCTCAGCAACCTGTTTCAGTGTTCAACTGCCCTCACAGTAAAAAAAGTGTTTATTTATGTTCACAAAGAATTTAATGTGTTTCAGTTTGTGCCCATTGCCTCTTGTTCTGGACATCACTGAGAGGAGTCTAGGTCCTTCCTCCTTACACCCCCCATCAGATAGTTATAAACATTGATAAAATCTGCACTGAGACTTCTCCAGACCAAGCAATCCCAGGTCTCTCAGCCATATGCTGAATGAGATGCTCTATGACAAATACTATTAATAAATAATAAAACTGAAATAAATTATCATCTTAATATTGAGCCTATGTTTAAATGACAAATCAGGAGAGAGGATTCACTAAATGCAAGCTGCTTTCATAGAGCAGGGCGTTCCCAAAGAGGAAGAAAACAATTTTAAAAAACCTCACTATCCTAAAGAAAATATAAATCACAGTGATAAATATCCAAATCTATTTCAGAGAAATTCTGCTTCTAGGATTATTTTGTGATTGTTTCCTTCAGATTTAAGAGAAATATGTTTTCATTTGAAATGTCCTCCAGATAGGAATAAGATTTTGGAAAGCACCAGTATATAGTCTCATTCCAAACATCACATCAAGAGATCAGCACTGGGGCTTCCACAGCAGCAGCTGTGAAGCCCTGGACAAGACTCTTCTGTAACCTCCATACCTAGGAAGAATTTTAGGCCTTACAACATGCCTGTTTTTCACATCATGCAACATTTGGCCCCAGAGGCTATGTAGGCTATGCCTACATAAGTACTGGCAGGGAAAAGAAGTGGATCTGCAGAGCCAGAGAGATGGTGATGAGGACCTGACACCTTCAGGAAACATGTTTAGAGGTTTTTGTTCAGTCTAGCTCTGTGCTGGACCTTCTCATTGGAAAGCGTTAGGTGCACTCCCGTAGCATTTCTTTCTCTTTAACTTCAATTGAAAGGAATCCACGGTGCCTGATGCAAGACTGCACTGCAATGTAGGATGTGAAACAAAGCGCAGTAAGTACAGATAATCAAATTTGCTTCACAGGTGTGCTCTTGACCCAAACTAAAAAGTTAATGCAGATGAAGCCAGTGTTTATGAGTATTTTTTCTAACATACTAAGTGATAGGGTGTGTTACAGAACTTCTGGCCCTTTGCTTGCAGTATTATCCCCGTTCAAAAGAAGAAATATCAAAGCAAAAGATCCTCAATGTATGCTTTCTGTGTCTCCAGAATTAGGTGTAAAAAGGGTCTGCTGTAGTGCTGACAAAAGAGCATTTTTTATAACTAAAAGAACATAGTATCTCACTTAAATAGTATATTACCATAACTGAATACAGGTATTTTCACTTACCATGACTTTTTTTCAGAAATAATACATAAATAATGCCTTTTTGATAATACAATTGTGTCTTGATAGAAATTTGTGTAGTACCTTATTAAATCCAGGTATATGTTACCTAGTAATTCCTTTGTAAATTTATGGCAATTATTCCTTAGTAACTTCTTTAACATTGTCGTGGTTTTACCCGAGCCGGGAGCTGAGTACCACGCAGCCGCTCGTTCACTCCCCCCCATCGGGATGGGGAACAGAATTGGAAAAGTTAAAGTGAGAAAACTCGTGGGTTGAGATAAAGACAGTTTCATAGGTAAAGCAAAAGCCGCGCGCACAAGCAAAGCAAAGCAAGGAATTCATTCCCCACTTCCCATGGGCAGGCAGGTGTTCAGCCATCTCCAGGAAAGCAGGGCTCTGTCACACGTAATGGTTACTTGGGAAGACAAACGCCATCACTCCGAACGCCGCCGCCCCCTCCCCCCACCTCTTCCCCCAAGCTCCTTATAAACTGAGCATGACGTCGTATAGTACGGAATATCCCTTTGGTCAGTTTGGGTCACCTGTCCTGTCTGTGTCTCCTCCCAACTTCTTGTGCACCCCCAGCCATCCCGCTGGCAGGGCAGTGCAAGAAGCAGAAAAGGCCTTGGCCCCGTGTAAACACTGCTCAACAATAAGTCCATAGAACAAAAACATCTCTATATTATCAATGCTGTCTCCACCACAAATCCGAAACATATCCCCACACTAGCTACTATGAAGAAAAATCAATCCTCTCAGCTGAAACCAGGACAAACATTTAGATCCTTTCCTTGACACATGCGAAATAAAATCCATCTACTTTCTGCAAAGCATAAACAACCATGGAATTACTTCGCAAAAAGACTGCAATTATCATTTAATCATGCTTAATTATATGGGTAATGTACCTCGAGCAAGTGTTACAGAAACTGAGAAACAGATAATTCGTTACACTTATAAAAATGGTATTAAATCTCACATAATATTGTCTGTCATGTAGTGTTGCACTACTATCATACCCAGAGGCATCTAACTGATTTTACTATTCAGAAAGCAACTCACACTGTGGGGGGGATTTTAGCTGCTTTCCAGTCTCTACCCCCTGACACTCTCAGCCTGCGGTTTACAGCAAGTTTGCAAGAAAACAAAAAAAAAAAGGGAGCTATGTCATAAAAATACAATTTGAAGTCTACTATCTTCAGTTTCAAGAGTTTCAGTGTTGCTTATCTACTTTTAAACTCTTTTTTTTTCATTACCTGCAAAATTAATAAAAAGCCTCATAAAAAGGTACCCATGATTCACTGAGGACCTAACACCACCTTTTTTATAACGTCATCAACACCAAGTACACTGTATAATACATAGAAAAGTTGATGAAATAAGACCTGTTCTCTCCTCTAAGGGTTTTACAAACTAGAGGTTCTGTGCTACTGTTGTGGAATGTCTTCTCACAGCACTCAGCTCTTCTTCCCCAAGGTAAGGATTTTGACAATCTGAGAATCAAGACTTATATTTCATAGCTGTTGGGATATGAGCAGAACTGATTTATGTAAGGTAAGTGCTCTGGGCAGGGCTGGGTATGTTAAACAGGACTGCAAATTCATTTTCAGAAGCTTGCTGAAAAAACAATTTGCAGTGATTTATAGAGGTCTTACCAATCACTAAATCACTTATTTGACTTTGTAGAACAAACATTAGTACATTTTTCCTTTTACTTACTTTTTTTTGTTCTCATCTATAACATGCTAGCTTAGCTCTAGAGCTAAATCATTATCAATATTTGTAAAAAATTTGCTATATAAAAAGCAATTCCTACAGTTGGTATCTAACACATCAACTGAAAGCATCGATAATACAAATGAGGAGTATCCCATAGGTAATATATGGTTGATGCTTTTCTGATTTAATGTTGGCAAATAACAATGACATATGTAAAGATCTTCAGCTTACTTAATACTACCCACTGCAGAACAAGTAATCTTGAACACAAATGTGAAGAAATTACAAAAATTACTCTATGTACTTCTGTTTTTTAAAAATCACCATATATTTCTGAAAAGATGTCATGGTTTAACCCCAGCTGGCAACTACACACCACACAGCCCATCGCTCAATCCCCCGCAGTGGGATGAGAGAGAGAATCAGAAGAGTAAAAGTGAGAAAACTCATGGGTTGAGATAAAGGTTTAATAGTAAAGCAAAAGCTGCACACACAAGCAAAGCAAAACAAGGAATTCATTCCCCACTTCCCATAGGCAGGCAGGTGTTCAGCCATCTCCAGGAAAGCAGGGCTCCATCACATGGAACAGTGACTTGGGAAGACAATCATCACTCCAAATGTCCTCCCCTTCCTTCTTCTTCCCCCAGCTTTATATTCTGAGCATGACATCATATGGTATGGAATATCCCTTCGGTCAGCTGGGGTCAGGTGTCCTGGCTATGTCAACTCCCTCTAACTTTTTTTGCATTGTCCTCTGGGCTAGATTTTACCTGTCCATTCAAAGGCAGGCCTGGCTACAAAAAGGGCATTATGTACAGCTCCATTTCCTGTGTTTACCAGCTACAACGCTAAATGTGAGAGAAAGTGAGATAAGATGGCAGGTGTCAAGTTAAAAATTGCTTTCTAAATCCAAGAATAGGCAAGTTGATGGTTCCACTGAAGTAAATCAAAGTATTTTCACTGCCCTCAGCACAAGGTTTTTTTATTTAAATCTTGTTCAGCCCAGGACACTAGCCCTTCTGGCCTCAATATCACCAAAATAAATGGCAAAAGTAGTCATAGAATCACAGAATCACAGAGTCATACATCATAGAATACCAGGTTGGAAGGGACCTCAAGGATTATCTGGCCCAACCTTGGCAAAAGCTCCATCTAGACAAAAGTGCTGTCTAGACAAGATGGCCCGGCACCCCGTCCAGCTGAATCTTAAAAGTGTCCAATGTTGAGGCATCTACTACTCCCCTGAGGAGATAATTCCAATGGCTGTTTGTTCTCATTGTGAAAAATTTTCTTCTTGTGTCCAATTGGAATCGCCCCAGGAATAATTTGAACCCATTACCCCTCGCCTTTTCCATGTGACTCCTTGTAAAAAGGAGTGTCCATCTTCTTTGTAGCCACCCTTTAGTTCCTGGAACATGGTGATGAGGTCTTCCCTAAGCCTTCTTTTCTCAAGGCTGAAAAAATCCAATTCTCTCAGCCTTTCCTCATATGGCAGGCTTCCTTATCCTTTGATCATCCTGGTAGCCCTCCTCTGGACCCTTTCCAGCCTGTCCATGAGAAGATCATATGAGAAGATCAAACACACATTTTTAATTAAATACTATTTAGCGTTCTATGGTTCAATAAAGAGGTTTTCCTGCTAATGATTTATTTAAAATCTGTTTGATAATATGCTTCATCTGGTTTTGTTTTCTTTTTTGATCCTAGGCCATTATTTACCTTACAAACATTTCATGCCTGCTTAGCATTCTCCAGACCTGTGAATCATGCTGCTTTATCTTCCTCAGAGGCATTCATTCCTTCTTTTTTATTGATGTTCTATCCTCAAGGTACCTGATCTTTGTCCCTTTATTGATGCCTCATTGCATGCCTTTTTCTCCATAGTCAAACAGGTTTCTTCAAGACGGCGCAACACAGAATCAAAGCAAGACATCTAAGAAATACTCAGAAAGACACAGGGCAGAGGTTATGGAGTGCAGGAGAAAACATATTGGCCCTGGGAAGATTGAGAATGACCTGGTAGACTGATTAGCATGTGGAGGGGAAACACAGAAAAACAAAGAAGGATCATGGGTATGATTAAGTGAAAATGTATGGGAAGAAGAAAGAAAAGCCCTAGCAAAGTGAAAGCTGAAGCAGCATAAAACATACAGAACTAATTAAAAGACATATGACTAAGTGCCTAGAATCTTGTATGCCAAAAAGTATTGTTAAACATTGGAAACGGACCAAATACTCTTCACCCGAGGCTGCTGAATTATTTCACTTACAGCAACATATTATAACCCATCTATTCAAGCAAGAGATACTAGTCTCCTGACAGAAGCCCTCGCTATTGATAGCCATTATTGTCCCATACAGTGGGGCATCAGCATGACATAGCCTGCTACTACTTTTCTTCTGCTTGTTCCTCTGACTTCATTCATGTCTGGCCTTTAATTGCTGGGTAGATTCTTATGGAAGTATGGTAACCAGGCAAAGGTGAGGGCCTGGGCACAATTCAACATGTTAGATCCCTTTTCAAGCTATAAAGGATAAGATGCTTCTCTGGAATAAGAGGATTAATTTAAATACAGTTTTGAAACTATAAGTTGGATACTTAACTCCCCACAGAATTAAGACCTTAAGAAATTTATCAGCAGGGGTGTATGGACTTGATTCAAAGTCAGTGAGTCAGAGATTTTTCCGTTAGCTTCAATGGACTTTGGAACTATAGCCTAAGTATCTGCCAGCAAGATTGCATTAGCAGCTAGATCTATTGAGTTCCCTCTCTTCCAGTACGTAACATTTCTTGTACAGCAATGTGTCCCCAAAGAGGGCTGAGTGACATGGTTTAGGCCCAGCCGGCAGCTGAGCACCACGCGGACGCTCACTCACTCCTTCCCCAGCGGGATGGGGAGGAGAACAGAAAAACAACGGCAAAGCCTCGAGGGTTGGGATAAGGGCAGTTTACTGGGACA
This sequence comes from Balearica regulorum gibbericeps, assembly GCF_011004875.1. Classification (NCBI taxonomy): domain Eukaryota; kingdom Metazoa; phylum Chordata; class Aves; order Gruiformes; family Gruidae; genus Balearica; species Balearica regulorum. Next base: position 13,062,296 of record NC_046194.1, on the reverse strand, counting down.
GCAGGGGAGAGGGAAACAATCAACAACAGTGCTGATAACAGATAGTAACAATGGGTGATAACAGAGAACGATTTACCGATCCAAGACCAGACACTCAGCCCTTCCCGGAACCACTGCGCCGCCCCTCCCCTACCCGACTAGCCCCCCTTTTATGGTGAGCATGACGTCACATGGCACGGAATAGCCCCTGGCCAGCTTGGCTTACCTGTCCTGGCTCCTTGTGAAATTAACTTTATCCTTGCCAGAACCAGGACACTGAGTGACACAGAAGACACAGTAAGAGAGAGCAACTGCAGAAGGGCCATTCTAGAGCACAGGGATGTGACATGGCAGGGATGTGAAAGCAGCTGCTGCAGCTGGTCAGTGGTTAACAGATGAGGTTGACCAGCTGGCCCATGAAGAGTCAGAGCTGGAGAAAGACCACAGCACAATGCTGCAAGACAGACATTGCTGCAAGGAACGTGGGAGTGAAGTTAGTGGCATGTATATCTCCCTTGGCTGGAGAAACTTGTGTGAAGTGACCTGTGAGTGGGATAGCCCTATGACTAGACTTCACATTTCATGTTGCAGAGCTGGAAAGCAGGCATTTCTACATTGTCTCTTATACATATAAAGACAAACTCTGTCCAGAGAGATATAATTATGGGAGCAGAATCAGACCAAATTTGTTCTTGATGACAAGACTGTTTTCTCAGGGGCCCGTGTGTGTGTGTGTGTGTGTGTGTGTGTGTGTATGTGACTTTTTTTGGGGTTTGGGGTTTTTTATGCAGTTAAAATATCTAGATATTGTGGACACTGAGAAAAATAGTTAATTGATATTATCTGCTGTCTGCTTGTGCTGTGTAAATAGCTATCAACGCAGAAATAAATGAGTGGAAACACATTTTGTCATTTATTTTAAAAAGGAGCCTGAATAGATTTGTCCAGATTCTCAGGCAGCTTAACTAATGTTGATCATTTTCATAAAAATGTCTTTTTTGTGTAATGTTAGGTTGTCTAGAAGATGTAGCATGTATCATATGAAATGTCAATTATGTTCTTTTACTTACATGCTTTAATAAATAGCATGGAATCAAAATAATTGACTCTTCAGGACTTAAGCACTCTACATACTGAAAAATTGATAACATGTTCTGATTATGTAAGTGCTAATGTAAAGGACCTTGAAATAGCAGGTGAGTTTGTAGATCTCGTTGGCATCTCACCTATTTTTATCTTGTGTTTCATAACAGCTGCTTTACGTTGTGGCTGATAGTTCTGTTACAAAAGTGACCTTCATGGAATCATTTTTACTTAATCTAGTATAATTAGGGATCAAAATCAGAACCATCATAGTTTCCTGAGATGATCACTGATAGATCAACTTAGCATAAATTAATTCAGCTTTATTTCATGTTACCCATTGTAAGGTCTGTGTAGAGGCTTGAACTAGCAGATAGTTGAAAATGGATATTCTTTTTTCATAAATAATTTTTTACTTACAAATCTAAAAAAACCCAAATAATGTTCTATGTACACAGTACTGGAAAAAAATTCCTGTGATTAGAATAATAAGGATGCTGAATAATGATAACATCATGGGGTATTACATTTCTCACATAGAAGATTGGAAATAGAGTAAGGATTACATTATCAGAGCTTTACAGATACTGAGAAATAAGTTGACATACTTCATCACATTTCAGTATTGGCCAACTGTTTTACTTTTCCAAAATTGACTGAAAATTAGTGGAAAAAACCTAAAGGATTTTTAAAAAAAAGGTCTGGATAATGCATTAATCACTCTGTCTTCATTTGGAATGATATTCAATGAAAACAGGACAACAGCAATTGCATGACTGACATCCAGACCTTGAGCTTCAAGTAACTAGTCCTATACTGTGCACATCAGATGTCTCCTGGATCTCCACTCTAAAACCTGTTGGGGTACTGCATACTGGGCCAGACCTAAGCATGTCAGACAAGGAGCTGAAGATGACAGACAGGACTCCACTGATTCTAGAGATATGGAGACTGCTTAGAGAGTATGTAGAAAAGTTAATTTTTTTCAGGTCAGGTTGTTCTGAAATACTTCATGCTATGGTACTTAAAAACAAAATTAGCTGAGGATATTTCAGCCATTAATACATATCTACAATATAAGACTAGAAGAGACAAAAGTAATCAAGATCTTTAAAAGGGAAGGGGGGAAAATACTTGATATTATCTCTGACCGAGTTACATCTTTGCTACGTGGCAGCCCAGCAAACCCTGCCTTCTTGATTTTCCAATAATAATGCCTTACTGAATTTTGCAGCATAGCTCAGTGTTAGATCTCCAGCCTCTCTACCTGACTGCCCTCCATGCTGTATGCATCTTTGCTTCTGCACATGCAAGTCCTGATGACTTACTCTGGAAAGTCTTTCAGAAGTGGTGAATTTCTGAAAGGACACACCGATTTTGTCAGGACAAACGAATTTAGGGTAGCTGGAAGGCCTTAAGACAAAGAATGAGATTCATCTGACCCCACTACAGTGCTAAAAACCATGGTTTCTGGCTCCGTGTCAGACAGAGTTGACTGATGAAGATTTGGAAATGTTCAAGCTTTGGAAGCAATGTGGAGTTCATGATTTCAAATTTCTGTGTGGATGGAAGAAATCCCTCTGAAATCTAGAGCCAAAGCTCCCAGAGCTTTCCAGATCTTCAGCAGGAACCTCCAAATCATTAAGATCCATGAATTATAGTCAGGTTCTTACAGTTTTCAGTGTAACCTGCTGTGAAGTCGGGATTTGTTATGTGGCCCTCATGTCTTCAGCCATGGGACAGTGTACCTGTCAGGACTGACTAAATCCATCAGCCCCAGAAGTGTACATTTCCAGCTGGCCTGACAGAAACCAACCTGGGAAGTTCTTAATTCCTCACTTAATTTTGGTTTTAGAAGTTTACTGAAATAAAAGCATTTACAGGAAAAAAAAAAACAACAAAAAACCAACAAACAATTTTCCAGGGGAAATTTAGCTGACCCTTAACACCAATATAGTCTGCTTAATATCCACAGAAATATCGTAGTAATCAGGTACGGTTCTGCACTTCTCTGAAAAAGTTTACACAGATGACAGCTCCAGATTAACTATATTTTCACATGCAAGGTCACTGCCTCCAGACAGAATGCAGAAGAGAACCATGAACCCCAGCTAGTGCGTCAGGACTCAAATCATGTAGCTATCATCTCACTTAGGTCTTTTCTCTTTCTTTTCCTCCCCTTTTTCTGCCATGGTTTTGAAAGACATTTCTTCAGGAAAGGTACCAATAAAAGACATGATGACATCTGCTTTTCAAATGGACATCCCAGATTTTCAAAGAGATATTAAATTCTCTCATAATGCTAATAATAAGTAACGTTATCTTGATTGAACAAACAAATTATGTTATTTTGACCCTTGATGGGACAGAAGTCAAAACATGTTATAGAACAATATGTATATTATTCAATGAAACTGAATAGCTTTAAAAATTGAAGCATTGATAAAATTGAGGGAAAAATACAATGGGATAAACTTCATGACAGTTCCATGGTAACACTTCTTGCTGTACTGCAGCTGAGTGCTAGGATTACTTTGCAAGGGGAATAGCTTTCATATCCAGACCATTCAATCAAATATTAAGTTATATTGCCACTATAGGCAACTGGGGAATATAAATAATAGGAAATGTTTTTTATGCCTCTTGTGGTATCCTTAGTTATTAAGCTATTGTTTCAGCAGTAACAATAAGCAATATGTATATTTTGATTCTTGAGTAACTTGTTGGAAATTAGGTTTCACAGTAATGTTTATATATTAGTCTGATCAAATGCTGCATTATCTTCTATGCTTCTTGGTGGTATTTATGTATTAAGCTTCTTTTTATTAAGTTTCTTGCTGAAATATGATGTATTAAGTAAAGGGTCCCCATAGTAAATTATGTAGGTTTCTTGGTAATATCACTGCATTACCCTGCTCTGAATGATTTTATGTGCCTTATTAGCATAACATGAATTGCAATAGGGAGTTTAATCTCCAGTCCTACACTTCTTTATGCACATCTTTTTTCTCCCCATAACTTCTCATTACCGCAGGCTAGGAGTTTAGGCTGATCACCAAACAGGAAGGAGAAAAAATCCTGTTCCAAGATGAATGAATGTAACAGCCTACAGGAATAATATCTGAATGTTCTCTCACTGATGATAGGAAATAGGGGAATGGAATGAAATTTCAAGGCATACATATATCATTTTTACCTGCCCTGCATATCTAATGACAGGAGAAATGAACCAACACTTTGCCATAGTGCCATGAAAGAAGGCCAAGACCCAGATTCTTCCTGTGGATTTTGTGCACCTCACTAAGCCACTCAAGTCAGGAACATAGCTCTTCCATGCCTCAATGTGAGAGAAACAGGCAATGATAGGAAGCAATGTAGATCCTATGAAGAAACCATTACAATAGAGCTTTTTGTCAGTGTGTTACCTTCTACTGGCACTGTATAAGCATATTTTTTCACATCCATTTCTTGATATGGTTATATAGGCACATTAATTGAGATACTTGGCACCTATGAACAAACTTTTTTAAAAGATAAAATTCTTATGTTCTTTTGTTAGAGGCAGAGAAAATTACATCAAAAGAGATTTTGTATAAAAATATTCTGTTATATATTGCTCTGCTTCAAGGGAAGTAATTTTTTTTTGATGTTTTAAAAATAAGTTTCAAATGAATGACTCAACCCAAGTGTGTTTGGAGCACTGCGCTGACGGGTTAAATAAATAATGACTTAATTATGAATAGCTTTTGTCTCTAACCTTAAGATCTCATAGGTTCTCACACCTGCACTTCATAATTAGAGAAAGGGAAACTTAGTTTTTGTTTGACTTTCAAATGACAAAGACTAATTCTTCTCAAAAACGGCTCAAGTTGTTACAAATATGATTGATCAGCTCTGTTACTAACTTGCCTCACTGCAAAGTATTTTGGATCAGATCAGACATGTGATATCAATTTAAAGTGTTTTAAAAAGGTCCCTAAATGCATATTTATCTTGTAGATCTTAAGGTCCCCCAAGGCAAAAAGATAATTTTCCAGGTACATAACTAGCATTTCTTAAAAGCTCTAGTGTTCATACAAGAAACTTCCATGGCTTAGTAAGAGTTGTTTTATCCTAGCAAGGAGTTATGTCATTTTCAAGAATACCTGTTTACATATTTATGCGATGGAACTAGTAATATGTTTTAGATATATATTTTAAGGATTTTGCTTTTTATGCTCATAGAAGTTACTTTTTTTTTTTTTTTTTAAACCTGAAAAATAGAAAGAAAGTATGTACCAAAAAGCAAGCCCAGAAACTATTTTGGCAGGACACATGTCTACCTGGACAAGAGTAGACAGACTCCTAGGTCTGAGTAGCAAACAAATATAAAACAGCTCTAAAATGTATGCTGTTATTTATTCTAATCACTGAAGCATTTGTTTAATATTGGCTACTTTGTATAACCTTGTTTTGAAAATGAATTATACAAAATGATTGGTATTTTCTTAGTGACTTGAGTGATCAGAACTTCCGAAGATTTCTCCCTGACTGAGCACAAAACACAAAACACAGGAGAACAGTTAGCCTGCCAGCTGTGTGACAATATTACACTGCTTAAATGAAGCGTATTTCAGAAGTGTTTGGTATCACCATACTGAATGACATGCCAAATAAGAAGGTAGGAATATTTTGTTTCTGAACTTGTGAAGTGTTAGCCTAAATAAATAAAAACACTCTGAGTTTTGGATTGAGAGTGTGATTTCCTAGGAATTCATATCCTAATCTTTAAAACAGAATCTTCTGCATAAAGAGACTATAACCTGTGTTTTACTGTAAAAGTACAAATTTTGATACTTTTTTGTCATATCATTGTGATCTCTCAACTCACAGCATGTGACTGTGGGTCTCTTTAGGGTCATAATGTTTCTGGTAATATGAAGTTATAAATGTTTGTATTTGTCCAAATGCTAGCATTGGAAAGGGAGCTGAGTCAGCACAGAATCTTCTCTTACAGCCCCTCTGGGCACTATCCAACTGCCTTCTGGTTGTCAGGTAACCTCTCTGTAAGAACTCTATGGACTGATGTATTTAAATGCTACACTTTCTGTAGTTGTGTATTCCCGAGATTTTCAGAGTCAACAGAATATAATTTAAACAGGGACCAGTTGTCTCTCACCCTTTCTAACAAAAACAGTCAGGTAATTATTTAAGTTGTACCACAAAACTGAAATGTGTAACCTGCTTCTGCTGTAGGATTTATTCATGTTTACCTATGGATGTTTACAGTTATCTGTGATTACATTTCAGCAAGACCCCCGTATTCCACTTTGGAATTTACAACTTTTTTGTCCTTTTAAAAAAAGGATTTAAAACATTGCTTTTGAAATACCCTCATATTCCAGTCAAATTGAAGTGTGCACTTCTTTGCAGTCTAGCAGAGGTTCTGTTATTGTTTTCATAATACCTAGTGTCTCATCCATCTTCCAGCCACGTGACAAAAAAAGCAGCATTGTGGATATAGCCCTGTGACAGCCAATGGGAGTTGTGCCAGATCTGCTTCTGTCTTGTATTTGTACCATCAGTACCACAGTCATTCCTGTTTGGATTGGGTATCGGGTCAAATTCTTTTGGTCAAGAACACACAAAAGCAAAGCAAAATGCAACTGCTATTTAACTTTGCTTAAATGGAATTACAACTATTTTCAACAGGTAGGAGTATAATCCAACATCTCAAAATCCAGAGATTAATTCTAATTGAAATATATGTAATCAAAATATATTTAATTTGATGGTGATGTTCACATACTTAGTTCAGAGAAAATATGCATTATACATCCTGATGTAATAACACTTGCTTATTATCTGTATGCTATAGAAAGACAGAAGGGAGAAAACACACTGGAAAAAGAGATCTGGAAGTTTTCAGGGAAGAGGCAGAAATATGTATCAAGTCACTGACATGGAAACACTTGTTGGATGACTTGGCAACAGCAATGGGGCACTGCACTAAGCAGACATTGCCTGGTATGCATCCACTGTGGGGACTTAGAAAGCATGACTGAAAAAGATCACTTGGAGTGTCTGAATGTATTTGGAAAAACTTGAGGAGTATATCAATTCTGTCCAAAACAGAAATACAAAAGCATAAGCCCATGGAAATATCATAGTAGATGCAAGGGAGGGGAAGCAGAAATGTGTGAGCAATTTCACTGGTTGTTTTCTCTGGAAATAAAGAAATGCAAATAATAGAATATATATAAGCAAAGCCAGATAAGCTGTTTTGTAGGACAGTGGTAGATAGTTACTGATGCAAACAAGAGACAACAAAATATGAGGCCACTTATCATCATTCAGCAGTGCTCAGCACCTGCAGAATCTAGCTCTTCATTGCTAGATGTTAATACATCTGCCCCTTTGCTTTGGTTCCTTGGGATTATTACTCATGACTCAAAACATCTCTGACATCTCATTAAAAATAAAAAAGATGGCATGCCTATATATAGAAACACTCTGCTTCAGGACCCATCTTAGCTCTGGATGAAATCTCTGTTGTCTGTTAGCTTTCTTTCAATAGGACTTTTTGTTAACAATTAAATTCAAGAAAAATGTCTTTTCACCACTTGTACTTAGCATTAGCCCATATATCATGAAGTATTATAAAATGCTCTTCTCTAAGGAATTAATTCACAAATATATTATTAACCTTCAGTTACCTTATTCCCAGCAAACTTTCCATTCTGTTTATTTAACCAATGTAAGTAAGTAGCAGTGGACTATAGAGATGTCAGAGAGTCAGAAAAAAAAATCATAAAGAAAAACATTTACATTGCAAAGAACTCATGATAAATACTAATATACTGATACAAGAAAATATATGACAATGATGTCACTCAAGACAACAATAGATCTTCCATGGAACCACAGTGGTAGAAAGGCTACAAACAAGTCAAAGAAAACAAACTGAAAAACTGAAACTTCATGTCAGTCAGCCATAACTTAACTCAGGCTAAAATGAACAACCATACTTAAGGCATGGCAGTTTTTATACAGCATCCAAGAGAGCAATGTGTAGCTAGTGATGTGTTCACCTACCCTTCACTTCTCAACTCAAATATACAGTTAGGTCCATTCCTAGTTGGATCAACTACAGTTGGCTTCTGGCATGCATCTGAAATGAGACAAACTCCTGCCTTGGTATCAGCAATGTCTTACTCTTGCTCTGATAAGCCAAAAGCAAAAAGAAGCGTCAACCAGATTTATAGTTATTTTCATGACAGCAGGTTCAAAACAGATGCAAATGTTTCACTCTTCCACTTTCTGGTCTTAAAGAGTTACTCCACTGTTTGAGCAAATGGTAAGTAGAATGATAAACCCATCATTAAAGGAAAAAAAGAAAGTTATAGGCTAATAAATTTAATTCTTTTTCATTTAAATGGAAAAATTGGCAGATTGAAAAATGCTTCTGCCAATTCAGATCAACAGAACATTCGCTTTACAAATTATCCTTTTGATAGCAAACATAAACGATATGTGAGAGACTATAAATTGAAAAGATCAAATGTCATTAAGTTATGCACTCAACGAGACAGCATCAGAAAAAGCAGCATGTGTATCTGCCATCATACCAACATGTAAATCACTCAGTAGTAGTTTCCCCCTTTTGACTAGTGCTGATTGTATGCATGTCTGTCTCCAAGCATGAACTGATCTGCATGATTAGATACCTAATTTATGCATCAAAAATCCCTAAGTTTGGTAAAATCAAACCCATTATATTAAAGAAAAAGAATCTTAAAGATCAAAACAGTATTTGGGACAGGGATGTGCAGCACATTATAGTACACTACTGGGGTGGTTATCTTCAGCTTTCATTAAATGTGCTGAATAGCCTTCAAAGCTTAATTGACATATCGTGATAAATGCTTACATTCTTTGTTAGAGCAGCAATTATTTCAAATGTCAGATTCTCCTGCTATGCTACTGCAAACAGGCCTAAATAATAAAGGAAGTGGTCTTAAAAATGTAAATTTTCTTTAAAATTGTTACAGGCAAGAGCATTTATTCATTGCCAGATTGCTTTGGCTGCATTTTATTATTATTACATTTTGTTGCTATTATACCTGAAACCTCATGTGCTATTGGTGACAGTATCTGGCAGTTTTATTGCTTATTTTAAACTTATTAAGATAGATATCAAGTTGTGGTATATTAAAAAATTCCTCTTTGTTTATTAACTTCTCAATTTGGTCAAGCTCAGTCAGTACCTCACACTTCATTTAAAAATAATAATAATAATAATAATAATATTAATTTCTTTTGGTCAAAACTGCATCAGAGCAATATAGTCTACTGGTAAGACTGCAGGTCAAAAGTCAGTACACTAGGCTTTCTAGTAGGCTTTTTTTCACTCACTATACAGCCCTGACCAAGTTGCTTAATCTCTCTGTCCATCTCTGTTTTTATCTTGTACATTGAGCATCCTAATAACTTTACAGCCAGTCATTTTCAGTGCTCCTAGAGGACACAGATGGAAGTCATTATTCAGATGCAAGTCCTTGTTGTTTTCTCATGAAATATACAGAACCAAGTGTGTCATGATGATTTTAAGAATTTCATAGAGAACTGAAATTGCCACTGCAGCCGCCTCTGACAGCCAAGTTACTTCACCTTGTCTATAGTCCCATACCAATCCTATTTCTTGGGAAGTGCCCTGAACATGTCAAACCCAATGAGAGAAATAGTTCTTTCCAACAAAACAGCCAGACCACATTTTTTCATAACAGGCAGGACACCTGTAGACTCTCAAGAGGGCAAATCAGACCACTTGAGATCTGGGCCGTTGCTTTAGGAGACATTGGTGGATTTGGATGAACCATGTAACATATATAATTAATATATGATAATTATAGTGCACAACAGAACTGCACAGATACTACAGCCTGTCTAACATCCTATTTCACTCCTGTCTTAATTCTGTTCTGACACAAATATTAATCAAGACATCTCAAGTGGGACTTGATGGAAAAATTGAAATGGTCTCAAGTACCTCATCAACCATGAACTTGCCACTTCTGTGCTCATAGCATTGATTTAAGCTTAAAGCCTGTTATTTGCTGTCTTGTCTCACTTATGAAGCCTTTATAAATACAACAGACAAATCCAAAAGCAGAAGTTTCATTTCTCTTGAATTTAAAACCATGAATCTCAGTATTGTTACCCTAAACTTTATTAGCACCATGGTGCTCAGATATGGCCCACATTAAAAAAAACCAACTATGTACCTTTCTTCGGATTAGTAATTCAGGTCAGGCTCATCTCTACCAACAGAAGAGCAGAAAAGACACAGACTGAATTTTTAATATAGTGGGTCCACGTTATTTTGGTCTTACATCAGTGGATCTCAGTGTACTGCCACAAATTCAAGATATTTACATGCATCTTTTTCATAAAAGCATAGAATAATGTCAGAGTACACACCTGTGGAACATGTAAAATTAACATATCCTGCCAAAATTCATACATCCTCTCTCATCATGCATTACTGATAAGAAACAGGACAAAAAGCACACATCTCTCACTCAAACTGGCATAAAACTAACAGTACCTCTAAAGAGCACAGTCAATTTAAACCACACAATTTTAGAAATTTGAGTAAAATCTTCCCTGTTGGAACATATCATCATAGAGTGGTTTGAGTTGAAAGGGACCTCAAAGATCATCTAGTTCCAACCCCCCTGCCATCAGCAGGGACACTCTCCACTAGATCAGATTGCCCAAAGGCCCATCCAACCTGTCCTTGAGCACTTCCAGGGATGGGGCATCCACAGCTTCCCTGGGCAACCTGTTCCAGTGTCTGTCTACTCTCACAGTGAAGAATATCCTCCTAATACCTAATCTAAATCTACCCTCCTTCAGCTTAAAGCCATTATCCCTTGTCCTGTCACCCCATGCCCTTGCAAACAGTCCCTCTCCAGCTTTCCTGTAGGCCCCTTCAGGTACTGGAAGGCTGCTATAAGGTCTCCCCAAAGGCTTCTCTTCTCCAGGCTGAACAACCCCAACTCTCTCGGCATATCCTCACAGGAGAGGTGCTCCAGCCCTCTGATCAGCTTCGTGGCCCTCCTCTGGACTTGCTCCAACAGGTTCATGTCCTTCTTATGTTGGTGATCCCAGAGCTGGATGCAGTACTCCAAGTGGGGTCTCACAAGAGCAGAGTAGGGGGGAGAATCACCTCCCTCGACCTACTGGTCACACTGTTTTTGATGCAGCCCAGGATACAGTTGGCTTTCTGAGCTGCAAGCGCACATTGCTGGGTCATGTTGAGTTTTTCATCAACCGACCCCCTCAAGCCCTTCTCAAAGCTACACTCAATCCATTCTCTGCCTAGCCTGTATTTTGTGCTTAGGATTGCACCAACCCATGTGCAGGACCTTGCACTTGGACTTATTGAACTTCATGTGGTTCGCACAGGCCCACCTCTCAAGCCTGTCAAGGTCCCTCTGGATGGCATCCCTTCCCTCCAGCGTGTCGACCACACCACACAGCTTGGTGTCATCCGCAAACTTGCTGAGAGTGCACTCAATCGCACTGTCCATGTTGCTGACAATGTTAAATAATGCCAGTCCCAATACCGAGCCCTGAAGAGCATCACTCATCACTGGTCTTCACTTGATATTGAGCTGTTGACCACAACTCCTTGAGTGCGGCCATCCAGCCAATTCCTTATCCACCGAGTCATCTATCCATCGAATCCATGTCTCTCCAATTTAGAGACAAGGATGTTGTGCAGGACAGCGTCAAATGCTTTGCACAAGTCCAGGTAGATGACATCAGTTGCTCTTCCCTTGTCCACCAATGCTGTCAGCCTGTCACAGAATGCCACCAAATTTGTCAATCATGATTTGCCCTTAGTGAAGTTGTGTGGGCTGTCATCATTCACTTCCTTATTTTCCATGTGCCTGAGCATAGCTTCCAGGAGGATCCGTGCCATGATCTTGCTGAGCACAGAGGTAAAACTGTAGTTCCCAGGTATTCCTTTTTTCCCTTTTTAAAAATGTTAAATGTTTATGTTTCCCCCTTTCCAGTCAGTGGGAACTTTCACCTCTGAAATATGATGGAGTGGCTTGGCAACTTCATCTGCCAGTTCCCTCAGGACCTGCAGATGCAACTCATCAGGTCCCATGGACTTGTGCACCTTCAGGTTCCTTGGATGGTCTCAAACCTGATCTTCTCCTACAGTAACGGTTCTTCATTCTCCCAGACTCTGCCATTGTCTTCTGTGACTTGGGCAGTGTGCCTAGAGCACTTGCTGGTGACGACTGAGGCAAAAAAGTTGTTGAGCACCTCAGCCTTCTTCATATCCTGGGTAACCAGGTCTCCCATTTCCTTCCATAGAGGGCCCACATTTTCCTTTTGTTACTGACATACCTATAGAAGCTTTTCTTGTGGCCCTTAATGACCCTGGCCAGATTTAATTCTATCAGGGCTTTAGCTTTCCTAACCTGATCCCTGGCTGCTCGAACATTTTCTCTGTATTCCTCACAGGCTACCTGTCCTTGCTTCCACCCTCTGAAGGCTTCCTTTTTGTCCAGGAGCTCCTTGTTCATCCATGGGGGTCTCTTGGTGTTTTTGCCTGACTTCCTTCCTCTTTGTTGGGATGCATCATTTCTGAGCTTGGAGGAAGTGACCCTTGAATATTAGCCAGCTGTCTTGGGCCCCTCTTCCTTCCAGGGCTTTGTCCCATGGTACTCTACCAAGCAGATCCCTGAAGAGGCCAAAGTCTACTCTCCTGAAGTCCAGGGTAGTGAGCTTGCTGAGTGCCCTCCTTGCTGCCCTGAGGATCTTGAATTCCACCATTTCATGGTTACTGCAGCCAAGGCTGCCCTTGAGCTTCACATTCCCCACCACCCCCTCCTTGTTGATGAGAACAAGGTCCAGCATGGCACCTCTCCTTGTTGGCTCCTCTATCACTTGGAGGAGGAAGTTATCATCAACACATTCCAGGAACCTCCTGGATTGCTTATGCACTGCTGTGTTGTCCCTCCAACAGATGTCAGGGTGGTTGAAGTCCCCTGTCCTGGTTCTGGCAAGGATAGAGTTAATTTCACAAGGAGCCAGGACAGGTGACCCAAGCTGGCCGGGGGCTATGCCATACCATGTGACATCATGCTCACCATAAAAGGGGGCTAGTCGGGTAGGGGAGGGGCAGCGCAGTTTCGGCACGGTTCCGGGACGGGCTGAGTGTCTGGTCAGTCGGTCGGTCATTGGTTCGGTAAATTGTTCTCTGTTATCACCCATTGTTAATATTTGTTATCAGCACTGTTGTTGATTGTTTTTTTCCCCTCTCCCTTGTTGTCCCAGTAAACTGCCCTTATCCCAACCCTCGAGGCTTTGCCGTTGTTTTTCCGTTCTCCTCCCCATCCCGCTGGGGAAGGAGTGAGTGAGCGGCCGCGTGGCGCTCAGCTGCCGGCTGGGCCTAAACCACATCATCCCCCATGAGGACCAGTGCTTGTGAATGTGAGGCTGCTCTTATCTGTCTACAGAGGGCCTCATCCGCTCCGTCATCCTGGTTGCGTGGCCTATAGCAGACCCTCCACTATAGTGTCATCTGTCCCTGCCCTCCCTTTAATCCTGACCCATAAGCTCTCAGTCAGCTCCTCATCCATCCCCAGGTGGAGCTCCATGCACTCCAGATGGTCATTGACGTAGAGGGTGACACCTCCTCCTTGTCTCCCCTGCCTGTCCTTCCTAAAGAGCCTGTATCCTTCCCTTCCAACACTCCAGTCATAGGAGCTATCCCACTATGTCTCCATGATGCCAGTCAGATCATAGCCCTGCAGGCGTGCACACATTTAACTCCTCCTGTTTATTCCTCACCTACGTGCATTTGCATACAGGCATTTCAGTTGGGCCCCCAATGAAGCTGACTGACTGCCCGGAGTGGCTGGAATTCCTTTGTGCTGCACTTCAGGTGCTCTCCTGCTGACCTGTGATCCTTCTCCAGGCTCTGGGCATCTATTGCTGGCACTGGCATCAAACTGGTAGGAGTAAGATGAATTGAGGTTCCCCTCTCCCGGCAACTTTAGTTTAAAGCCCTCTTCATCAGCTTGGCAAGCCTATGACCAAAGGTACTCTTCCCCTTCTCTAACCGATGGACCCCATGAGCCCTCAGTAGACCAGGTGTCCTGGTTTCAGCTGAGAGGATTGATTTTCTTCATAGTAGCTAGTGTGGGGATACGTTTCGGATTTGTGCTGGAGACAGCATTGATATAGAGATGTTTTTGTTCTATGGACCTGTTGTTGAGCAGTGTTTACACGGGGCCAAGGCCTTTTCTGCTTCTTGCACTGCCCTGCCAGTGGGATGGCTGGGGTGCACAAGTTGGGAGGAGACACAGACAGGACAGGTGACCCAAACTGACCAAAGGGATATTCCGTACTATACGACGTCATGCTCAGTTTATAAGGAGCTTGGGGGAAGGGGGGGGGGGGAGGGGGCGGCGGCGTTCGGAGCAATGGCGTTTGTCTTCCCAAGTAACCGTTACGCATGACGGAGCCCTGCTTTCCTGGAGATGGCTGAACACCTGCCTGCCCATGGGAAGTGGGGAATGAATTCCTTGCTTTGCTTTGCTTGTGCGCGCGGCTTTTGCTTTACCTATGAAACTGTCTTTATCTCAACCCACGAGTTTTCTCACTTTAACTTTTCCAATTCTGTTCCCCATCCCGATGCGGGGGAGTCAACGAGCAGCTACGTGGTGCTCAGCTGCCAGCTGCGGTAAAACCACAACACCAGGTTTCTCAAAGCGAGTGCCAGGGTCTAAATAGCTGAACCCCTGGCTGTGGCACCAGTCCTGTAGCCATTTGTTGATTCGCCAGATTTGATTGGCCCTTTTGTATCTCTTCCCTTCGACCAGGAGGATTGATGAAAAAACTGCCTGTGCACCAGAGTCCCTTAACACCACTCCCAGGGCTCTGTAACCCTTCTTGATACTCCTCAGACTGCTCCTGGCTGTGTCACTGGTGCTCACGTGAAACAACAGCAGTGGATAATAGTGGACTGTACAAGGCTTGGTAGTCTCCCAGTGACTTCCCTGATCCGAGCCCCAGCAAGTAGCACACCTCTCGAGGGAGTGCATCAGGTCAGCAAATGGGTGCCTCTGTACCTCTCAGAAGAGAGCTGCCTACTGCTATCAACCGTCGCCTTTTCTTAGTTGCACTGGTTGTTATACGGGGAGCAGACCGGGCTGCCTTACTCAGCTCGTGTCTCTCCTGATGCGACAGGTCTTTCCTCTTCAGTCTGCAGAGCAGTAAAGCAGGTCTGCAAGGACACGTCAGGCTTCAGGGGAAGTCTTTTCCTCCTGCTGGTCCTTGCTGTCTCAAGCTTCCATTCTTCTGC
The DNA here is from genome assembly GCF_011004875.1 of Balearica regulorum gibbericeps. Lineage (NCBI taxonomy): Eukaryota > Metazoa > Chordata > Aves > Gruiformes > Gruidae > Balearica > Balearica regulorum. Next base: position 13,046,863 of record NC_046194.1, on the reverse strand, counting down.
ATTATTGCCCCCCTCCCTTCTGTGTGTGCCAGTGGGAGAGGCTTTGGCTGTTTGGCCATGAGTTGTAGGTCTACTGCAGACTGTGCTTGGAACCAGCTATCTAACTCCTTCTCAGCTCCCTGATGTTAATGCAGCCTTCTCACTGCCTTCTGCAGCTCAGCCACCACTGCAGGAGGTCCTCCACCTGGGCACACCTTTTGCAGGCAGGTCTGCTGCTTATCCCTGCGCCAGGAGAAAGAAAGGTCTGGGCACTTCCTGCAGCCTGAGGTCTGCACTGCAGCCTCTCCCTTCCGCAGCTCCGTCTGGGTGGAGGCATCGGCCACCGCTGGGGTAGATGGTGCAGACCCCCCAGCCGGAGCTGCAGCCTTTACTCTTAGAAGAGTGCCCACCATTCTGCCTCAAGGGTCAGGTAGGATGGGTGTCCTTGACCTGTCACAGAACAGTGGATAGTTGCTGGGTTATGCATGCTTCAAGTCTCCCACTCGGCCAGTGGAATGCCCTTCTTTCAAAGAGGTGCCCTCCCTGCACACCCTCCCGCACAAACTGCTGCGCAAACTGCCACACCATGCCATTTGCCCACTCTGGTCGCAGGGCTCCTGGCCGCTTGTGCTCCCTGGGCTGCCTTGTGTAGGTGTGGAGGTGGCCACTGTGGCTCTGCCAATGCCCAGGCCATGTCAGTGTCTCCCATGAGAGCTGCTGGCTCCTGGCGGGTGTCTCCATTCCCCTGGCTTTCCCCACCTCCAGAAAACCCCTGTGTGCCATGATCTGCCACTTCACTCTGCTGTGAGCTGGGCTGGCTCTGGAGCAGCTCTGCTCGGCAACTGACCTATACCATAGATTGTCATTGACTTATACCATAGATTAGTAAGTTCAGTGACACAGGAACATAATAAAGGTAAAATACAAAATCTTAATACTCTAGTCAGTTAATAATTCCCATTAAAAATATTGTACAGGATCCAATTATAAATTAATGTCAAAAATTCGGTGAAGTAGATGTTCCATTCTCTAGAGGCCACTGCACAAATCTTATCTGATATTTACAGATATCAGCTCACTTCAGAATGTGCAATCCTCTCTCTGTTAGGTGTAACAGCAGCAAGGCCTATAGTTAATGGTTCCACGTAATGTAAGAAGGGATGTGAGAGTCATACAGTTTGAAAGTAAATGGAATGTGTGGGCTAAGTCAACCCAAAATAATGAGAATCATCTTTCCTGAGCATAAAAAATTCAGAAACACTGCCTTTTAAACTTCCATTTTATTAACCTTTATCAGCTGCTGTGAAACCAGCACATGATGAGATTTTTGAACTTTTCTGTCAGTAGCTAAAGGGTAATGCTTGTAGGACTGCTGTTTTGCAAAATTATAATTCTTATATCCAAAAGGTCTTCTATTGGATTTATTCTCAAACAATTACCATGTGGCACTGGGAGAAAACGAGCATGCTCTAGCGGTTGCATCACAGGACAGTGCCAGGAGTCCAGCTTCAGCCCTGCCTCCAGAAACTAAATCAAAGTCACCAAATTGCTTCAGGTGAGAGGTCTGTTTCCATTCTTAGTTATGGTCAGTGCCCCAGCATATAGAAGTGGGACTGTCTGCTCCCAGCAGCCTACAGCCAAGTCCCTACTGATGTTAACAGGACAGATGAGCAAAGAGCTAAGTTAAAACAAAGCCTTTATGAAGTAATTAAATTTGCAGTTACATAGAGAGAGCTGATCAGCACTAGTTTGAGTGAGTCAAGGACAGACCTGCAGCTTAACCCTTCCATGTTCTTGCAAAGCTTTATAAAAGCTATCGTTTGGGAAATAATGTACCTCGGCAGTCCCAGAGGAACAATTCTTCACTACAGTGTCACTTTGGAGTGATGTCTTAAGAAACCTCAAACGTTTCAGCAATACTCTTGTAAAATGCTACTGGGGACAGACAAAACATCTACCATATGGGCAGAATTATTAAGGCAAAATGCGTTAACTTTAACTTTTAAGGTTTTGCCTGTACTGAGGCATCCCTCTGAAGACTTGAGATAAGTGAAGCTCCAGGGAAAGCATCCAAAAAGGAAAGTTATCCAAACCAACTCTTTCCAGGATTTCTCATAATGGATGCAAGACATACTGAGGGAATTGGGCTGATGTTTGGCAGACAGATATAGCCAAGAAGCAGAAAGGTCAGCACAAGTCAGGCTTGCTGGCTGTTAATAAAGGATTAAAAGGGACAAACCGTCTGAGCAGCTTCTTATAACTGAGACTGGGCAGCTAGAAGCTATCAGGGACCAAAGAGGCCCTGGATGCAGGGTCAGAGATCCTGAAATAAACCTTGAACTTCAGCAAGAAATTAGACCTGAGAGACAGTAGCTGAAAGGATTTTCACTGGCAGGTTGGCCACTGAGAGTTCCCTCCTGCTGCATTTAGCTGTTTAAGAGAGACAGGTCCAACAGCACTCATTTCACATCGCAGATTGCAAGTTTTCTAGCAGGTAAAAAGCCCAGGGCACTCATTTTTTACCAGATGAAGTTTTCAACATACTTGTCATGCAGGGTTATTTAACAATTTACAGCATACAGTTTAGTTTATTGGCTGTTCTTACCCAAAATTTGATCCCCTTGAGTTACACATCAGAATTACCCATCCTTCTGCATCACCCACCAAGTGCACCTAGGTTCTTGAGCAAAAGCAATCCCATGGATGGGTTTGCCTTTGCCTGAAGCAGGAGTAACCCAGACTGTCTTCCCCAACATATTCTTTATGTGCACTACAGGAACTTTATCTCCTTCTACAGTATGTAAACTAGTGCCTGTTGCTGGGGTTGGGGTAGCTGCAGTGCCTGTAGCGCTGTTTTCCCTTTCTTTTCCCTGATGGTGCTGCCTACTATCGATCAGTGTTTGTTAGATACTGGCCAGGGCCCATCACAGTGCAGTGAGTTGTGCCCCTTTGAAATAGCCACAGCATTTTCCTTTCAAACATTCTATCACTTTATCAGGGTCCTGCAGATGTTCAGGAGTGAAACTGCAAACCATTGGAGGTGAGAAGCTCTCTAGATGCCTGCCCACATTCTCCCACATGCCCTGCCACCAATTATGATTCAGCCTTGGGGCAGATCTCTGCGTGCCACTCTTAAAAGAACTTTTTGTAACCCTAAAGAGGACTTGAAACACATTCAGGAGACATAACAATAGGAACATGCTGGCTTGAACATCCCAAGAGTATTCAAAATTCTCAAAAGCTGTTGTAACCAGCCTGAAGGGAAAAGGGGACTTGAAAGAGTGGGAGACAGTATCCCCCACCATCTTCCCCATAGATTGGGTGCGATTAATAATCAATTCCAAGAGATGTCATCTGAGGTACAGACATGACAGCAATGTCACACAAATACAAGCTTAACCTCATGACCATTGATGTTATCATATCATAAGTCAATATTACACAGTACAGCAAAATGAGAATCCTGATCCTTCTCCCAGAGGCGATAAAAAGCACTGCAGGGAATACATAGAGCAAGTAATGGCTTACATACCACAGCCATGTGAACAAACAAAACACCACTGTAGCCAGCGACTATTCACCTAATATAATAAATGCATATAACAACTTTGTTTTAACATGCTTGGGACAGATCTGTCATTATCTCAACCCTTCGTGCCCCAAGTTGGGTGCCAGAAAGGACTGTTGTAGTTCAGCCCCAGCCGCAGCTGAGCACCAGGCGGCTGCTCACTCACCCCTTCCCCACATTGTTACACAGTGCAATTCACTCACCTCCCAGAACCTGATGCCCAGCCCATCCCTGAGCAGTGACTCCTCCTCCCTGGCCAGCTCCACCTTTACATACTGAGTATGACATCATATGGCATGGAATACCCCTTTGGCTAGTTTGAGTCAGCTGTCTGGGCTGTGCCCTGTCCCAGTTTCTGGTGAACATTAACTCTATCCTAGCCAAAAATGAGGACAATACTCTTCTTCCTCAAAGAAATTATATATGTGGTTGTCTGATGGATGCCCAGGAGAGGTATGCCCATCTGTCTGCATCATTTGTTATAGGAGTACTGGCAACTGAAAGAAATTAAAATCTGTTACCATCCAGACAGCAATAACTGTTAGCAAAACACCCCAAAGCAGAAGGCAAGTAATCAATTGGGTAAGAAATGTCAAAGCAGGAAGCGGACTGTGGCAGAGCACAGAGTTTGGACAAAAGGATTAGCACAGCCATAAAGTAGTCCTGAATAATTTCATAGGATCATAGGGTCATAGGATATCCTGAGTTGGAAGGGATCCATAAGTATCATCGAGTGCAACTCCTGGCTCCACACAGGACCAGCCGAATCAGAGCATATGACTGAGAGCATTGTCCAGATGCTTCTTGAACTCAGTCAAGCTCGGTGCTGTGACCACTTCCCTGGGGAGCTTGTTCCAGTGCCCAACCACCCTCTCAGTGAAGAACCTTTCCAGCCTAAACCTCCCCTGTCACAGCTTCTTTCCGTTCCCTCGGGTGCTATCACTGGTCACCAGACGGAGGAGATCAGCGCCTGCCCCTTCGCTCCCCCTCGTGAGGAAGCTGTAGGCCATGATGAGGTCTCCCCTCGGTCTCCTCTTCTCTAGGCTGAACAAACAAAGGGACTTCAGCCTCTCCTCATACATCTTCCCCTCTAGACCCTTCACCATCTTTGTTGCCCTCCTTTGGACACTCTCCGATAGTTTTATGTCCTTTTTGCACTGTGGCGCCCAAAACTGCATGCAGTACTCAAGGTGAGGCCACACCAGTGCAGTGCAGAGTGGGACAATCGCTTCCCTAGACTGGCTAGCACTGCCATGCCTGATGCACCCCAGGATACGGTTGGCCTTTCCCATCTTCTAGCACAGCCCATCCATGAACAGATGTCATTCCTTAGTATGGATTCTAGAAAAGATTTTATCAGTCTCACAGCTACAGCAGATCTGCATTAAAGGATTCTTTTTCCTAGATGTTTTGCAAAGAGGAGGCTGTTTCCTTGCACTGTATATTCAGGTAAAATATGTAAAACTAGGCATCCTTTCTAAGAGGTGTTGAGTGTGGATGAGCTGCAACTCAGCTCATTATACCTATTTACAAATTACAAATCTGTGGAGCCTCTCCTTCTCCCCCAACAAAGCAGCTTACATAGTCAGACCCACATGCAAAACACTTATTTATATTGTCTGTAGTGTCTTTGATAAAAGGGAGAACGCTGGAATGAAATTATGACTATATAATTGCATTGCTGCAAAACACGACCAAATATGGGTCCAGCATAGGCACTCCATGTTCGAACATGTCTGGAGAGGGAAGTTGGATCTCAGAAACCTTGCCACTTTGTTCCTTGCTTCATCATTTAAAAAAAAGTTTCAGCTCTGTTCACTTTTTTTTTTTTTTTTTAATGCAACTCCGAGCTTCCTGTCAAAGGACAATGTCAAATACCAGAAGTCCTTACTCAGGGGAAAAAAACAACAAAAAAAAACCTTGAGAGAGTTTAAAAGCTACAGAGTTTATAGAAAGAGTATGAGAGGACTGTACTGGAAAGGAAGGGAAAAGGGGGGGTAAATATAAGCGAAAAAAACGGAGAAAAAAATGGGAGAAAAGTGGGGGAAGGGGGGGAAGGGGGGGAAAGAGGGGAAAGGGAAAAAAGGGGGAAAAGGGGAAAAAGGGGGGAAGAGGGGGAAAAAGGGGGGAAAGGGGAAAAAGGGGGAAAAGGGGGGGAAAATGGGAAAAAAAGGGAAAAAGGGGAAAAAAGGGGAAAAAAGGGGAAAAGAGGGGAAAAAAGGGAAAAGGGAAACCCAGAAAAAAGGAGAAACTGGAGCTTGCACCAAGACTTCGGAGATCAGTATTATCTTTCCAGACAGTAGAAATGGATACAGCTGACTTCAGTGGAGCTATGAAAATTTATATCATCCAAGCTCTTGAATCTTACTCATTTCTTTTTTTGGAATAGCAGATTCATATTGGCTTTTAGGTCATTCCTGCTGTCTCTCCAATGCCTTATTTTTCTTATTGGCAAAACAGATATCATAATTTTACAATACCTTTGGGAAATGTTTCCAAATCTATGCAAATGCAAAGTATCAGTATTATTATTGTAATTCTTACTCCCTTTAAAAAACTAAGTACCTATGTGGTTATGGTACTTCTACTACTACTATGGTATTTCTACCACGGCGCATAAAAGTAAGACAGAAATGTAATTTCTATAAAAGAAAAGTACCTGGATGACATTTGTGCACCTGTCTCAGAATTGCGCAGCAGATAAACTGAATTAAAAAGGCACATTGCAGCAGCTCCTGGTTATTAAGACAAAATGAAACAACATTATAGATCAGTAGTGAAGATCTAAGAAGAATGTGTTAGAATATGTTTGTCTAGTTGTATTTAAGAAAAATACATTGTAGTCAAAGCTCAGCTTTAGACCATGTGTTCTTATTTCACAGCATAGTTATTTTAAAGTTACATCATTATTATACAATAAATGTCCTGCACAACATATGCACTCTGAACATTTATTTTCTGGGATGATATTCTGATTTTTTAATTGATTGGTTATGTAATTTCTACTTAAAGATTCTGAAAGAAGTAATTTTTTTAATTTTTTTTTTCTTTTTATTCTAGGACATACAAAAGTAAAAATGAACAAGACAACAGGAGACCTAGTTTTTGAATAATATTACAGGGAAGGTCACTGAATTTGGTGAACTTTGCTTTACTCATTGACACCATACATCTAAATGATAGGTACAAAGAAAGGGTGCAATGCATTTGATTCTGTAATCCTACAAAGTTGTTCCTCAGAGAAAACTTTGTCTGTATTTAAAAAATTCAAACTGCCCCCTGAATAATGGACAGCTAATTTGGAAGTTTAAATCTGACCTTAACTTAAATTTTGTTTTGTTGTTGCTTACAAAACATCTCTCTCACTTTATATTTTAAACATAGTGACAACTTCATTTAGAAAGAAAAATAGTATATACATTTGTCATGGTTTAGGCCCAGCCGGCAGCAGGGTACGACACGGCTGCTCGCTCACCCCTCCCCCAGGATGATGGGGAGGAGAAGTATAACGAAAAGCTTGTGAGTCGAGATAAGGACAGGGAGAGATCACTCACTAGTTATCGTCACGAGCAAAACAGACTGAACTTAGAGAGGGAATTCATCTTATTTATTACTAAACAAAACAGAGTACAGGAATGAGAAAAATAACATCAAGTCTTAAAACACCTCCCCCCACCCCTCCCATCTTCCCGGGCTCAACTTCACTCCCGGCTTCAACCTCCGCCCCTCGGTGGCACGGGGGGGGGTGGGGAATGGGGGTTACGGTCAGTTCAGCGCACGTTGTTTCTGCCGCTTCTTCATCCTCAGGGGAGGACTCCTCGCAACGTTCCCCTGCGCCAGCATGGAGTCCCTCCCACAGGCTACAGTTCTTCATGAACTGCTCCAGCGTGGTCTCTTCCATGGGGTGCAGACCTTCAGGAACAGGCTGCTCCAGCATGGGTCCCCCATTGGGTCACAAGTCCTGCCAGCAAACCTGCTCTGGCGTGGGCTCCTCTCTCCATGGGTCCAGGAACTTGCTCCATCACGGGCTTCCCACGGGGTCACAGCCTCCTTCAGGTGTCTCCACCTGCTCCAGCGTGGGGTCCTCCAGGGGCTGCAGGTGGAATCTCTACATCCCCTCATCCTTCCTCCACGGGCTGCAGGGGCACAGCCTGCTTCACCATGGTCTTCACCATGGGCTGCAGGGCGATCTCTGCTCCGGCACCTGGAGCACCTCCTCCCCCTCCTTCTGCACTGACCTTGGTGTCTGCAGAGCTTCTTACATCTTCTCACTCCTCTCTCTGCCTGCAAAAGCTCTCCCTAACTTGTTTTTTTTTCCTTCTTAAATATGTTATCACTGAGGCGCTGATTGGCTTGGCCTTGGCCAGTGGCGGGTCTGTCTTGGAGCCGGCTGGCATTGGCTCTTTCAGACAGAGGGGAAGCTTCTAGCAGCTCCTCACAGAAGACACCCCTATAGCCCCCACCCGCTACCAAAACCTTGCCACACAAACCCAACACAACATTGTACCTTCATACAGATTTCATTCAGTTCAGAAACATCTGAATAATTTTATTACAGCTTTATTTTGATTTGTCTAACCCAAGCAGCAGAACATACTTCTTTTCTGTTTTTTAATTTCCTATCACACACACGAAAAAATAATATTAGCAAGATGTATAGAACTAAAAACAGACTTATAATCACTTTTTGTGCATCAGTCCATATTTTCACATATGGATCTATGTCATCATTTTTCCAATCAGCTTTCTTCAGACTGAGTCAGTCAGTCATTTTTCACAAAAAACAGGTGTTAGATCATTCGATGTGGCCTGTGGCCAGCATTCATCACACAGTACTATGTAACTTGGTGTCTTTATCATCACTGATATCTTATGGATGGTAAAATTCTATTGCCCATTTTCACTCTTCCCACTACAGAAATTTTGTTAACTTTTTTGCACCACCATGGGAAATCATAATATAAGCTTTTATTTATTTGTGTGTGTATATATATATGTATATGTGCCTCTGTGTGTGTGTGTATATATAAAAAAATAAAACAGAGAATATGAGATCTTGTTAGAGATGATGAGAGGCATGTTAAAAAAAACTAGTAGAAAGGTATAGAGAGAATCTCCTCCTGCACTACTAAAATGAGAAAGAGTATTTAAAGGTTAAACTGAAGAAATTTTTTATGGAAGATGTTCATACTTGGTAAACTTGAATTGCAAATCCTAATTCTGGTCAAGCAGTACTAAAACACAGTTCTCTAAGTATTCGAGTAAGGTGTCCAGGTAGACCTTGTTGCAGCCTTTCAGTACTTAAAGGGGACTTACAAGAAAGATGGGAACAAACTTTTTAGCAGGGCCTGTTGCAATAGGACATGGGGTAATGGTTTTAAACTAAAAGATGGTTTTAGAACCATAGAATAGTTTGAGTTGGAAGGCACCTTAAAGCCTGTCTAGTTCCAACCCCCCTGCCATGGGCAGGGACACCCCCCCGCTAGACCAGGTTGCCCAAAGTCCCATCCAACCTGGCCTTGAACACTTCCAGGGATTGAGCATCTCCAACCTCTCTGGGCAACCTTAGACTAGATATAAGGAAGAAATTTTTTACAAAGAGGGTGGTGAAACACTGGAACAGGTTGCCCGGAGAGGTGATAGATGCCCCATCCCTGGAAACATTCAAGGTCAGGTTGGACAGGGCTCTGAACAATCTGATCTAGTTGACGATGTCCCTGCTCACTGTAGGGGGGACTTGAACTAGATGACCTTTAAAGGTCCCTTCTAACCCAAACTATTCTATGATTGTATGATTCTGTGATTCTATGATTCTGAGTGACCTTAGTATTCCAGCTTGGGACATAGTAACTTTAAAGTTATAACATATCTATCAGGAGGGCAGAGAGGCTGAATACAGGGATACATGGGGATGCAGGGGGAAAGAGGTCGCAGGACAGAATTTGACATGTAGTTGTCAGAAGACAGGTATTTGAGAACCGCTTGTATAAAGCAAAAGAGTGCCACGATTTAAATTTGACTTGGGAGAGTAGGTTAGAAATTATGCATGTAACAGTCAGTGCCACCTAAGAATAGTTGGTGCTATGGTGAAAAAAGTAGTTAAGATCTCAGGACTAACAGAATATGTGTGAGAGAGACATTTCAGACACTAGTGGTGAAGCTAAATTGACACCATTTTAAACAATATACAATATAGTCTCAGATTTGTGTGTTGTGCTTTCTTGCTGGTTTCTTTTTTCAAGGAAAGCAAGGGAATAGTAAAGAGAACAAGTATGAAGGGTATGGTTTAGTTAAGTCTGTCTAATTATTATGATAAACTACTTGCAGAGGTAAGCTTTAAATTATACCTAAACAATTAATGAGTTTCTGAAGAAAAAAAATTGTGTAGGAACCTGACACAACATATTGATAATTAATATTCCTGGAAAAAAAGTGGATTAGAGCACTACTGGGAAACTATTTTGGTAAGGAAGGGTACTGAAAAGGAGGATGACAGAGTGTAGGTTCAATTGCAGTTGCAACCCTTCTGTGTTTTCTGAAATCAGTCTGAAGTTTTGAAATGGCAACTGTCATTCTTCGCAGTACTAAAGTGTTCAATGGGCATTCACGTTCAGAATTTGTCTTTATTGTCAAATGACTTTTACAGAATGGAAAAAAATATCTCTAGTCCAACAATGCCCTTGAGGAAGTACTTCAGTATAGGAGTCAACAGGATAACCTGTTAAAGTGAAGAAAATGCCTTATATCGTACTGGGCTGTGTGCCAGGAGCTCACATAACAGGGCTGGGGCAGAGGGGGTCAGGTAATCTGAAATTTAACATTTCTCCACTCCAAGAAGCAAATGAAAAGATGGGACTTTCAATTTGTTACATTTATGTCATAAAACTCTGGCTGCACTAATTTTATATCTTCCAAGTGTGCGTTAACTGTTTACTTTCTTCCAAGTTCAAGCATAATTAGCATAATTAACTGAGTAGTCTTGCTCTCTGCTGTTAACCATGGGGCATATTTGGTTCAAGGGCTGGATATATTTTGGAGGCAAAGGGCATAATCTCTCTGTATAGAGGGCCAATTTCTGTCCTTTTGGATCCTTTACATGAATTTAGGAATAATTTACTCACTTTAGCCTGCTCCCCTTAATACAAAAGTCAATTTGGAAGTCCTTACAAGTACAGAATCTCTTGATTACTGACAAGTTAAAATAATTTTAAAATACCTTTGATTTGGAAAAATACTGGAAAGTGGAAAAAAGTAAAAAAAAATGCAGCAGATTGAGTTAGACCTAATATTACAAGCAAAAAATCCAAGCTATTTCAACTTACTAGTTTGAATCACAAAACGGAGTTTAAAACCACAATCAGAATTTAATCCAGATATACACATTGCTTTTAACCCCATTTTGCATTTGGAAATAAGCATGGTAGAGCACCAGAAATTTAAGTATTCCATTGGGTTTATTTTATACCATGTTATCTCTCTTCTGGTGAAACCTTATATGAATATGAAACATTCACCACTGAGGTAGCAATTTGTACATAACACTAAATTAACAGACAGTTTATCTAGTTCAGATCACATTTATCCCAACCAATACAGCATGTTCAGGTTTCCAAGGGCATATATCAGCATGTAACTGATGTACCTGAGAGGTCTGATACAAGTGAAAAAACAGCTTTGATTAGTTTAAATAGTACAATAGGCTTATTTAACAACAGATTTATCTTGTTGGTATATTTTGTTATAAAAATAAAAATAATTATAAATTCTTAAATTATTAAGGAATATCTTTATTTTGAGCAGCAGGTTATTTTAACAGCAGTCATTTCCTTGTAGCTCTTAATAATAACAGGGCCGAATAGCTTTTAAGGCCAGACCATCTAGATCAACTTCTCATGCAAATCAGATTCAGATGCTCCTGTACTGAACTTCATCATTTACATTGTGTCAAGCTTTGATTTGAAAGATAGATTGATCCACCACTTCAAATGATAGTTTAAGATTAATCATTCTTTGTTATCTCTGATTGGCACAAGTCATTCTTCATTAAACGTACATACATGGATTCTAATTTGCCTTCAAGCCTTTGTTTCTTGCTATGCTTTTTTCTGCTGATGCCCACTTAAAAGTTGTCATCACTTTCCTTCCGAGATATCACAGATGTAAGTAAATTGGGGGGTGGGAGGGACAAGACACCTGATTGGTTGATTTGAATAAATTTAACAATTGACTTCTTTGATTTTCTATCAATCATATGACTTTTAAAGCTCTTCTCTCTACTTAAGGTTCTATCATCCTTCACAAATCTACATGCAGGGAGCAAATACAGCATGCCAATATCAAGTTCAAATCTGCTGTGTACAGAGGTAATCTCCCACCCCACTATTCTTATTACAGTTCACAATTACTGTATAAGATAGGGCTCAACATGACTGTGAGAGTGCCATTCACCTTCCTCTGACCTAAATCATTACCGGCAGACATTTGAATCACTTGCCACCCTTAAAATACTTTCCAATAACATCATATTTAAAAATTACATATCTTGAAAGGCTTGAGGTCTATTATAAATAGTTCCCAAGCTAAGTAATTAATCTCCCAGTTCCAAAACTGTGTTTCTGTATAAAAATCATTCCCATTGATCTACATTTTAGAGTTAAACACCTTGTGCTTTTCAGGCCTACAACAACACCTTCTTCAGTAGGACAGTCATAGGCCCACCTAAAATTATTAGAAAGTTTAACACGAAACAGAAGAGAAGGAAAAAATTTATGAAATATATTAAATCTTCTACAATGTCAAGTATGCTCAAGTTCTTTCTCCAGTAAGAGCTTCTGAGACTTAAGAGAAGTCAAGGGAAAAAGTTGAATTCATTAAAATAGACTTTGGATCTGAGCCAGAATGCGTCCCTCAGTATGCCACTTTATAATAAATGACATGACTGGTGGGGTTTTTGGTTTTGTTGTTGGGGCTTTGTCATACAATGAAATCTTGTGGGAAATCTTAAAAAAATGAGAGTATTCTTTTAAATGATTTCTATCAAAGCCACCAGAAGTAAAATGTAGTATTCCCTTTATGTATGTGAAATAGCAGTTGATCTCTTCAGAGATAAAAACCAGGCAGTCTGTTTAATTAGCGCTCACTTTGTAACCACTTCCATTCATCTGCTGAGATCTAACCAATATGAGATTTATTATCTGGGTTTAGCTCTGAAAAGCCACATGTCATTCTCCTCTCTGTACAAGACCACCTTGGGATTTAGCAGATCAGCAGGCTTCTATTCTGTCAGGCTAATCTGTTCCAACAACAGTTTTGCCATAATATGACTGCATTTGTTGCAGTGGAGTGACTTCTGCTTTAGACAAGTAAAGTAGAGAACAGAATCAGGCTCAGTAATGTTCTGTCAAACTTGTTTGTGTTTCACTGCAACTGTAAGTTACTGAAATTTAAAAATGAAAAAGAAAAGGGAAAACTCCTACAATATCTCTTTTACAGAGGAATGAGAGAAAGTTACTATCAATTGTAACTCAAACATGGTTGCAAATGGCATAAGTAATAATCTCTTAAATGCAGATTTTTCATGAAGTTCCCTAACAATTAAAAAATAGATTGCACCTACCTCCATGAAAAATCATCTGGGGACCTAAGACCAACTGTGGTGCAGAAGCATATTACCAATGTCTGCATATTCAATCAAACTCCAGATTGACTAGTGATCACTCAGGAGACATCTTCCTCTAATAAATGCCTGTATAGCCAACGCACACCACCTTACTGACTGTGGTGGGTTGACCCTGGCTGGGGGCCAGGTGCCCACCAGAGCCGCTCTATCACTAGAGCGGGGAGAAAAAGTACAATGAAAAGCTTGTGGGTCGAGATCAGGACAGGGAGAGATCACTCACTAGTTATCGTCACGAGCAAAACAGACTGAACTTAGAGAGGGAATTCATCTAATTTATTACTAACCAAAACAGAGTACAGGAATGAGAAATAGAATCAAATCTTAAAACACCTCCCCCCACTCCTCCCATCTTCCCAGGCTCAACTTCATTCCCAGCTTCAACCTCCGCCCCCTACCCAGCGGCACAGGGGGACGGGGAATGGGGGTTACGGTCAGTTCAGCGCACATTTTTTCTGCCGCTTCTTCATCCTCAGCGGGAGGACTCCTCTCATCGTTCCCCTGCGCCAGCATGGAGTCCCTCCCACGGGCTACAGTTCTTCATGAACTGCTCCAGCATGAGTCCCTTCCACGGGGTGCAGACCTTCAGGAACAGACTGCTCCAGCATGGGTCCCCCATTGGGTCACAAGTCCTGCCAGCAAACCTGCTCTGGCGTGGGCTCCTCTCTCCATGGGTCCAGGAACTTGCTCCATCACGGGCTTCCCACAGGGTCACAGCCTCCTTCAGGTGCCTCCACCTGCTCCGGCGTGGGGTCCTCCACAGGCTACAGGTGGAATCTCTACACCCCCTCATCCTTCCTCCATGGGCTGCAGGGGGACAGCCTGCTTCACCATGGTCTTCACCACGGGCTGCACAAGAACCTCTGCTCCCGCGCCTGAAGCACCTCCTCCCCCCTCCTTCTGCACTGACCTTGGTGTCTGCAGAGTTTCTTACATCTTCTCACTCCTCTCTCTGCCTGCAAAAGCTCTCCCTAACTTGTTTTTTTTTCCTTCTTAAATATGTTATCACAGAGGCGCTAATTGGCTTGGCCTTGGCCAGCAGCATCTTGGAGCCAGCTGGCATTGGCTCTGTCAGACACAGGGGAAGTTTCTAGCAGCTTCTCGCAGAAGCCACCCCTGTAGCTCCCCCCACTACCAAAACCTTGCCATGCAAACCCAATACACTGATTAAAATGCCTTCTTATGGAAGGAGAATATTGTGGATGAAATTTAAAATCTACAAGACTGATGTACAATTGTTCTTTATAACCATCATGCCACTACATTCTGGTGGGGTAGTAGTTCTTTGGACCAGCTGAAGTTGAGCCTCAGATTAGATCTGCATCCTTTACCTCAGGACTTCAATTACTAAAGGTGAAAAAGTGTTCAAAGAAAATACATTGCCAAAAAAAAAAACAATTAAAAGGCGAGACCCATGCTCTAAGTTCCCAAATTTCTTTAACAGTAGAGTCAATTAACAAAAAGACTGATAAACAACAGTACCATTTTATAACTAGAAAATAGAATGCATTCTGCTTCAAAATGCGTCATGAGAACTTGTTGATTTTTATGACAGCTTCAGTGGGAAAAGTCTACATGAAATCTTGGCTCTTGTTTCATTTTGGAAATGTCAAAATGCATTGTTTCAAAAAGGTTAAAGTAATTTTTCGGTTCAGTTTTATCAGGGTGATTAATCTCATTTAGGCATTTGTACTATGTTCTAGTACACTAGAAATATTACATGAACACTAGGATTGTACTTAGTCTATAAGAAGTAAGTTATTAATTATCTGTTTTTTAAACTGGCCTAGTTTACTACACTTTGGTAGGTTTACACTATATATAATTTTTGAACATAAAGACCATTTGGCACTTGAGAAAATTTAAATTCAGAACAAATTACTGAATAATCTCATTGAACATACGGGGAAGGAAATTTCTGAAACATTTCAGATTGAATTTTACACTTTCCACTTTGAAATAGTATTTTAATTGAATAAAATTAAAAGATAGCAAAACAACCCAAAGATGCATGTTTTGCATATAGAACAAGAAGCTTCAGAGTGAATTTAAATTCATCATCTTTCTTATTTCACCAAAAGAACAAAAAGCAGAAACAAGAACAAAATATACTTGCAGAATTTCCATTAGAATCTTTTTTTAAATTTAATTTTCTTGCTCCACATACTTATCCCCCAGCTCTAATCAGAGGTAAGCAATCTATGGCCAGATTTTTTTACCTGGATTGTTCTCATTCCTCATACAGAACATCTACAATGAACACGCATAGAAGATACAGCCAATGTATGAAGAATAAAACATACAATACATGTCTCATGTTTCCTTATTTCTGGTAAGTACACCCACACACATTGCTCAATTTTAGTCAGCTAATTAGTTGAAGGCGTGCATGGGAAGCCAGTTCTGAAGGATAAGTGGAAGCCTTGATGAAATCTGAGGGGTCATGCTTTATGCACAGAATAAAATGGGAATACTGCTGTAAGAAAAATGAGAAATGAATAATTGTGTGTGGGAAGAGGGAATAGAAGGCATCAATCAAAGCAGAAGGGAAAGGCACAAGAATCAATAACTGCTTCTTAACAAATCCGTCCCTATTTATACTTGGCATTTGTGACTAGCTCTGTCATACATCTGCTTTTTCCCCAGTCATGTCTCTTTTTCTATCTGGCAGCCTCTCTGGAATGATTCTGAAGAGCTGGATTTGTTGTATTCCTGAGGTATGTGTTTTTCAGGTTTGGTTTTGTGGGCTTTTCTTAATGGACATTTCTCAAACCACTAAACATTCATATATAGTTGTTGAATACCTGCTGTGAATCATCAGATACTTTCGCAGCATCTGCTATCAGCCTGGAAATCCCCAGCATGCTGCAGAGAACCCAAGTAGCGGCTGCAAACATATGTGTGGTAAATATACAGTGATCAGACCTCATACAATATACACCTTATAGTAACCCTCCACAAATAAGATAATCATCGTCTTTAATCCTGCCACACAGCCACAGTCTCCACTGTTATTGCATCAGTCATGGAAACTGTTTCCTATGTCTTGTAAAGAGAGGAAATAATGTAGGCATATTATGTGGCCATAATATAGTCTGCCAAAATTTCAAAGGCTAATTTTCTTGTGAATTGTGCTATATAATTTGAGACAGATAAGGACTCAAGCCACTGACCTCAGTCAGACTGTTCTGGTGAAGAAGGACTTATCACAGGAGAAAGAGTTTATAGGATCGAGACTAATACTCTGAGCTTTCCTCTCTGAACTCAAACACTTAAAATGCAACTTGATTAAACTTCAATTCAAAACAAAGTTCTTAAAAAGCGAAGGATTTATACCATTCTACTTTTGCACATTGTAATTAGATCCTTCTTATATGTACTTTCATTTCAATATTTTTTCAGGTAGAAAATTACGATTTTTAAGCTTTGCTTTTATTTTAAGGCACAAAGAAATAGTGACTGAAAATGCCAAAAAAAAAAATCCGTTACAAAGAACTAAATTATTAAGTGTTACATTAAAGAACGTTTCCTGAAAACTCTGCCATTGGGAGAACTTGAGTAATGGAATTTAGACAAATACAGTTAAGAAGGATTTTGTTACATGTTTATAAGAGAAAATAAATGACTCAAAGTATCACAGCACATTAATTAAATGGAAATTGAACTTCTGTCTGTTAAGTTGCGATGAATTTAATAGTGACTACAAAACTGACAAGTTTGCATGAAACATCTGCATCTATGTTTCCCATTCAAAGACTTCACAGGTTTTCCAAGATAGGGTAGTCTCCAGCTCTAAAACATATGCATTCTCTACGATGACATTTCAGGACTCACAACAAGCATTTGTGTATATGAACTGTGAAATGCTTACAAATTTGCTGTCTAAATCCAAAGCCTTCCAAGGCAATCTCTCATTAAATGCCATACTATAATAATTTATATTTCTTGGTTTATTAAACTCAGATGCTGCTAATGCTTGTAACTGGGTGTTGTGCAGGCCATTCGCTCACCCCCCTCTCCAGTGGGATGGGGGACAGAATCAAAAAAAAGTAAAACTTGTGGGCTGAGATAAAAATAGTTTAATATGATAGAAAAGGAAGAGAATAATAGTAATAATAATAATAATAGAATATACAAAACAAGTGATGCACAGCACAATTGCTCACTACTCGCTGACCGATGCCCAGCTAGTTCCTGAGCCACAGTCCTCCCTGGCCAACTCCCCTCTCAGTTATATACTGAGCATGACATCATATGGTATGGAATATCTCTTGGGTCAGTTTGGGTCAGCTGTCCTGGCTGTGTCACCTCCCAGATTCTGATGCACCTACTGCATAAGGCTCATGCCTCCTCACTGGCAGGGCCTGGGAAGCTGAAAAGTCCTTGACTTAATTGTAAATACTGCTTAGCAACAAATAAAACATCAGTGCGTTATCAACATTATTTTCATACTAAATCCAAAACACAGCACTATACCAGCTAATACAACAGTATCCCAGCAAAAACCAAGACACTGGGTTTTAACAGGATATTCTTAACAAAAATTTAGCACTTATTAAAAACTTGTGGCATCTTCCATTTCTATATAATTCATTTTTTTTCAGAAGTGGTAATTACAAATAAGGACATTAAGGTGCCAATAAGGTTTCATGTTTAGTATCAGGTAAATTAATCAGTTCATGAAAATAAGTGTAACTAGCAGTCTTAATAAGAAGTCCTAGGAAATCTAACAGTTGCAATCAGTAGTCACTGGGGGGGGGGGGGGGGGGGGGGGGAAGACCAAAAACTACAACACAGAGTCTGCTATACCACTTTTTAAAATCCAGGTCTGAAATACTCATACAGCACATTCATAGACCGTACATAAATTCAGTTCCTCAATCAAATTATTCATGTGCCTTTTTATACCTTCTGACATCACACATCTTGCTTACACATGGAGTGGAAGGAAGCAGCCTTTGCTCCCCACCACACTACAAAATACAGGAACAATATAATCTTCAAAATCTTTATCTAAGTAACAAGACCAAGCATGCATATACATATGCTAGAAGAGACAGAAAAAAAGATTTTAGGAGGTGCTGGTCCAAGTCTTATCAGATCAGAACTACATATGTGACCTTGAATGGATTATTGCAGAACAAGTCCATAATGTGGAAAGGAAGAAAGACTAGGAAAGTAGTCTTGAAAATAAGATTTAGGTTAGCCCACTTTCATGCTTTATTTTTTGGCCTATATTCTTAAAACATGCTTGGCCTCCTTAGCATCATGTTCAGTCATTTAGAAATTGTCCACTTTCTGAATCTCCTGGAAAAATCTTGTTACATTTCCTGAAAAGGCTAAGGGGGCCTAGTACAGAACCTTTTTTTTTTTTCTTCCCCCTCTTGAGAATCAAACAAACACTACAAAGCAACTGAGTGTGGAAATATTTTTGGCTGCTTTTATCTTATATGCAGTGGGAACACATTAAAAGGTAAAAACCACCTTCAAAGTTCTTCCCTTTTTTTCCTGCAATTTTACATTTTCTATGCATTACATTAAAATGATCAGCAGTTCAAGAGATATGAAGTCAGATATACAGAAGTTACCAGAATGTAAGAACGTACCAAAAAGAGCCATTAGAAAAAGGCAAAGGCAACAGAAACTCAGGGGAAAAATAAGAAAAAAAGGGGAAAAGAGTTAAGTTTCCGGTAGTAAGCGGAGAATTATTTCATACAGATATGATAATTTCTAATTATTTTCTTCTGT
Source organism: Balearica regulorum gibbericeps (assembly GCF_011004875.1). Taxonomy (NCBI): domain Eukaryota; kingdom Metazoa; phylum Chordata; class Aves; order Gruiformes; family Gruidae; genus Balearica; species Balearica regulorum. Next base: position 13,027,892 of record NC_046194.1, on the reverse strand, counting down.
TCTTTGATGCTACTCAAGCAATGTAAGAGTGGGTGGGTATCAAAAAGGTAGTTTTCTAAACTTGAAACCCACTGAAGGCTAAACCCACTTTAAGGCTAAAACACACACAAATGTCTGATAATAATCTCTGGTTTTATAATAGAATATAACATAATACAGGAATCTCATTCTGACATGAAATCATGGTGGAACATCAGTGTTTCATTTCTAAGCTGCAGTATGTAGTCTCGATTGCACCGGTGTGTACCTGCATACAACTATGATAATAGGCTGGTTAGTTGGGTGTATTCACTCATCCAGCTCTGTGTTCTAGTACCTGCATACCTGTTTATATTGCCGTGGACAAGCACTGGCATTTGAACTGCTCTGCAAGTTCATGAATACTTGTTCTGTTATTTGCTAGCATTTCAATGTGAGAATTCGTGTTTTACTGTTTTTTTCTGCAGTTATTTGCTTATGTAAATTGATATTTGTATTTCTATAAAGTGCATCAGTTAGCATAAGATGTGCAGGCACCAATTCTATTTTGTTAACATTACATAATGCTTAGCATAATGACAGGCTGGCTCCAGTTAACAAAGTTGCAAATAAACTCGGCTTTTTTGCATCTGTGTTAAAACACTAATTAAAATATCTATGTGAAATGAATTATTTCAAAGAGAAAGATTTAGAGTGCTGCTATTTTTACCAACATAATTACATCCTTCTCAGTGAGGCAGAAGGCTTGTAGGTAAAAAAAATTCAGCTACAAAATTATGATTAATAAGCTTCTCTCTGAAATAGTTATAGGGGTTCAACTGTACATTAAAGCTGAGTATCATGTTTGGGCATGCTGTAGAGTTACAATGCCCTGAAGTCACTCCCTCCTGTGCACTAACTACTCCCCACAGTTTAGGTCCCCTCAGAAGATTCATCATGCTCTCTGCCATGGACCCCATCACCTTTTCTGGTCTGCAGGAAAGGGAGATTGTCACTGTCACTCAGAGCCATGGCTACATCTGCAGTTCTGTGTATTGCAACTTCCCTGGTGCTGACCAGGCTTGTCTGCCTGTACTGTGCATGTGATACCATTCAGTTCTTGAGACACTGCTAATTGCTGTTACCATTGCATCTCATTCGTTAGCTATTCAGAGACTGCTTACAGTGTCCGAGTAGGAAGGCCACTAAACCATTCTACAGACAGGGTAATGTATAATCAGAAGAAAATTCATAGCTTTGTCACCTATAATGTAGAGAGTCCAGGCAAACTATCCCAATCAACTATATTCTTTACAGCAGCTTCTAAAACTAGATTGCTGTAGGCTTTATTCCTCTTTCTCAGAAAAAAAGTCATACTGCTTGAAAAATAAAAGATCATGTAAAGGGGGGAAAAAAATCAAACTGCCCTCAAAAATGTTAATCTTAGTAGTTATGCAATTATTTTGGCTAAGATCACTAAAAGTGTCTTAGATTAGGGTTTCACTCTGTTATTATCCTCCAATACAAGTGTAATTCAAACTATTTGAGTCTGTATTGGATATCTGAAGAGTTTTAGAATAAAGTTTGCATAATTTTGTTGTTTAAATTGGTGTTCAAATTCACATTCCATCTATAAATTGTGTCTGCTTATAAGCACTCAAACTTTTTTGCACATCTGTGGAATAACAGACTTTTCAGTCCAGATTTCTTTCTGTCCATAAGTGTATTGATTCCATTTTTTCTGCTCATAGTTGTGCAAGATCTCAAGACAACTAACCTTGATGCATTTTTAACTTCTACTGAGCTAAGTACTTCTGTCCTCTTTGGCATGAAGCAATTCTATAGCCTCCTTCTCTTCGTTTCTTATCTCCTTCCATCTGTTCTGTTACTGTCAGCTCAAAACAAAGACGAAGGCAACAGCAGTATTACCTGACAAAGCATTACACATTTTGCTGTTTGGAGGTACTTTGAGACCCATAGACTGAGGTTTAGCTCTCAATGACCCCAAAGTTGAAATAAATTTATTCCAACTCCCCGCAAAAAGTTGCACTTAGAAGACACACTAAAAACTATCACGACATCACATCCAAACTTGCATTTTTTGGTTTTGTTTTCCATTATTCAAAATCTTTACATTTGTAAACACAAATAATTTTCTCACTGCTGCTGACAAGGACAGATGACAATGTTATGACATGATCATTTTTCTATTGATGTTTTTAGTAGCCATACTATTCTGACCTTTCTCATCTTCTTTAGTTACAATTTCAGCTTCTCTCCCACACAGCCCTTCCTATACATTAGTAGGAGCATTCTTATCTTTTTAAAGACTCTTAATACTGTAATAGAAGTAAATATACATGACATTCATTTGTGATGACACCAATCACCTGGGGATAAAATGCCCTGTAAGTAAGTCATTATTTCAAAAGGATGCAGTGCTTTATTTGAGGTCAACTAATAAGTACTTACACAGGAAAAGCTTTAATGCGAAGCAGCCCTTGAAGACTAAATCTTCTGTTGATTAGTTATTCACTGTGCACCAAGCCACCTGCTTCCACAAAGTCCAACTTCCAACATACAAATACTTTTCCTTCAAATTTTGCTTTGTTACAATTCAATAGCCTGTTTGCTTGATTTCGCAGTTGCTAGTCCAGGATCCCTCTGAGTTTTAATGAATTTCAATGAGTAATTCTTATGAATGTGCATCGTCTGTTAAGCTAGCATTTTAGTTATATGTCCTTTTCAAACCTGTACACAATTACTGCACTAAGACAGCTTCAGAAAACACTGACAGATACATTTTTTAGTTTATTATTTGGAACATTAAAAAATCATCCAAAATAAAGGTCTCATGAGCACAGGAGATTTCCTGGTATTCTGAGAGCTCAGAGGAAAGTCTAAATGACACCACCTCATACCCATTTCCACTGATACATGAGACATTTGAGTCCACAGAGAGTCAAAATTCAAAGCCCTGGATTAAATCCATGAGGAAGCTACAGTCCTACAGTCTTTCTCTTCATTTGGACGGGTGTTTTTGGGGAAGGTAGCACTAAGGACTGAGGAGAACTAACATTATCCCTGGCACACACAACACACAAAATAAAAGCCTTTATCCACACTGTCATGGGTTAACCTCATTCGGCAGCTAAGCACCGCACAGCCGCTCCCCGCAGTGGGAGAGGAACCCTGAGCAAAAAAATCCCTGGACAGTTATACCCCTGTGATCTATACACCTGCCCCTCACATGCCCTTCACGTGCTGTCCATGTGTCTTTTAGTCCAATGGTGATTTTTGGTCTGGGGTCTTCTAACATCTAATTGGATTCTTTTTCTGTGTCCAGGCAGGCAGGCTCTTATCTTGTCAATTTGCAGTTTCAGTCGAGAGTTGGAGCCTCCTTATGTTCTGGTTTACACTCCTTGTGCACCTGCACTCACTGGCAGAACATGGAGAACTGAAGAGTCCCAGACTTGGGAAAAACACTACCAAAGCATCAGTGTGATATCAAAACACTTTCCCATACTAAAAGACTAAACACAGCGCTGTACCAGCTGCTAGGAAAATTACTAAGTAAAATGACTATCTAGAATCTCTGCTGGTCTTAGTCCTATGGGTTGTCTTGGAATGTTTTGAACATCTCATAGGACTAAGTTTAATGCTTCTGGCCATTTTAAGCCAGTGTGTGCACATACTTTTGGTATTCTTTCTTTTAATGTTCTATTCATCCTTTCTACTTTTCCTGAAGACTGTGGGTGATAAGGGGTATGTAGGTTTCTTTCTATTCTTCCCTCAGAAGAGTAAAAGTGAAGAAACTCATGGGTTGAGATAAAGACATTTTAGTAGGTAAAGCAAAAGCCACATGGACAAGCAAAGCAAAACAAGGAATTCATTCCCCACTTCCCATCGGCAGGCAGGTGTTCAGCCATCTCCAGGAAAGCAGGGCTCCATCAAGCGTAAGGGTGACTTGGGAAGACAAACGCCATCATTCCAAATGTCCCCGTCTTCCTTCTTCTTCCCCCAGTCTCTTATATGCTGAGCATGATGTCATATGGTATGGAATATCCCTTTGGTCAGTTGGGATCAGCTGTCCCAGCTGTGTTCCCTCCCAACTCCTTGTGCACCCCCAGCCTACTCACTGGTGGAGTTGTGTGAGAAGCAAAAAAGGCCTTGACACTGTGTAACCACTGCTCAGCAGTAACAAAAACATCCCTGTATTATCAACACTGTTTTCAGTACAAATCCAAAATATAGCCCCATGCTAGCTACTATGAAGAAAATTAACTCTATCCCAGCCAAAACCAGTATACACACATGTTGTATAAAAAATTACCCTTAGTTCATCCTTGAGCTTAGAACTGCAGAACTCTGGTTATCAAGGTATCATTTGACAATACCTTTTCCTCCCTTGCTACACTACATTGTTGAATGAAACTTCTATTAAAACTTTATACATACATTCATAGTTCCTTCAATTAGTCTTCTTATAGTATAAATACCATACATTTTTAATTAAAATGTATGCATGTCAGAGAAAGAAAAAATGTAGATAGCATTCTTAAATGACTATTATTGATTTCCTTTAGTGTAGGCTGTATCTTTAATATTACTGAGATTATATTTTAAAGAACTGATGTATGCATAAATCTAATTTCTTTAAAATGTTTATCAAAAGCTTAGGAAAAACATTTGTACAGCTAGCCTTTCTGAGCTTGAATCTGTCCCGTAAAAAAATCCACAGCAAAACATCTGAATTAATCAAGAAGGATCAGGCTCTTCTATAGAAACTCAAAAGTGAAATTATAATTGTTCTTAAAGTCGCTAAGTCATTCTATGTGAATTTTAGTCACTAGTTCTACAATTAGATGCCAATTCTATGCAGAACTCTATCAAGGTCAATAGGGAATGGAACTCCTCACAAGACCTGGTTTACTTCATATTTTACCTATGAGTAAAAAAGTGGATGAGAATGTTTTATCCTTGTTCCATTCTGATACACAAACCCACTCTTGTTGGCTATTGGAAGATTCTCCCCTCACTGGACAGACTGGGGAAAGTTTTCAGTGTTGCCAGGGGTCTTACAAGGTGCAACATCTGGACTGTAATAAGGAGAATGTCAACCCTTGGCCTGTCTTCTCATTGGCTTTTCTGATACATTTTTTATTCAGAGGTACTTCATGAAAACTTTGATAATCAGGGTACACACACCTCTGGCTCTCACAGGCCCAAAGGATTTAGGCTTCTTTTGCCTCCCCTTTTCTCCCTTTCCACATCTGAAATTCATTATGAAATTACAGTACTGTCCAACGTAAGAGGATCAGTTTCTGATCCCATTTTGATGTTACAAGCCCAGATGGCTTGATATTTTGATCTATATAGCTCTCCAAAGAGCAGGGATGTGTTGCTTTTGATATCCTTTTCCTGCTAGAGCTAGTATCTCTCTCCACACAGCAGTTCAACAGCTCTCAGGTGCATAAGCCTCCTTCACTGCCTGACACACAGGAAGCTTTGCAGCTGTATGGTGTTTCTGGCAATTTGGAGAACCATACTGCTGTGGTACAGCCCCCACCCTTGTTAAAAGCAAGGCTGCATCTCTAAGGCTTCCTTACCCCTTCTCTTCCACTGTTTGAAATGGCTTAGCAGGTTCCTCACTTAACAGTGATACACCAAAAGCTCTCTCAGTTGGCACGCCGTTGTCTTCTCATTTTCATTAGATTCCCTTGATGGATTCTTACCCAAAATGAGGGTTTTCTAGTTGCTTCTACTGGCTCTATGGCTGTTTAGATAGTACAGACTCTCTGCTATGCAGAATATTTTACAGAAACAGACAGGATTCCTGTCATAAGCAATTTACAGTGTGTCCATTCACTTATAAGACTAAAGCTTTCCAACTTCTCTGCTGTTAGACAAGGTAAAGGGATGGGAGGAGATTCAAGATGAAGCATTGTACTTCATCTTAGGAGTCCATATTTGCCCTTCACTTTAACATTGTCTTCCATAGTGTAAATCAGCCAAACTCACTTGATCTCTCCAAGACAAAATCAAATTAAACATGCCATGAAAATTATTATATTCCTTTGTACTTGCACACACTTTAAAATACACATTTTGGCTGAGATTTCACAAGGATGTCTTAGTCTTCCTTAATGACCTTCTGATTTCTGAACATTCAGAATTCATATTTTCAAACTATTTCTTGTAACAAAGGTGACATTGTTCCAGAAGTTGGGCTCTACTAAACTACACACATCATGGAGTATATGATGTGTTTAATGCCCTTTAATTCCAGAATACATCTCGAAACTACATAATTGCTACTAGTAATCAGGAAAAAGTGCATCCCTGCCAAGGAACAAAAGTCCTAAACTCCAACTTCAGCTGATCTTTTGGGAGAGAAAAAACTTATTCAACTCAAAAATCTGACAATAAGATAATATTTTCAAAAGGAAATCTTGTACATTCAAAGACCCTTGTACAAAGGTACTACTTTACCATCAAAATCTATTAAAAGGAATTTTTCTTTAGTCAGAAAACATTTGGTTCCAGAAACAGAGACCTACATTTGAGTAATTCTGTGTATGTGAGCATTTTATTCATAATATGTACAGTAATAGTCATTGTGTTTAGGGGAATGGTAAGAAGTAAGAGATTATATTCGAAGAGAACTTAGTTAAGTAGCAAACATCCACATTTGGTGCTAACTTGCATTCAAACACTTGACCTAAATAAAAGCACAGAATTAATTTCACTTTTCCCAATATTTTAAATATACTGTTTTTGTCACCTACGACAATGATCACCAGGGTGAAAAGATTTTAAAGGGCATATTTGACTAATACTAAAGTAAAATGAATAGCCCATTTGATTCGTTACTATGTCCACAGCAACATTAAATTAACTCAGCATTAGCAGAGCTCAGACAGCTGAATATCAAGTGAATAAACGTTACACTGTTTAAACCAATACAAACTTGACCATGGCCTTTTCTCCACATACATCATCCAGCCCTCCTAGCAGTGTAGAAGATAATATATAACAATCCAAACTCTGGCTAATGTGAGTTTTGATTTGCTTAATCATTACATTATTCTTACTCTCCTGTATGCTACGTCAATCATTTCAGCACCTGTCTAACTCCTACAGCATGTAGCACATGTTAGGAGAAGGTCACCTACCCAGCCTATGGGTTTAATTTCTCTATTTAATTCTCTTTTTTTTCTTTCCTTCTCACATCTTTAACTCAATTTTATTGGAACTTCATTTCTCCACTCCCAGTGTTATCTCCTTTATTAATTATTTCTGTAGCAGCTTAAGCTGACTATTTCTTGGACCTCAAAATCGACAGACTGATCACAGGATCTCAATGACATGCTGTAGGGAGAAATGTATTACTTGCACCCCAAAATTTGCACTTTAAAGATAAGTCAAAGCAGCAAGCAGATAGAAACAGGGAGAAAAACATGTTTAAAGTATAGTAGCCGCTCCGGAAAGCATTAGAGTATCAACAAGCCACAATATATCCACAACTTGAATTCTCTTCTGCAAGGTTTCAGATGAAACTATGAGATAAACATTACTCTTTCAGCTTAGTTATATGGAAGATAATGAAAATACTGCAATCCAGAATACAAGATTGAGCACTGAAGTGCAGATATATAGGATGAAATCCCAGCTTCAGTGAAATACATGCAGTTTTATTGCAGGTTTTTGTGAAGACAATATTCTTTTCAACCTTCAGCCTCATACCACTGAAGAGCATGAAACGGGCATTTTTATCTAAAGTCAGTTTAAATTTGATTATGTGCACAAATTTGATTACACTAACCTACTCTAAAATGACTCTTACCTTCATTCCAAAGTACAAGAGAATTTGGCTGTCAAGCTGTGGGACATGACCACAAAGAGGGAGGAAGAAAACTGGAATTGTACAAGAGTGCTTGGCTCTAAGTTTCAACTTCTAAATACATCTGTTATATCAAAATAGAGCCAATATTTATTCACACAGAACTCTTCCACTGCCTTTCACCCCATCTCAACTTTTCCACCTAGGCAAAGTGAGCAGAAGCAAAGGTGTGGTCAGCACCATTTTAGCCACTTAGGTCTTACATAGCTCTTGCAGATATAATAGACAACATGAAGAGGAATGCAGGCTCCCATAATTTCATCACGTTCTAGACCTATGCAGCCAGATCCTGATAGCCTCACACTAAGTACTTGGAGGTCAATGGAGCTATGTATAGAGTAATAAGCATAAAACAAACTAAAGACTGAAGTATCAGCCTTTGCTCTCTAGTGATTAACGCTCCTGTGACTTTTTCAGAAAATGTTTCTAAAGCGTACATTATACACTTACCATTTTTCATAGCCAGACTAACTACAGAACTGAGCTTTTAGATACTCTAAAATGGCATTCTTGCTAACATCTTCAGTAAGTTAATATCTGTATAAAATTCATTCTATCGAGTATTTTACAATTAGAAAATGCTTTATGTAAATGTTTTTGTATTTTGAATTGCAAATTGCAAAAATTGAATTAACTGAAACACCCTTACATTAAATGTAAGCACCTCACTACAGATGAAAGGAAACTTAAGAATTGGTTCCCTAGCCATTCCAAGTGGTTGTCAACCCAGAGAAAATGGCTCCAATTCTCCTTTAACAACAAATTGGTTTAAGTCAGGAGGAACCAAAGATCAGAAGAATAGAAGTGAAAGAGAATCAGTGCTGACCTGTTCAACAGAAACTATTAGAAAAACATATTTTTATTTGTCATTTACTTATTTATATAGCTACCTTCTTTTTACATGTACTTGATAAAGGGCATTTCATCTCAGGTGCAACATTATGAGTGAAAACTCAAGCTAATATTCAGTTAGTTTAAACAGTTACTTCATAAGCTTTCATCATGGAAATAGCCTAGAATTTGCCAAGTCTTTCCCACAAGCACGGACAGAAAGAAAACATCTCTATCTCATTACTTCCTTAAGGTACTTGCAGTAGGATCAAGAATTTGGTACTGTACTAGAAATCCCTCTCTGCTCTTTCTTTAGATATGCATATCAGAGTAAATAATTAGAGAGATTCTATAAACACATGATCTGCACTAATCCCAAATTTAACTTCAGAAAAAACCCCACTTCTCCTTAACTGTATGTCTGCTGTTGTCAGTATGATACCTGGTGATAGGTATTCCTGAGTATGAAAGCAAAAATGTTTTTCTAATAACTAGCTCAGGCATCAATCTCAGCAGCTGACTGTTAAATCCTGATAAGCTGAGAAAGGCTAATACCTCTTTGCTAAGGAAGAAATGGGATTGACACATGTAAGTGCCTTGTTAACATTTTATCTGAGCCTACAGCAGAACCCCAGTTATTATCCATAGCCTCATGTGACATTTCTGGCAGTCACCAGTCATGTAAGTTGGAAACCAACACAATAACTTTAGATATTATTAATAAAAAAGTACGTTTAAAACACAGTACGGTTTTCCTTAGAAGGAAAACCTTAGATGTTTATTTTCATTTCCTTAGACGTTTATTTTCATCAACATGCTACATGCCAATTACTAGCCCTATAAAGATTTGCTCTGCTGTGTGGTTTTTGCTGCTTTAAATTAAAAAGATCATAGTTTCAAGTTACAAATTCATAGCATACAACAGATTTTTATATTTGTGAATTTATAATGAAACAAGTTAAAAGTGGGAAGTTAACACTAGTATGTCAAGATGTCTCTAGGAAGTAGATCTTCTTAGATCTGGTTCTGTTGCATCTCCTATACTGACTTATGAATCTCATTTGCATTTCACTGGGGAGGTTTCTGAGACATTTCCTAATAAGTGCAGTGACTATGGGTGAGTTCCTTTATGTTGTTCTCCCAGATGTAATTCTAAAAGTAGTTGAAATTATTTCAAGTTCTTCTGATTTGCACGTGTATTGTATTTGAGATCTACCAAATCATATTATCACTGTATAAAATACAGGTTTCCCTTCCCTATTCTAGTAAAACTGCTTACAAGTACGAAGAAACAAAAATAAAAAACATACTTTAGGAAGTATATACTTATATACTTTAGGCTACCTAATGAGTAGATTTGAAAGAAGAGGTAACAAAAATTATTTCAAAGATAATTTGGGGGGAAGTGCTTTTTTTTAGGAATTTATGATTCTTCAGGTATAATCAGGTGAAAAGAAACATTTGAATATTTATGTTTTTAATGAGTTTATGGTGATTCTGTTCTTTATTTGCCTTTTTGTTAGCTTTTAACAATACTCAAATAATGTTCAATGAATTACTATTGTACAATATTACTACACTTAATATGCTGTCTTTAAAATTTCATGTTTCACACTAGACATCTGACCCAGGTACTAAAAAAAATAATAATTCTTATGTCTCTGAGGAAATAGATAATTTTTATCTTACCGTATGATATGTTAACTATTCCTTTACCTATGATTAGCTATGTATTTTTTTCTTACCCCACCTTCTTGGTATCATGTTGAGACAGACATACCTAAAGCAGAAAAGATTATAGCGAAGGTGCTGTAATCACATAATAGGATAGTGTTGGGGTATGTGCATCTAGGATAAAAGAGAAAAACTTTCCAGAAGGTCCATATTGCAATTATACAGCATCATCTCCAAGAAAAAAAGAAAAAAAAAAAAAAAAAGCATTCTGTAACTCACCTTTTTAGTACACTCAAACCAGAAAGAACTCTTTTAGAGACTTTCAGTGCATTTTTACTTTCCATACATCTCCATTATGGAAGACCTGGGTTACATTTGTGGGCTCACTGACACACAAATAAATCTAATATTAAGCAATATTAGCCCTGTTTAAGACACACCCTAAACTACAATCATCCTCTTTTACCATACTGCAATAAATGTTTTTCCTATAATTAATTTCACACCAGTAAACATGGTGCAGAAGCTTCACAGTATGCTTATTTCAAAGGCAGTATTGTTTGATATACTGGTATCACAGCATTTTGATGCAACACAGTTTTAGTCAGCAGTCTAAGCCAACCAATACCAGCCATAATTATTTTATTACAATAGCATTAGTTTGAAATATTTGTTACTTCAGTCACTTCTAACGCTTTCATAGCTCACCCTGAGGCTTGCCTGCCTATAAGGTCTCTTTAAAGAGAAAAATGTATCTAAGAGTTGGGTTATACCAGCTTCCACATGGCCACTGCTAATAACTATGCTGAACCTGTCCACTGCTATAATACAGTACAGACAAGTGATCCATGGAAAAATACAGGCAGTGCATATACACAAGAGATATCAAAAAGCACATTCAGTTGCCCCACGTGCTTATTTAACTATCAAAACTTAATTTGCACCACCTATTACAAAAGATTTGCAGAGAAGAACATAATCGTTCATCACTGATGAAGTCCTTCCAGACCTGCTAGGTTCATAGTCAGTGCCCAAGGCTGACAAACTGTGCTGAAAGTTTTCAGCCTTCTCTTTTCTTCTTTTGCAGTCTCATCTCTGCAGCACTTTGCCTAAGGCTACCATCGTTCTCTTTGCTGATTCTTCATTTTAGATCGGGGGAGAAGGGGCAGTGGGGGGAAATAAGAAAGAAAGCTCCAACTTTTATTCATTTATTTATATATATTTTTTATACACTGCTTATGAGTAATTTCACATAAGACAGTGTGAAGCCTGTTCAGGTTAAGATCTGCCTGGGCCTTACAGAGGGTCTGGAGACCCTAATGCTTCCTCTCGCATTTTGCAGCTCCTACATGGACATGCACGCACTCCCAGTAGGACACATCTGGCATGCTGAGAAGGAGGAAATTCGAAGGAAAAGAGAGGGCACTGTGATAAGAGAGTGTGGCAGGAGCAGCAAAGGATCAGGAGACCAGTGTGCACTTGGGCCTATGATGTCTGAAGTCAGCCAGGAGCAGCCCACCTGCCCTTGTCCCACGCAGAGTCTCTCTGCCTACACAGAAGATGCTCAGCAGGGTACAATTCTGTTTTCGCAGCACCTTAGCTCTGCAGGTTTGCTGATTCCTGCAATAGACCACTCCTCATTTTGGTCATTTTAAAGTAAAATACATTTTCTTTGTAGCAGAATTTTGATATTATTTGGCTAGCTGTTTTAAAAACTAGCAGCAAAATATCAATGCAGTTCCTCCTCCATCTTGACAAAGGATCATACAGGTAAAACTAACCAATTCCTAAGACAAGAACAGAATTTCCAGTGAGACTTGAGAACAAAGAGGACAGCATACATGGCACAGGACAGATTTTTTATTCGTTCTTTTAGCTATAATCTCAAAGTTATATGTTCATTTACCTAGCCAGTGTTGGAGAAATAAGAGGATTTGTCCCTCTTGCCAGTCCAAGGGACCGCTAGAGAAAACAGGCATCTCTGGGACACCAAACTGCCTGTTCATACCCACCACACCTGGCAGAGGAGCTGTTTTGCTACCTTTGTCACCCTGAGCATTATTTTGCAGGAGACTGTACCCCCCTGATGGGCTTCTGCACTGAAAGAAGCCCCAGAAGGGTTAGAAGGCATATTTCTGATCGGCAACTTTTTTTACAAAGTTGGCAAAAAGTTGCATTTTGATGTTGTAGAGGTTCTCTATATATAATGAGCAATCCAGGATGCCAGCCAGCCCCAGGAATACACTCTGTCCTACAGGAAGGAGACTATAGCAATTCAAGAAATCAAGAGATTTTAAACAGGCTTTTTGAAAATGTTTTGTATCTGTGTCTAAGAATACTCAAGGACAACTCTCTAAATGTACAGATCAACTAGGATATGCCCAAATATGGCTAAAAAAGAAAGCAAAACAGAGAAACTGCTTGTAATTTAGTATTAAATGAATTTGTCACTCAGTATTGGTCTTCTTGCTGTATAAATGAGGATATCCTCCTCTTTAAGCAAGTCAGTTTTTGGAAGGAAAAGGGTTAGTAGAATAATTTTTTTCTTATTATTTATATACAATTCAGATTTTGAATTTATTGTTGGCTTAAGTTCTCCTTTATTTCTGTACCTTCTTTGTGAGACGTGAAACAAGTCACTCAGGGGAACATCATTTCCGGAAAAGCTCATTTATTTGTTTGTTTTTCATTTTGCCAAGTCCTGTGAATCATAATCAAATCCTGAATGAAACTACTGTGGAGATATAGCTAGCTCAGCTTTTTAGCTCTCTCACTCCAAGAGAAGAGTTTGATCCAGAGAAAGCACAGAGAAGAAAGGAGTCAGGCAAGCCTAGGGAAGTAAAATTTGACTGAGTTATGCTGTGTTCAGAGCCAAGCTAATGTTACCAGTCGATATCAGTGTAACCCTGACATAAAAAGCCTTCTGATCAAATAGAAGAGATAAACATACAGCCACATTTTCAAAGGGTGCTAAACTCCCCAGTTGTTTCCCTGCAAGGAACTCTCAGTGTTGAGTAGCTTTGAAGACTGGTTCACAGCACTATCTATGAACTTAGCTGGGGGAAAAATTACAAATCAAAAATTCCCTAAGAATGCTCATAAAGTTAATTGGCATAATCCATTCAAACAGGAAGGGCCTAGGAAAAAATACCTGGAGCCCAGGGAGAGAAAGAACATGAAGTGAATGGATTAAGAGAGGGGGTCACTAAATGTAATTCTCACTGAATTTGTATATTACTGAACCACAGTACTTTCCCTCATAACAAACATGTAGCAGCTGTAGATTACTTTGCTACTTATGAACTTGGACTGCATTAGCCCTAGTTAAAATGCTGAAACTCTCTTGAAACCTATGGATGCAGCTGGGAGCTCAGGAGGAATTATGTCAGAACCTCTTATCCTCTGTGTGCAGCATGCTTTTCTCTGTCCTCCTAAACCTTTTAAACTTCTTCTCCCAAGCCATACACATATACTGCGGCTCAGTTTTGGGAATGCAGAAAGCACTCAAACTTTCAGAATTCAGACTGTCTGCTGTGGAATGAATTAGAGATCTCAAAGTACAGTCACAAAATTCAGAAATATTTTTCAGATACTTGAAACATTTAAAAAAAAAAAAAAGAAATCAGCAAAACTGAGCTAATAAACCATTTGTTATATCAAGCAGGTAGCAGAAAAAGCCAAGCATGTAATAGAAAATGTATAAGCACATCAACAAGACTGAACAAGTCTCTTCCCAACTTTAATTTCAACGAAAAAGAACAAGATGATATATAGAAATTAAGAATTTTCCAGAAGAAAACAAATCACCAAGTGACTTACTGAAATGCTAATGTGTTATTTGGTCATTTAACTACCAAAGAAAACTTATTTGAAGGTGCCTAGGCTTAGCATACCTGGGTTATTTTTGTAAAAGCAGAGCAGCCAGAGCATAGAGCTATCACATTTTAGCCACATCCTTGCTGTACACATTTGGGAGAACACATCAACAATGCCAGCTGCTACCTGATGCAAGTGACAAGCTAGTAAAAGCTTTTGAACCTTACAGACAGAAGAAGTGAAATGCATGGACCACTACAAAACCAAGGAAAAGACACTACATTTACATTAAAAAGGAGAAAGAAAGACCACTAGAGATCATCATACTCTCCTTTGTAAAATAGGTGCAACAGCACTGAAAGAAATTAGCATCATCCACGCATGACACTGACTGGAACTAAACTAACTATTGCATGGAAGAAAATGCATTAGTGGTAGATGTGTGGGTGGTCAATTTTTTGATAAAATGAAGTCTGAAAAAAACCCACTTGAGTATGCTTTTTGAAAAATCAGGTGTAACATGAATTATATGTATATATATACACATTAATATATATGAATTATTCAATTCTATACATTATTATACTATTAGTAATGATGTTTCCCTTAGCATTACAGGACAAACATAAATAGGCATTTGTACTAGGACACTGCATTTCACTGCATACACACTGCATACACACTGCATTTCACTGTGTATCTGCTATGTGCAAACAGGCTTGAAACCAGAAAGTCAAAGCAGAGACAGTAAGATGGAAAAATTCTTTCAAAAAAATGAGGAAATCCTAATGTATTAATTCTGTCTTTACTTTTGCAAATATGAAATAAGTCATGGCCAAAATCAGTTCATTCTTCTTTGTAGCTCTAACCTAAAAATTTATTTCTGCCTTTCTACAGGGCTACAGGGAAGTACTAAAAGTGACTGAGACTGAACATAAGCATACTGCTGATAGAGATTACCCACACTTAAAAGAGACTCGAAACCAAGCTGTCACTTCAACCTGTCTGGATAGATTTTCAGGTGAAATCCAAGCAGATGCACTGTCAGAAAATTTACATTAGATAAGATTGAACCTGGGTTGGATTTTGCTGTTAGCAATCATCTTACTAGAAAGTAGCAAATCACTGAAATAAAAGCTTGAGGCTGACTTGGGGACTACATCCATGCTTAGCAGGTGAACAACATATAATCATCAGTAAGTCATTTTCTCTCTTCTTGATTTCACTGAATCACTTCAGCTTCAGTAACAAGTTGCCACTAAACCAACACATTGAAGTGAGGCAAATCAGAAATCATTTAACAGAGAAATAACTTGAACTTCAGGTTGGAAAATAAAGTTTCTTAAAAAAAGTATTTCTGTCATTATATTTCTATCATTGGAAATATTTCTATTAGCAATATTCAGAGAGGCATTAGTAAAAAGCATATGTGGAAACAGTTCAGAATAGCTAGATTTGATCTAGCTATGAGAAAAACGAATGTAGTACTTGTCCCCAGGCAATTTTTCTAATCTAAGTCTTTGAAAATGTATGTAAAACTATGACTGTCTGGATACTCCCAAGAAATAGGACTCCATTGTACTATGGATAAAGATAAGATATGGAGCAACAACTGAAAACCTGTTTTTACCATAATCCACAGATCAGAAAGTGCAAGCAGTGGGATAAAACTGGTAATAAATACTTTTCAAATTCTCCTTTGAGATGAGATCATCTCAACTTTTGTAGCCTGGAACCTTCAAGTGGATAATATCTGCTACATTTTCCATTTTGAAATAACCTTATTACAAAACATTTGCTGTTAATATGCTGCTTACACAAAGTATAAAGCAACAGACCAAAGGCATCAAAAGATAATAAGTAACATGGTCATTAAGAAAGTCACAGTATCATGGACTGTGAAAATGGCAAAGCAAGAAATATTGAGAAACATCAGATATTTGAGATACCTTTCAAATCTAATTAAACCACTTTTCTTTTGATGCAACAGGCTCCAAAGTGCTGCTGATCTTACTGTCTTGTCATATGGCTTGGGGGACACCAAAGTTCCTACTGGTAGGAATGTTTTCCTTCCAAGAATTATTGGGCAACTGAAAATACATGCATATGGACCAAGATATGTACACTAATATAAGTTAATCTATGAACATGTATATATAATGCTAATATATTTTAGTATTTATATTAAGGTAAAATTAATTGGTCTGCAGCATCAGTCATCTTGAAAGCAACTGAAGAAAGTAAAAGTATAAATTAATCTGAGCTTTTTAGGCCCAGATTGTGTTTATTTCCTGAGATAGTATCCAGCATTTTGACTCCTCCCAAGACTGCCATTTTCACATATATATCCGATATGACAAAAAATAATTTCCCATAAATTCTTCCTAAACAAAAGATGCAGAAATAGTTCAGTAAAGATTCTTGTAGAATCCTCTAAAAAGGCAAGCCCCAGAAGCAGATAACTAAAGCTCCTACTCAGTCTCCAGTTTTCTTAGTATCTCAGGCTTCTATTTTATCTATCTGTCTGTCTGTCTAACCATCTATCTATCTATCTAGTCCCTTGAGCACTGGATTGCTTTTTCTGTATGTTTTCATGTGGACCAGTATAAACCACAATTATAAACTCAGGGCTGAGTTTCTAAGAAGTCAGACAAGAAGAAAACTTTTTCAGAAGCATATAAAGTTTTATTCTATTCTCTGGAGTCACATTTATATGCAATTTGTTGGGCCTGGGGAATGTGGGAATACATTTTTGCATGTGTAGCATCATGAATAACTACCTTATTTCAGAATATCAGTATTGAAACTTGTTTGCTATCAGGAAATGTAGAACCATCTGTCTACAATAGAACATTACTACAGAAGTGAGGTCTCAGAAGATTCTAACAGGAGAAAAAGGTTCCCATTTTCTTTCTTCATATAAGCTCTAATTCACAAGCCAAGGAAACTTAACGTGAACAGGAAAAAATTCAATAATAATAATTACCTAATTTTTAAGGAACCAGATGAATAAAAATCACAGGACTGTTTTCACTAAGCTTGTTTTTAAAATGTTTTCAGTATAAATAAGGAAGTTTCTACCATTGTTTTGTTACAGACAATGGCAAGTACAGAAGCTATCCTGCCCCTGCCTGGGGAACTGAGTCAAAAAAAGTAAAAATTTTTATTAAATTGGTAAGTCAGTTAATAGACTTACCTGTTATCATTCCATGTTGATTTGAACATTATCTTCCAAGCTTACAGATAAACATATGTTGAAATAATGCAAGCCACCTGCAAAGGGAAAAGACAGAGTAAATCTAACTTTTGAAAAGATTATGCATACAATAATATCTGCTGTGACACCAGCTTTTTAGTCCTTCGATCACCAGTGAATATTAAGTTACCACAGGCATAATCCTCTTGTGTTTATAATCATATTTTCCAGTATGAAAAGCCAATTATATATAAACATTGAACAATGCACTACATTTTCAGTGAAGCAGATCACATATATTTTTTCTAGTATACTTATAAGTGCATTGCCAAGCAACTGTGACACAGATACCTTGAATTTCAGTTTAAGTCTATGCAAAGCCACTGTAGTCAGTTCAATCAAAAACTCCTTGATCATAAAAACATTCCTTTTTGGTTAGAACTTCAAGCATTAATGCATGCATTTGCACTCTGAATAGTACAAGTGCTTAAATGGTTTGTGTAGCATCATGATATATTCTGAGATATAGATTTATTTATTTATTTATTTATTCATTTAACTTCAGTTGCCACCGCTCCCTCTCCCCGCCCCCCCCTCCCCCCGGCTAGCTTAAATCAGATAACACTTTATAATGTGTCAGGAGTAGCACATGAAGAATACAGGCAGACTTTAAAGGCTCAAGGACTTCTTTACGCAATTAAGTAGCCCATGTAATGGCATGCAAAACATCTGTGACTACAGTTCACCCATCTCATGTTAAGTCTCGGAACAGAATCTCATACGAAATATGAAAAAGAAAATAATAATAAAAGAAGATAAGAGCAAATTGGAATGGACAACAAGTGGAATGTGAATGCTGTGTTTATTCTTTCATTGTGAAACCCCTGCAAAGAGAGATTAATTCTTCCCTTCAAAAGAGTGTTGCATTTCTTCCTCCCCAGACACATTTATTTATTATGAGGTATTCTTTTAAAGCTTCCAAGTCTGAGATTATCACCAAAAGCAAGATGATGCATTTTTCTTCCTTTTGTCACCAGCTCTTTCCTGTCTTATTTAGGTCAAAGCATCCTTAGAACAATATGTTCTCATGTTTGTAGCCTACAAGGGTTAAGTATAGTTTTGGAGGACATAAATGCTGCTGCAGTCCTAACAATACTAATACAAATACACATGAAAAGCATCTCTTTTTATAGAAAGTTAAATTCAGCAGAACATTTGTAAAGCCATATCTATAAATATTACAAAGATCCAGGCATTCTCTTAACTACAGGATTTATAAAAGCAGATTGCTTGTTATAATAATTTTCCTTTTTTATAATTCTATATCTAACGTATTCTCTAGAGAATGAGAAGAAACCTTCAGGTTCTAACTACAAACAGAAATTCTGTTTGCACTTTGCATAAGAAACTAGACTATCCCCTTCTTCCTCACTACAACAAATTTTTATTTTATGGTGTGGATAAAATTTCCAAAATAGAGATTAGGGAAGAAAAGAAAGTAGAGTAGATTAACCTAGTACAGTATTGCCAAAAATGTCAATAAAGACAGAATAGTCACTGCTTTTCTAATTCACACAAAAAGATTTCTATATCCTCAGCAATTTCTTTAACAGGAATAGTCTCTACCAGAAAAGGAATTCAGAACCATGCCTTGCACTTAATTATGCACAAACTGAAGTTTTTGTCATGATAAAAGACTAAGTTGAGCTTGTAACAAATAATAGACCTATCAATTATAGCTCTTGATAAAATAGGAGAGGTATGAAAAAGAGTGAATGGATTTATTAAACAGAAAGTAGACAAGACAATAACTGATTATTACAAATAACAAAGAAAGACAGGAATACAAATTAACAATAGAACATACTGCAACTACTCGCTTTCACCACTTCTACCACTAGTCTTCAAAACAACATACGTAACCAGCTTCTGCCCCTCCAGGCTCATAGCTCATCTAATAGATATTCCAAAGGTAAAAAGTAAGTGCTTGTCTTAGTTCAGTCTAATGGAAGTAGTAAGAACTTAACACTTACATTTCCATTTAAAATATTCCTTTGATTTTTCCTTTTCTACGAGTGGCGCTACAAAATTAAGACTGTTAATCTAGAACTGCTGAGGTACTGCCCCCTCCAGATGAGCAAGAAAACAGATAAAATTCTGCCTTTTCTTACTTATTGAGCAATTACTGAATGTTCCCTCTAGATATTCCGTGTATCCAACAATCACAGGAAGAGCATACCTCATTCAAATGAGAAAAGTAGAAAACTTCTAAGAAATCTTCAGAATTCTCAATAAAAGCATGGTAATGTGAAACATTAGCAAAGCAAAAGCCAATAGACACAAGCTGCAACATGGGAATTTTCAGTTATACACAAGGAAAAATTCTTCACAAGTCAAACTCAAGCTCAGTTAGACAGAGCCTTGAACAACCTCATGTAAATTTGAAGTAAACTGAGATTTCAGTGAGAGGTTGGCCTCCAGAAGTCCATCCATAATACATTATTCCACAATTCTGTGAACAGAAAGCAATGACAGCAGAACATTGGAATCAGAACAAATGCAAGCATCTAGCTATTCAAAGTAGGAAAATCCATGGCCAAAATCTCAGAGTGAATTAAAAATTCAATATATTTCAAGTACTTCCTGTTTTTTTGAGCATGCTTTTATTCTTTAGTCTATAATATTTATGTTCTTCTTGATCTAATCCTTGAGCAGCCTCAGATGGATCAAATTTACTGGAGTGACAAAAAAAATCCCTAAAATTCAGTATGTTTAAAAACCCACCTCATCTTTGCTATTAAAGTAGTGGCAAGGATGCAATTATTTGTATTGGATATCATTATTACATTGCTCTCACCAGCCTAAGGCATTCTTCAACATGGAAGATCTATTTGAATGCCCCTTCTCAATAATGCCAAGGAAAGCATCATATTCCTGGGACTTCCCCTAAATGGGATTTATAGAGTACACTCATCCACAATTACATTGTAATTTTTAAAATAAAGACTATGAAAATTACATTATCTAGATTCTGTTACTTTTTTCTGAATTGTAAACTATCAAAAGGCAGAAGTAAATCCTGCTGTGTGTGACTCATTCCCACTCTGCCTATCTTCCCTTTGGAATGGCTAACCCCCTTGATAGATTTCTGATTTGATATATCCCCTCTTGATGTGATAAATCACACCAGATCAAAGAAATTATGATCCTCTTGCTGATGATTTAACAAGAAACTCTTTTATGGCACCTTACATTTGGTGATTTTTTGGATACAGTTGAATTTAAGAAAAGAAACAATAATTTCTTTCTTAACGTGTGCACTTCATGGTAAGTCAGAACACTTTAAGGCAATTGAACAAGCTGCTTGATTTGAAGGTCTCTGATGTTATTACAAACTCACAATATTTTCTATTTAAGGATAAGAGGCAAACCTAGCTAATATGCTAGGCATGCATGCTCGAATTTAATATACTACCCTCCAACCCTGCTTTTTGAAATTACAACAGGCAACAAGTGAAAAGGCACCCATTTAAACTGCACGTGGCAAGTCATGCTATAGGTAATTTTGAAAAAGTTTGAAGATTTTGAGAAAACACATGAAAACAGCTAGCCTTGCTGCAGAAAACCCATAGAAGAAAGAATATTTCCAACTCCACATGATGAATCCTGAAGTCCATCAGAAAACTTGGGGCTGAAGAAATAAGAACACCATTTTGAGTATTTACATTGTGTTCTATACATACTCATATTATTTGTTTTGTAGATCAATAGTTAATTAGCTACCTTAACTACTGTAGTGGTTTAACCCTACCTGTTAATCAAGCACCTTGAAGCCACTGGCTTGCTCACCCCTCCCCTCTCAATCCTCATGGGTTGAGATAAACACAGTACTATACCAGGTACTAGAAAGAAAGTTAACTCTGTCTCAGCTGAAAGGAGGACAGTATCCACCCCTTATTCCATACCATCTATGTCATGCCCATGTCCTACACTTCCCAATATACTCCAATTAATCACCATCACTTTTCCGGTCTTCTGATATACACACACACAGATATCACACAGATATGAGGGGAGACCTCATCACGGCCTACAACTTCCTCACAAGGGGGAGCGAAGGGGCAGGCACTGATCTCCTCCGTCTGGTGACCAGTGAGAGCACCCGAGGGAACGGAAAGAAGCTGTGACAGGGGAGGTTTAGGCTGGAAAGGTTCTTCACTGAGAGGGTGGTTGGGCACTGGAACAAGCTCCCCAGGGAAGTGGTCACAGCACCGAGCTTGACTGAGTTCAAGAAGCATCTGGACAATGCTCTCAGTCATATGCTCTGATTCGGCTGGTCCTGTGTGGAGCCAGGAGTTGGACTCGATGATCCTTATGGGTCCCTTCCAACTCAGGATATTCTATGATTCTATGATCATTCCCTTAGTGTATGGGTCATCCCTCTAAAATGTCCACTGAGTTCATTTAGTCCATGACTTCCGGGCTACATCTTTCATAGCAGCCTCTCAGGGCAGGAGAGATGGTGTGTGATGTTGGACTGCTGCATGCTGCATCCAGAGCTTGTAGCTGATGTATCTGGTGTGGACCATGCCCAGGATCTCTGGGTGGAAGATGTCAGTCTCGAGGAAGTTGCTGGGTGCTCATTGCTGAAGCCAGTTCTGGTTTCATCACCTCTGCCCCTTGCTCACTTACATCAAAGTTCATCCTTCATTACTCTAGGTGATTCTTACTGTAATACTGTTGTTATGGCCTATAACAATCATAGTAGCGATGACATGCAATGTTATGTAGCAATCAACATCATACAGTTTAAATCACTGGTTATTCTCACCCAAAACCAAATCCCCTTGAGGTACACATCGGACTTCCCCATCCTTCCACGTTACCCACCAAGTGCACCCAGGTCTTTGAACAGAAGCAATCCCACGGATGGCTTTGCCTCTGCCCGAAGCAGGAGTAACCCACACTGTCCTCCCTAACGTGTTCTTCATGTGCACTACCGCGGACCTTATCTCCTTCTGCAGTACGTAAAAGTTTTGATTGGGATTACCAATTACCAGCTCAATTGGTAGACCCCCTAGTGTTGACTAACCAGGCGGCCTGCTAAATGTGTATCCCAAAGTTTGAAGGTCCCACCACCCATTACTCTCAGTGTAGTCTTTAACAGTCCATTCTATCATTCAATTTTCCCAGAGGCTGGTGCGTGATAGGGGATGTGATACACCCACTCAATACCATGCTCTTTGGCCCAGGTGTCTATGAAGTTGTATCGGAAATGAGTCCCACTGTCTGACTCAATTCTTTCTGGGGTGCTCTGTCACCACAGGACTTGTTTTTCAAGGCCCAGCATAGCGTTCCGGGCGGTGGCATGGAGCACGGGATATGTTTCCAGGTATCTGGTGGTTGCTTCAACCACTGTAGGTACGTAGCGCTTGCCTTGGTGGGTTTGTGGGAGTGTGATATAATCAATCTACCAGGCCTCTCCATATTTATATTTCAGCCATCGTCCTCCATACCACAGAGGCTTTAACCGCTTGGCTTTGCTTGATTGCAGTGTATGTTTCACATTCACGGATAACCTGTGCGATAGCGTCCATGGTCAAGTCCACCCCTCGATCACGAGCCCATCTGTATGTCGCATCCCTTCCTTGGTGGCCTGAGGTGTCATGGGCCCAGCAAGCTATAAATAATTCACCTTTATGTTGCCAGTCCAGATCCACTTGAGCCACTTCAATCTTAGCAGCCTGATCCACCTGCTGGTTGTTTTGATGTTCCTCAGTGGCCCAATTCTTGGCTACATAGGCATCTACGTGACTTACTTTTACAATTAGGTTCTCGAACCAGGCAGCAATATCTCGCCACAGTGGGGCAGCCCAGATGGGTTTGCCTCTGCGCTGCCAGTTGCTCTGCTTCCATTGCTGTAACTATCCCCTCAGGGCACTGGCCACCATCCATGAGGTAGAACATCAGCCACTTTTCTCTTTCAGCAATGTCTAAAGCCAGCTGGATGGCGTTCACCTCTGCAAACTGTCTCGATTCACCTTGTCCTTCAGTAGCTTCTGCGACTCGCCATGTAGGACTCCATACAGCAGCCTTAGACCTCCAATGTCTTCCCACAATGTGACAGGACCCGTCAGTGAACAGGACATATTGCTTCTCGTCTTCTGTTAGTTTTTTGTATGGTGGGACCTCTTCAGCACACGTCACCTCTTCCTCTGGTGATATTCTGAAATCTTTGCCTTCTGGCCAGTCCACGATCGCTTCAGGAATTCCTGGACAACTGGGATTTCCTGTTTGAGCCCACTGTGTGATCAGTGTGACCCACTAACTCCACATAGCATCAGTTGCATGATCTCTTTTTCAGTTGGAGTGTAGCAGGCCTTGGATCCTCTGTACCCCAGACTCCAAAACCCCAGAGGTCAACCTCGAGTCTCCCCTGGTGCTTTCTGCCAGAGGCTCCAGGTAGGGCCATTCTCCCCGGCTGCGGTGCAGAGCACATTTTTTTACATCTTCTCCTGCCCCGACTGGCCCAAGGGCTACTGCAGGAACTCCTTCCTGTTTAATTTGTCCAAAGGCTTGTCGTTGCTCAGGGCCCCATTTGAAACTGTTCTTATTCCAGGTTACATGATAGAGAGGGCTTACAATCAGACCGTAATTTGGAACGTGCATTTCCCAAAAACCCAAAACGCTTAAGAAAGCTTGTGTTTCCTGTTTGTTAATTGGTGGAGACATAGCTGCTATTTTGTTGATCACATTCATTGGGATCTCATGACACCCATCTTGCCACTTCGTTCCTAAAAACTGGATCTCCTGTGCAGGTCCCTTGACCTTACTTCGGTTTATGGCAAAACCAGCTTTCAGAAGAATTTGGACCATTTTCTTCCCTTTCTCAGACACAACTTCTGCTATGTTGCTCCGTATGATGATGTCATCATTATAATGCAGGTGCTCTGGAGCTCAACCCTGTTCCAGTGCAGTCTGGATCAGTCCATGATAAACGGTGGGGCTGTGGTTCCACCCCTGGGGCAGTCGATTCCAGGAGTGCTGGACGCCCCTCCAAGTGAAAGCAAACTGTGGCCCACACTCTGCCACCAAAGGGATTGAGAAAAACACATTTGCAATATCAGTTGTGGCATACCATTTGGCTGCTTTTGACTCCAGTTCATATTGAAGTTCTAGCACGTCTGGCATGGCAGCACTCATCACTGGTGTGACTTCATTCAGGCCATGATAGTCTACTATCAGTCTCCACCCTCCATTAGGCTTTTACACTGGTCATATGGGACTGTTAAAGGGTGAGCGAGTTCTGCTGATCACTCCCTGGCTCTCCAGTTGACAAATCAGCTTATGGATGGGAATCAGGGAGTCTTGGTTGGTGCAATACTGCCATCGATGCTCAGTTGTAATACCAATTGGCATCTGTTGTTCTTCAACCCTCAGCATCCCCACAACAGAAGGGTCCTCTGAGAGACAAGGAAAGGTAGACAGCTGCTTAATTTCCTCCATCCTGAAGGCAGTGATGCCACCACTGCCCCTTTGGGTCCTTGAAATACCCTCTCCTGAGGAAGTCTATGCCAAGGATGCACGGAGCCTCTGGGCCAGTCACAGTGGCGTGCTTTTGCCACTCATTCCCAGTTAGGCTCACTTCAGCCTCCAGAACAGTCAACTCTTGGCATCCTCCTGTCACTCCAGAAATACAGATGGGTTTGCCCCTTCATGGCTTGATGGCATTAGGGTACGCCGTGCACCGGTGTCCACTAGAGCCCTATACTCGTGGGGGTCCGATGTGCCAAGCCATCGGACCCACACAGTCCAGTAAACCCAGTTGAACCTTTCCTCCACCTGATCGGAAGCAGGGCCTCTCTAGTCCTGGTCATCATATTCATTACCAACAAATGGATTCATATGGCATGTGTGGGTTCGAGTATCATCCTTGTTACTCACTTCTTGCAAATATGAATCAGAAGCTCCTTCCAGAAGATCAGAAGTAAGGTCAGTCCTCCTACTCTGTCTGGGGAACTACCCACTGGAGACTGGAGCAGCAAGTTTCCTGGAAGAACCCCCTTCTGAAATTGTTTTTCCTTGCAACTCACGTATCCATGCCTCTAGGGTTGAGGTAGGTTTTCCACCTCATTTCCCCATGACCTCTCCGTGGTCATGCAGGTAAAACCACACGGTGCCCCGTAGTGTGTACCCTCTACATCCTCTCTCTGCAGCAGAGCAATGCTTACTCCTAAAAGCTGAGATACTGGTCCATACAAGTGGGGAACTGGACATATCCTCTTTGAGTTGCTGGACCTCCCAGGACAGTTTCTTGAACAGGTTTTCTGGATTTTTCAGTCTTTCCGCAGCTGAGACACGGGCCCGTAGGGAGGAAGAGAGATTTTCTTTGTATTGCCGGAGCTGGCTGGCCACTTCATCCACTGTTGGTGCCTCTTCGTCTTTCCAGGCCAATACTGCCAATGATTTGGTATACGCTGGCGGTGCGCTCTGTACAAACCACCGCCATATGGGTTGTGTGCATTGGAGCTGTGGGTAACCACTCCGGGTCATAATAAACCATCTCCCGCATGTCTAATAATGCCCTCAGGTACTGGATACCTCTCTCCATGGTGGTCCACTGGCCTAGGTGATGTATAACATCTTCCCCCATGCCTGACAAGAGTCACCTCTAGAGGCTGAGGGCTTGTGTCTCTTTTCCAATCTCTTTGTCAGTGACCCCTTCCCTAGACAGGGTTCCCAGCTGCTTGGCTTCCCTACCCTCTAATTCCAAGCTACTGGTCCCACTATCCCAGCATTTGAGCAGCCAGGTGACAAGTTGTTTAACCCTAAAGATAACCTGAACCACATTCAGGAGACCTAGCAACAGGAACATGCTGGTCTAAACATCCCAAGGATATTCAGCATTCTCAAGATCTATTGTAATTAGCCTGGAGAAGAAAGGGAAGGTGAAGGAAGGAGTCTCCCCCACATATTGGCTCTCCAAGTAGAAAAAGTATAGTAGAAAAAGTAAAAAGGATAATTATTAATAGCTTCTGACAGATTGTTCCTGAGGTACGGAGATGACGCCTGTGCTGTTGCTCCATCAGTGCTGAATACACATTCAGCCACCACTGAATACAAATACCGATACAAATACCAATACAAATATTGGTCTGACTATCAATGATTTTATCATACCATGAGCCAGTAGTACACCAAACAGCACAGCAATAATCTTAATTCAACAGCCAGAGGTGACAAACCATATATAAAAACTGATAACCAGTATATACGGCAAGTAAGCCATTACATGACACAACTCTGAGAACAAATAAAACAACATTGTGACCAGTGGCAATTAAACTAATATAACGAATGCTTATAACACATTCGTTTTAACATGCTCTGGTCAGATCTGTTGTTATCTCAACCCTTTGTGCCCCATGTTGGATGCCAAAAAGGGACTGCTGTGGTTTAACCCCAACTGGTAACTCAGCACCACGCAGCCACTTGCTCACCCCTCACCGCGCAAGGGGATAGGGAGGAGAACGGAAAAAAACCTCGTGAGTTGAGATAAAGACAATTCAATAGGATAAAAAAAGATGATGATGATGATAATAATAATAACAACAAATTTTTAAAAATGCACAAATGCAATTGCTCACCACATGCATAAAAACCAAAACACAACACCCAATCTGAGCAGGCAATCTGCCTCCCACTTAGCTCCCTGTTATGGAGCATGACGTTATATAGTAGGGAATATCCCTTTGGC
Organism: Balearica regulorum gibbericeps; assembly: GCF_011004875.1. NCBI lineage: Eukaryota > Metazoa > Chordata > Aves > Gruiformes > Gruidae > Balearica > Balearica regulorum. The sequence continues at coordinate 13,000,757 of NC_046194.1, read as the reverse complement.
CAGTCTGGGCCAGCTGTCCTGGCTGTGCTTTCCCAGCTTCTTGTGCACCTGGCAGGTGGTGGGAAGCTGAAAGGTCCTTGACTTACTGTAGATACAACAACTACCCAGCAACAACAAAAAACATAAGTGTGTTATCAATATTATTCTCATACTAAATCCAAAACACAGCACTATACCAGCTACTAGAAAGAAAATGAACTCTCTCTCAGCTGAAACCAGAACAGCTACATAAAAAAGATTTATTTGCATTTTCAAATTAGGAAGATCTGCTCCAGTTTGTACTGACAGGATTGCGTTCTTAGCATATACTGTAGAGAATGAGTTTCCTGGCAAGTTATACTGTGTAGAATATGTTCCTGCAAACTGTGCTGGCTTTCAGGGTCCCAGCATTCACAATGAGTCATGCAGCTGCAGGTCATCGCATTTCACAGATATCTGCTCTTGAAGGTTACCCCTAGATGAATGGAGACACTCACCAACAAGCCAGGGATGTAGAAAACCTATTAGCACCGTCAGATACAAAAATGTGAAATAAATGGTGCAGATCAGCTGGTTCCACAAAGTACACATGTGAAAACATCTGTATCATGGAAGCGTGTCACTGAAGATGTTCTTTCAGAACAGAGCAGACTGTATTCTTAAAAAGCTTTTGCAAGTGAAGCCCCTTGAAGAATTAACTATTCTAGAATTAAACTTTGATTAAAAGTCTGACTTAAATGTTTTTTTGAACAAAACCAACTTTGCTGTATAGTAATTGACAGCCTTCTCAGCTTCAGAGACAGGTATGTGCGTATTTTTTATCTTCACAGACACAATGATGAAGACTTATTTTTGTTGTTGTTCTTCAAAACAGTTTTTAAACTTGACTAAATACATGTCATATGGCATTCAAATCTTGAAAAATGAAAATTAATTAGGACTTTTTCCTTTTATAATCTGTGCAGAAAAAGCTTGGCAATAGATAAGGTGGCCACTACTGAAAAAAAGCAGAACTCATGCATGTGTGGGTTTGGTTTTTCCTTCTTCAATTTACCATTAAAAGGCAATTACCCTAAAGGCAACAAATTCTGATACTAAAAGTATATAATCCACTTATTTGTGCTTATTGTATTTTCCAGCAACTTAGAAACTTAATAACTACGAATTCAATCTTTGTTTACATTGAAATACACCCTTTGCTTCCAAGTTCTTCAATGGTCTTTCTTTAACACCCTTAAGGGTCAAATGGATTCATCAGAACTGGAATGAAGAGCTTGTTGCACACAAGCCATTTTTATCACAGAATACAAAGCCAGTTTCTCCAAACACCTCTTCATTCCAAGACCTCAGTGGATTCCTTTCAGATCGTTGTGCTGGTTTTGGCTGAGATAGTTAATTTTCTTCATAGTAGCTAGCATGGAGCTACGTTTTGGATTTGTGCTGAAAACAGTGTTGATAATACAGGGATGTTTTCGTTACTGCTGAGCAGTGCTTACACAGAATCAAGGCCTTTTCTACTTCTCATAACACCCCACCAGCGAGGAGGCTGGGAGTGTGTAAGGAGTTGGGAGGGAACACAGCTGGGACAGCTGACCCCTACTGAGCAAAGGGATATTCCATACCATATGACATCATGCTCAGCAGTATAAAGCTGGGGATGTTTGGAGTGATGGTGTTTGTCTTCTCTTCCCAAGTCATCATTATGCATGATGGAGCAATGCTTTCCTGGAGATGGCTGAACACCTGCCTGCCCATGGGAAGTGGTGAATGAATTCCTTGTTTTGCTTTGCTTGTCCATGTGGCTTTTGCTTTACCTACTAATATGTCTTTATCTCAACCCACGAGTTTTCTCACTTTTACTCTTCTGTTTCTCTCCCGCATCTCACGAGGGAGAGAGTGAGCAAGCGCCTGTGTGGTGTGTTGTTGCCAGCTGGGGTTAATCCACGACAATTGTATGTCCAGCAGGATCCTTCATCATCTGCTAAGCCACAAACAAGTATAAATTCAAATTATTACATCTGAGAAGTTAAATCTCAGATTTAGGTCCTGCACAAAGATACAATGAAGGGCAAGCAGCAATGCTCTCGTCTTCATAACAACTTTTAATTTATTGATTTGTCTTTGCAATTCAAAAGCTGTTCTTTTAAATTCTTTCTACTGTAGAGCACTTCTATAGAACATCTAAAACTTAAAGCTGACAATTGAAGAGTGCCTGAAAAATTATCCTTCGTAGGAGTTTTCTTTCAGGTTCATGAATAGCTGAGGTAGCTGAGGAGGAAAACCACCATGTCATGTTGGCAATATCTCAGTCTCTGTTAACCCAGCATGGGTAACCTCAAGCTTATCCACACAGCATTTTTTGTTCTGGATGTATTTTATCTGGCACGTGAAAAGGCAAGGGTTTTTCAGGTAGTAGACCAATTTCAGTTTAGTGTAGTCTTCCTTGTTTTCTTCCATTTTTAATATAACATGCTTTATATTTTAAAATGTAGTAGATTGCTTCAGGGAACAAGCAGTTTCCAGAGCACTGGAACTAATGAAGTCCCATTTCCAATAGATTTGAGGTTCTTGATTGATTGCCTTTTTAAACTGAATTATACCAATTTTTTTCTGACACTTTCATAAATCTATAGTAGTTTCATGGAAACATATGAGCTGCCAACCTCAGCTATAGAAATCAGGTGACAGCATCAAAAATTACTAGGGGAAAAACTTGAAAACATTCATACCGTGCCTCTCTGTCAAGTATGTTTGAAATAGATCATGGAGTCAACAGTCCGGATATCTGCTTATATTTGTGCACACTTCTGAATTTTTAAAACATGCCTTTCATGACAGCAGTATAAGGAATGCCACATTATTTTGCCATGATTCAGTACTCAGGTCCATAGGCAATCACCTCAGAATGGCTTCAATTCCTTGGAGAGGCTAAGGAAAACAACACATATCCTCAGGGGACTGTTACCTTTTCTCACTTAGGAAGACTCCTCCCTACAGGCCTGAGACCCTGGGGACATTACCAGGCAGCCTGCAATCCCAAAGGGATTCCTGAAAGTCTTGCAGACTTCTCTAAGTTTCACTGGCTGCCGTAATGATCACTCAGTTAAGGTCCAGCCACCTGAAGGGGACTTCCCTTCAGGTTTTCTAACTTGTGCAGGTTTTGCAAGCTCTTCTGGTACTCCATGCTCTATCCACAGACTCAGCAGTACACAGGCTGTTTTTGAGATTAGGTGTCCCTGAGATGTCAGAAAACATCCTCCTCAAGAACTATACCACTCTTGACTCTGTGCATTTTATAAGCTTTCGGTGTACTCCTTCCTGCTCTCAACCCTTGTATGCAGCTCCATTTTTATTGTCCTTCCTCAGATTCAGTTAGTCAAATTACACTGTCTTAGCATACACCTAAATCAAGTCACAGAACTACAGCCTTTTCTTCTATCATGCTTCACCAGGCATATTATACTCCATATTATCAGCTTTCCACAATACCATATCTTCTCCCAGTGATGACCTCCAATCCTTTTTTTCCTGTTTCTCCTATCAATCATTTGTCAATTTTACTATACACTCTTAATTCCTTTAAATTGCCTTAGACCTATATAGCCTACTTTCCAATTTCAGTTCATCCATCCTCTCACTGCTGCTTGTGTTTTCCATCAACAGTCCTTTACTACTATATTTCTCTGTACTTCAGAGCACTTTCTACAAGGAATTTATCAAAATCAAATGATAGGTGTCTTCTCAAAACATCTCATCTTGCTGTTTGCAAACATCTAGGGACACAACTACTAAAATCTTGGGAAATAGTTTCCTTTTCATATAGATTTATAAAGGTTCAGTGCAAAGCCTCTTGACTTCATCTACATTTGAAAAATTCTTCAATCCTATAATGATTTTAAAATACTCTCAAAATTGCCACAGGTAATTCAGTATCTGGTTCTGGTGCCTCCTGATGGGCATGGGAAATGTGTGAGGTCTTTTAGGCACAAATTCTTTTGTCTCACCTCAACTGCCTAGTACCCAAACAGTGTCCAGTCCTACAGAAAACAACTTTAATAATACTCATATGGGTATTATTCTGGCTTCTATTATCATAGAATCATAGGATCATATTATTATATGGGTTCTGTCTCAGCCTGTCCATAGTTGTTACCGTGAGGTGAATAGATACATACAGACTGAGAATGTAATGTATTGTTTTGTTTTGACATGGTTTTCTTTCTATGTACACATTATTCTGGACTTACCCTTCTACCTGGACATTTCCAAGTCATCTTGCAGGAGGTGCAGAAGGTTCAAGAAGCTTTTTTAAGAATCCTTAACATTCTTTAAGAATGTTCCTTTTCTGACTCACAGTGTTTTTTCAGGGTTTTTAAGTGAAAAGGGTTATGAAATTTTATTTTCTTAGATTCTGCTCTGAGAAGAATTTATGTCAACAGAGATTCATTTCAGGGCTGATACATGACTGAAGGGCTGGCTTGGTCTCCCACGCAAGCTTATGCACAGAAAGTCTCAGTTCATCTTTCCTTTCTCTTATACCCAGCAACTGCATAAAAACCTATCCTGTATCTTGTGTCTTCAAAACACTCAATTTCCCAAAAAAACCAAAATATATCTGCTTTGAAATACTCTTTGGCAGTCTGTTACTGTAGTCAACTGTCAATTCCTCTGTTTCTCTAGATCTATTTTAGCAATGTTTTGATAAAATTTTATTTCTTCCATATTGCTTCAAGCTACTCAGCTGCTTGAATCAACCCAATAACAGACTCAGTGTGCCAATCCCACCCCCAAGACTTCTATTTCCCAGTACATAATACTCTGTCTCTTCTCTTTCTGTGCTGAGGACTCTGGTTTCTCTAACATTTTTCTGAGGTCAAATGCAGCATCTGACATATGCTCATAACCCTCATAGATTTATAATAGGAGAGCACTGCTTTAGCTGAGCAACCTGCATGACCTTTTTGTATTCCATTTGTATCTGAATAATAAGATCTGCCATAGTGATTGTTTGTTTCATATTTGTGCTGCAGTTAATGTATTTTACAGGGAAAAAAGTACTATTTTATTAATTGCTGATGTCTGATTGTACCTATGTTCAAATTCTTAGCAATAAGTTCATCTTCTCAACTACACTTTCCCCTTAAGAAAGGGATTCCTCTTTTTTTTTAAACAAACAACAAAAATTCAAGACAAAAACAATACTTCCAAGAAAAAAAAAATGGAGTCCAGCATGTTTTATTTTGTAAGCTAAAAGTTATCTTCTCCAAGGAGGAAATAGAAAAAATCAACACCAGATTTGCAGTACTATAAGCAAATAAACTACTGAAAGCAACTCAATACGTTTAATACTAATTGTTCATGGAGCAGATTAAATTGGGTTTATACACTGGCAGGAACTGGTGTGGGAGAAAGAAGAGGTCTTCTGCAGATATTCTGATAAGAAACTCATTACAAAAAAGAAAACTACCACAACCGATAAGATGAAATGTTATTTTGGAAATCATTATAAGTGTTTAGGGGAGAACAACTTCAGACCACAATAAATAACCACCTGCCAGGTGGTTAGGTCCTGAGGCTAACAGAGATACAGGCTGCATTAGAGATAAAGTTTAAGTTTGCTTTAATGTTAACTTTTAATTAATCAACTTTGCTGCACGCTCTGACAGAACAATAGCACAACCATAACCATGTGTATGATATGCCTTGCAAAGAGGCAAAATATACATGTTATTTTGCTGAATACGTGACCCATTATCTATAGGAGGCAGATCAAAGACTAGAAGAATTCTCTTCCTTGGCTTGAACATGAAAGAGCTCACTGAAAAAGCATGATGGTTTACCTTGTTTTAACCATTCCCACTAAAGCAATGTAGAAAGTATATAGAACGTAAAAGATGCTCTGCTGCTTTGACAAACTCTGATGATATCAACAGAAGCAAGAGTAGATTCCTTTGAGTTAGTGCTCTGAACAAAACAAAAAAAGCCCATGATCCACATTCAGAAAATAGAAATAAGGCATTAATATTATGCCCCAATCACTACATAAGGCAGAGCCATGCTCCAACCATATGCAGAAAGAATGTAAAAAGATCTTCAATAACATATTGCCCTGATTCTATAAATTATAATATTATATAGGGATTGCAAAAGATTTGGCTTGCAGAACAAATGTAATTATACTTGCTTAGTTTTTCACTTCACTCATCTGGAAAGAAATTTTGGGAGAAGGAAAAAAAGAATAGGATCGCTCTAGATCTTTTGTATTACTTACCAAATTTTAGAACCCTGCATTCTCAGGAACTCCAGAAATCATGTTTAAATAAGGAGAAGGAAAATGAGGAAAAAAAATCCCTGTTTCTGAAATTAACTCTAGCTGTGAGATGCTGGTTTAAAAATACATAAGGCAGATGGAAGCATGGATTTTAATCTTATCTCCAACTTTATGGTCAGGAAAAATGACATACCAGAGATCTAGACTTTACTTTTTTCTCTATTTGTCAGTAGGTCCCTCATCAAATATTTCCAGAATTTGAAATAAATACATCAGCAGTTTCCCAAAAACTGTGCTTTAGTTCCCTGAGACGATTACCACTTCACAGATCATGACTGTAAGACATTCAAGTTTGAAGAGTACTGTTTTACTCAGCATCTCAGAAGACTTTTTCCAAAATTTAACACCACTTTGGAAGGAATTAAGCTTCAGATTGTCATTATCAGAAAGTGCTGTTATCCTACTTTATGGACAGGCAAAGTGAATCCCCAAGTTTAAGTACTTTTTTCCCAAGGCCAAGCAATAAAGAAAAACTAAAGTATTCTTATTTTCAGTTATACATCTCATCTACTGGAAACACCCTGCTTCATTTTGGGCTGCACACTTTGGTACTGAAGAAGCATACAAAAATCACTCTCACGATAGTCCAAAAACTACTTATGTCACACACTTCAACTTATATCAGTCAAGACACTGCCCTCCCTCCACTGAGTCAGTTCTGAGCCAGTGTCCCAACACAGTGCAAGAGATCAGTGCTCTAACTGACCTGTCATCATTTAGGTGTGACATCTTCCAGGATCCAGACTACTTCTGGTCATTCAAGACCCTGTAATATTTTTTTAACTCCAATGTCCTAGCCAAATCCCATTTTAGATAATTATATTCAATCTGCCTAACATGTCCTCTGTAGTTTCAGTCTGAATAGGGTATTCTCCACTTTTCTGCCCAAAGATTTATGTAGCTATCTTGTGCAAAACAGAATTTAAGCTTTTTAAAAGTGGAAGTCATTGCAGGTCAGACAGACTTACTGCATTAGTCTCTCCTCTCTGTAGATTTAGAAATTAAGACAGTAGTAACATCATTATATTTTCTGTTCATGTCCAAAGCTTTTAACACTGCTCATCTTTAAAAAAGCCAATGTGGGAAGTAATCGTGAACAGCAGCAAAGAAATTTTAACTGAATTTTGCCCATACACTGTTAATAGATTAGTATTGACCAGGATATGTTCCTCTATTTAAAAAAAGTGTCTCAATGATGAACCGTGAGATATTTTGCTAGAGCAGGAGCAATCCAGAGCTATTTCTAATTGAAATTTGAAATCATTACATTTTTAAACTGTTTTCAAGCCTCTGAGTCCACTAGTCAATTGTGAAATGGCTCCATCCCTGCTGTCATACAGGCATAATACCTAAGATACGACATTCTTTGTGACTAGTTTCATATGTACAACTTGGTTACTCATCATCTTAGAATAAAATTGTTCAGTCATCACCACAAACTCCCAAAATTTCAGGAAGCTGCATGCCTGACTTTGCTCTCCCACGAACTCAATCTCTGTTTCTACCGATATCAGACAGAAAAACGTACCAAATATTTTTCAGATTCCAGCTCTGCATTCAAGCGGGTTTTGCTGCTATGTGCTTCTGCCATCTCTTTCGAGTGGCTTTCCATACACTCCTTAAGGCTTGACCAGCTTAACCTAGCACTGCTCTCTTCTACTGGTCTCTGCATCCTCTCCACAAATTTTGCCTTGATTACAGATGAGGGATACGATCAGGTCTTTCACTAAGGTCATACTTTCTTAGTAAAGCATATGCGCTTAACTTCCTGCCAGGTTCAAAGTCCCATCAGAATCAGAATTAAGCACATACAAAAGTGCTTGAGTTAATAAATAAATAGGAAGTGTGGTGGGTTGACCCTGGCTGGGGGCCAGGTGCCCACCAGAGCCGCTCTATCACTGCCCTCCTTCACTAGACAGGGGAAAAAAAGTACAACAAAAAGCTTGTGGGTCGAGATCAGGACAGGGAGAGATCACTCACTAGTTATCGTCACAAGCAAAACAGACTGAACTTAGAAAATTAATCTAATTTATTACTAACCAAAACAGAGTACAGGAATGAGAAATAGAATCAAATCTTAAAACACCTCCCCCCACCCCTCCCATCTTCCCGGGCTCAACTTCACTCCCGGCTTCAACCTCTGCCCCCCACCCAGCGGCACAGGGGGACGGGGAATGGGGGTTACGGTCAGTTGATCACATGTTGTTTCTGCCGCTTCTTCATCCTCAGGGGGAGGACTCCTCTCATCGTTCCCCTGCTCCAGCGTGGGGTCCCTCCCACAGGCTACAGTTCTTCATGAACTGCTCCAGCATGGGTCCCTTCCACGGGGTGCAGACCTTCAGGAACAGACTGCTCCAGCATGGGTCCCCCATTGGGTCACAAGTCCTGCCAGCAAACCTGCTCTGGCGTGGGCTCCTCTCTCCATGGGTCCAGGAACTTGCTCCATCACGGGCTTCCCATGGGGACACAGCCTCCTTCAGGTGCCTCCACCTGCTCCGGCGTGGGGTCCTCCACGGGCTACAGGTGGAATCTCTACACCCCCTCATCCTTCCTCCATGGGCTGCAGGGGACAGCCTGCTTCACCATGGTCTTCACCATGGGCTGCAGGGGGATCTCTGCTCCGGCACCTGGAGCACCTCCTCCCCCCTCCTTCTGCACTGACCTTGGTGTCTGCAGAGTTTCTTACATCTTCTCACTCTTCTCTCCGGCTGCAAAAGCTCTCTCTGTTTTTTTCCCTTCTTAAATATGTTATCACAGAGGTGCTGATTGGCTTGGCCTTGGCCAGCAACAGGTCTGTCTTGGAGCGGGCTGGCATTGGCTCTATCAGATACAGGGGAAGCTGCTAGCAGCTTCTCGCAGAAGCCACCCGTGTAGCTCCCCCCCTCCCCCGCTACCAAAACCTTGCCATGCAAACCCAACACAGGGAGAAAGGTCACGTCATGTTTGAAACTCTTTTTGAATTGAAGGAAACTACATGGAAAAAAGGGGCAAGTATCTAACTGTCCACTAGGAATTGTTAAATCTTTGGGAGACTTCCATGTCTGCCATCACAGCATATTTAGATCATTTATTTCCTTCCTGATAGCCACTGTTAAACATGGCAGTTTGTCTCTCCTGCTAAAGTACTGTGCCTTTGTAGTGTAAATGTGCACAGTATGATTTACTCTTACATTCTGTTTCAGAAGAATCCAGGAATTTGTGAGCTGTAATGCTGACAGTGGGAAACTGTTGTATCCTGCTAGCATCAATAGGTTTCACTGCTGCAAAGGTATGGCAGCTCAGCCTTGCCTTCAGAGCAGACTTCAAGAATTCACCTTTTATTTCTGAGTGTAACATCCTCAGGGTTACATATATTTTCCTCAACCGTTGGTACAAAGCAAGGCATTTGCCAATATCTCGTAGACTTCTATGATGGCATGACTGCCTAGGTAGATGAGCGGAGAGCAGTAGATGTTGTCTACCTCAACTGCAGCAAGGCTTTTGACACCATCTTCCTTAACATCCCCATAGGTAAGCTTAGGAAGCGTGAGTTAGACGAGTGGGCAGTGAGGTGGATTGAGAACTGGCTGAATGGCAGGGCTCAGAGGGTTAAGTGGCTGTTGGAGGCCTGTACCTAGTGGTGTGCCCCAGGGGTCAGCCCTGGGTCTTGTCTTGTTCAATACATTCATCAACGACCTGGATGAGGGGACAGAGTGTACCCTCAGCAAGTTTGCTGATGATACAAAACAGGGAGGAGTGGCTGTCACACCAGAAGGCTGTGCTGCCTATCAGCAAGACCTGGACAGGCTGGAGAGGTGGGCGGAGAGGAACCACATGAAATTCAACAACAAAGGCAAGTGTCAGGTCCTACACCTAGGGAGGAATAACCCCATGCACCGGTACAGGTTAGGGGCTGACCTGCTGGGAAGCAGCTCTGCAGAGAATGTCCTGGGAGGCCTGGTGGACAATAAAGTAAGCATGAGCCAGCAATGTGCCCAGCAGGTCGAGGGAGGTTATCCTCCCCCTCTACTCTGCCCTGGTGAGGCCACATCCAGAGTACTGTGTCCAGTTCTGGGCTCCCCAGGTCAAGACAGACAGGGAACTACTACAGAGAGTCCAGCGAAGGGCTACAAGGATGATTAGGGTACAGGAGCATCTGTCGTATGAGGAAAGGCTGAGAGAGCTGGGTCTGTTCAGCCTGGAGAAGAGAAGACTGAGAGGGGATCTTATCAATGCTTATAAATATCTAAAGGGTGGATGTCTAGAGGATGGGGCAGACTCTTTTCAGTGGTGCGCAGTAACAGGACAAGGGACAATGGGCACAAACTGGAACACAGGATGTTCCATCTGAATATGAGGAAAAACTTCCTTACTGTGAGGGTGACTGAGCACTGGAACAGGCTGCTCAGAGAGGTTGTGGAGTCTCCTTCTCTGGAGATATTCAAAACCTGCCTGGATGCGATCCTGTGCAACCTGCTCTAGGTGATCCTGCTTTAGCAGGAAAGGGTCCTCTCCAGAGGTGCCTTCCAACTCCTGCCTTTCTGTGATTCTTTGAAGTATAGAGTCTTCCCTGAGTAAGTTTATTACTTACTGGTAGCCTAAGATTTATACAATTAAATAAATTTATCTTCTGGTGGTCCAGTAATCTACTTGTGAACTACACTGACATATGTGCACTAACCTTGACCATCGTCTATCTCCATGTACTTCTGTTCAGCATCCTCAACACCGCACTGCTTGCAGTTTCTGCAGCTTCGCTCCTCTTCAGGCGAAACACAGTTAAAACCAAGAAACTCCTTTCAATGTTATGCTCACAAGACTATGTAGCTCAGCCCCACAAAGCCAAATAGTCACAAGCCCTACACTGACCAAAGCAGAAAACAAGAAAAGAGCATCAAGGTCACTTTTTGTAACACTAAGGAAGGATTTTTAAATCCGTGGTAGCCTGACAGTCTGGTTTACAGTGAATTAAGTTATGTTTTAAGCGGTGGTATGAATGCAGATTCCCACACTAATACAGGCTACCATGTTGAACTGCATTCATTTCTTGGATTTCCGGGACAAGAATGTTTCTTGCCATTTTCCCTAGAGAGGACAGACAGGTTCTTTTGCAGTTTACTGTGAACAAAACCTGCAGGATGAAACACAGAACTATGAATCATAGGGATATGCTCTCAATGAACTGTTCTATTTCTCACAGAGGCAATGCTGGCTGACAGAAAATAAGGTGTGACAGTAGCATACTCTTAAAATAGTGTGGATGCAATTTTTTTCATTAGGCTTAACCAATCCAAGACTATTGAACTGATGGCTTAGCTACACTGAAGCCATACTTCTGTCTTACTATGTATTGTCTCATTTAAGACCTTCATTATTATTCTGTAATAAAAATAAGTCAGGAGGTTAATATCCCAACACGTTGCTAAAAACACAGTTTGCTTTATTTTGTTTGACTGCTTTTAAACTCTACTGCTGGCTGGTCAATAAAAGCATCATTTGTTCCTTGACAAGTTGTGAGGTCCTTTCAAAGCTGCATTTCATAAAAATCATTCCTGGCACAAAATGCTCTGAAGTCAATTACTCAACATTTATTGTTTTTCATGAGTATCCAAAGAAATTGATTGATTTTGGACAAAAGATGCTGCATGTCAAGATCAATTTGCTTTCTACAACACTTTCACATCTATTCTCCTGATAATTTCTTTTATTTCAGGCACTGAATTTCTCTTGACTGCCTTAACCAATCCCCTAGAATGCTCATTTGCACAGGGGATTGCAAAGTTTCCAGTTTTTTCTTTCAAACTCTTTGAACTGCTATGGAAGACAGATGCAGCCCACTTCAGTCATAAGTCATTAAAAATGTTCATCTAGGCATAATGTGTCTTTATTTCCCCCATGAAAACATACAGTAAGTAGTTCTGCAATTGCCCAGTAATTTGTGTAGTACCTTCACAAGCACATTTTGTAGTCTGGCTTATTTCAGTGGACTGATGTTTTTAATAGCAAAGGGTCATACACTGATATTGTGCAATGCACAAGAACCCGGCTGCTCTGATCACTCTTATTCTAATTCCCTACAACTTTTTATAATAAACTCATAGAAGTGACTTCTACCCATGTCAGCAAGCCTCTCACATCTGGTTAGGCTCCTTTCCACTAGCATAGGGCTTATTTCTTTGGTGCTATCCACAGCATTTTTCCAAAAAAGTATTTGTCTACATTCTTCACCTCACCAGACAAGTGGTCTATAAACCAGCTTTCCAATCTAAGCACTTGAAGAGGCAAATGGAGAAAGTTTCCCCTCCTTTAAGGAATTGCTGTGGAACTCAATTAACAGCTATCTCCTTCCTCATTGACAGTTCTATCTAGCAACTATTTTTACAGATGTGTTGAGTAACTAGGTATCTTGATGGTAGTGGTTAATAGATAACATGCTGGTATATTTTACTCAGTCCTGTTTGTCTGCAAATGCATGTAAAGAGCTGGACACATGAACATAATTCTCCTGGATTCACATACATCCATTACCTTTGAACTCTGCATTCAGCACCATGGTTTTCACTTCTGGAACATGTTATCCTTCCATCTGTTCCTCAAAATAGAGGAGCAAAGCATTGGGTGCCTCACCCTAAGGGGACTTGTTTTCAAGGTTTAGGAAAAAAAAAAAAAAGGAAAAAAACCCCAAACTTGAGACTGCAAAGTTTGTTCACTGAGACTTATGAAATTACAATTGAATTATTGTGTGAAATTTTTTTCCTCACATGTTTTTCCTCAAGAACTCTCTGCTACCTGGGCAGAGGAAAACACCCTGGTAAGAAACAGGGCAGTGTAAAACTCTTAACTACCTCAGACAAAGGATTTCCAGGAACCAGCTGTTGTGAAAAAGGGTGTATTGCAAGGCATCCTAAAGAGTGGAGAAATGGGCACATTCTCAAAATGAAGTCTTCCTACCAACTGGGAGACAAGTTTTTAAAAAAGAGAGTGAGACAGCACATGTGTGTACTACTACCTTCAATTCCTATCTGAACTGTATAACAAGAACTTTCCTAGAGAGCAGAAAAGAGATGTAGAAACGTACCTTCCCTCTTGGTTTACTCTTAATTCAGTTTTAAAGCAGAAACGCACTTTCATGGTGAAGGGGAGAGGGAAAAAAATATTTTTGGAGTGTTTCAAGACTAGTTTTTTGTACGTGGAATATTTTTAAACAGTGAAAAGGTTGTACATATCAAATAGTTATTAATTCTATGTGCAGTTACCTATAACTATAAATAGCTATAGCTCTCTGAAAGTTGCAAATTCTAACTGATCATGCATTCACAAATTTTCCTGACATAAAGTGGAGCAATTTTTCAGAGACCCTCCCCCCCCTCCCCCGCACTGTGTGAACTGACATCCTTTCACCTTAGTTCAAATCTTGAAATATGTGAAAACTATAGAGCTTACTTGTGAATACTGGCAAAGTAGTAGCTACATATTTCTTCTAGCTTTAAAAAAAGTAAGATCACTGCTATCCTGGATGCTATGCAAAATTGTGTCTGAAATTATTTGCAGCCTTGTGACCAAATGTAAACTTAAGTGGCATTCTGTAGGACTCTACCTTTAGGATTTTGGAGTGTTGGGGTTTTATTGCTGTAAGCAAGAAAAAAAATTGCCAGCACTGTTTAGTCAGTGACTCTTTTGAAACACTATCAACATTTAACACCTCCTAGAGCAGTTCATCTATAATAAATATCAACTATTTAGAAAAATAAGATTCCATAAGCAGGAAAAGATTGCTTCGAACAAGTACCCAAAAGACAAAAGTCATCTGACATCTCAGTTCTTCCCAAAGTAATATCAGCATTGTTCAATAATGAGATAAAGCAATATCTCCTGATTTATTTTTTTTTCCACTTCCAGAAGTGGATAATAATGTTTTCAGGGCAGTCTTCAAATGTACATCTTTATATAACAATACTAGCCTAAAGAACTGTTTTTCCTTTATGAAGTACTAGCAATGTGCTAGATTCAGGAGTGACCCTGAGGGAAGCAAGGGGGAACATTATTAGGATGCAAACCTGTTATCAGTGATGGGAAATCCCTGATGACTGTAGTTTTGTCTTCATCCATAGTAGACAAATATGAGGTATAACTGAAAATGACAATACTCAACTTTCAAGTACCTAGGGAAGCTAAGATACCTACAAGTCAGAAAAACTAGAAGACAAGACAAGTATAGGGTTAAGAGACAGCTTCTTGGGTCTATCCTACAAAATATAGAAGTGATAACATGAACAGATCAGGAATGGGGACCCAGAGGATAATTCAGCCAGCAGGGCAGGACCTCATCAGACAGGGTCCATCCCACAGTGTCCAACTAAGGCAAGCCAGAGGTAGCAGCCAGGTTCAACCACAAGTCCAGACTGTCAGGCAGTTTCACAGTGAGGAAGCAGGTGTGAGTTTAAGCCATAAAGCAAATCCATAAGTTAGGAGCATACATAGTCTAGCTAGCACCAGGCAGGTGCAGAGAGATCTGGTCTGAGATCAAGCTGAGAAGTGAGCCCGTGGCCAGGCAGGGGCATGATGGTAGCTAAACTGGAAATCAGTAGTTGCACAGCACTGCTCAGGCAGAGAGCAAAATATCAAGACTGAGCTTAAATGAGGATCCTGGGCCTGTAAGTGAGGGTGGGGTGAGGAGGGTGGGAGGTCCATCAGGCCTCAGGTGTTGCTCATCAGAGCCACAACAGCCTATTAGCCTATTAGTGCCGTCGGAGCTCTGAAAACTGCATAAAACATCTGCAAAGTAGTAAGGTTAGTTCATTAATTAAAGTGTAAGCTTATAAGAAACATATGGGAAATCTGCTTTGCTGTTGCATAGGAGAAAAATTAGACAATCTTAAAGATATTATATATAAGGCAATAATTTCATTTTGTGCTAACTCTAGCCATTCATATTTTGCTAGCATATATAATAAGAATTGTATTCAGAGAAAACTGCACTGTTCAGTGTTTCAGTTTACTGATACAGCATTTCAATGGCACTTCAAAGCATTTACAGAATTCAAGCAGAGTTTCCTCAGATTGCCTGAGGGAACTTTCAATGGTGCCCTTCACTGGTAGGCATCGTGATGCAAACTCTTGATTTTGTGAAGTTTTGGTAACCTCCAAGGAAACTTGGGCCCATTACTGATATTTGCTGTTCATACACACTGCTTGTAAAGTAGTCTAATGAAAAACAATAGCTGCAGAACATACAGTGGTCACCACTGAATGTGTTTGCCAAAAATTGTTATTCCATCAGTCAGATTATCCTTTTCCATGGAACAGTCCTTGGTCTCCTTCAGCAAGTTTTCACGCTCTTTTTGTAATATGTCCCTTTCTCAGCAATGAGTATCACAGATTAGTTTCATTTTAAGGTACTGGAAGAAAGTGAAGTTTCAGCTGCTCAAAAGCTTCACATTTGCACTGTTCCTCATGAAAGAAAAGGCAAATATGTAAGTTCTTTAATGTGATTATGGCTTACAACCCTTCGTTTATTTTCAAGTGTTGACATGATTCCCAAATAGTGCTAGGGAAAGTTTTAATGAAAACCTCTATTGTATTTTATTTAAAATTCTACAAAAAAGTACCAAAATTTCTAATTTCATCTTTTTCCTTATATTGCTGTACCTCATCAGGAAGCAAGAAAAAGTATTACAGAAAACTGAACTGTTTTTTCACATTTTCAAATAATTGTGTGTATTTTTCAGCTAACTTTAGAGCTGACAACATCTGGCATTTGTCTGTTCCACTGTCTGTCTTGGAGCTGTCTGTTCTGGTTGAGCAACTAGACAGTCAAACTAGCTAAATAAAGCTGGAATCTTCAGTACAACCCAAGCTTTGCAAAATTTAATAGGCTGCTAAAGGACTGTTACCCAATATGTTTCATACTGGAGAAAATCTGATACTATCTATCACAGTACATAAAAACAGGTGTGCACATTACCTCTCTAAGTAGAGCTTCCAAATTTTTATAATTGATATTTTCCTGCTACCAATGGAATATGCTATGATTTGCAGAGTTATTTGAGGCAGTACCTATACATACAGATTTTGTTGAAGATTTCCACATTACAGAATTTAGTTAGACCTTTTTCATGGCCTTTTACTCTTCAGAGTTAATAGCATTTTAGACAACTTCAGTATGAAATTTAATCATGTATCTGTCTACCTTTGGTTTAACACATTGAGTACTTAATAAGCTCATTGCCAGCAAGCTCTTATCACTCATATTGTATTCTAGATGTCTGAACATACAAATTTCATATACAATTACTAGAGAAAATTCAGACCTTGATGAAATTATATTCTTTGCAGCTATAGTAACTTCAACAGCTAAAGACAACTGGTGATACAGCTGAATGCATCATAAACCAAATAGCTCCCTTTTATAGTTAACCAGTTTCTTTCTCCCCCTCCAGTAGCTGAAGAACAAATTATCAATAATAGGCAGATGGCCATTAGCATAATCCATAAAGCCAGGAGACATTACAGTACTTTGTATCTATCAACACTGATTAGCAGCATAACGTTTAATTAGCCTCTATGAAGAGAACAGCAAGTAACAGGGTAGGGATATGGCAAAGGAAATGGTTTTAATAATACACTGGATGTTTTTCAAAGTGAAATAATTTCCAGCTCATAGGCTGTTCAGCAAAGGGCACTTTAGCAAGGCTTGGTTCAGAATGTGCGCATTGATCCAAGCAAGGAAAATTACAAGTTTTCATAGGCATAAATTTAACTAAAGTATTAGAATCTGAGCAGAAATAATCTTGTATGAGCTGAACCAATTCTATCTTGCCAATAAAAAAGCAAATGGATTAAGGGATAGTGGCATTTTGTAACTGCAGGAAGAAAAGGTTGTATAGTAAAGTCTGGTTAGCTTTGAAAAACTTTCCTTGGATTATGTCCAACAGGCCTTTGACAAACCCTCTTTTCCTGGCCTTCGTTAAACCCAATATATACCTATATTAACTATATAAAAATATAAACTCAAAGTCTAAAGACAACAAAGCATAACAGCTTAACTTGCAAAAATTTATTAAGTAGTATAGAAAGAAACCAGTGATTTAGCTTTACCAGTTTCCTGATTCACAGTCATTTTTAGTGGCAACAAATAATGGAATATAGGCAACTTGCTTTTCAGGTGAAAAATCTGAATTTAATGATTAGGTAAACATTGAAGGATGCATGTTAGACTGGACAATATTTTCAAAATACCTTCTATGTTTGATGGAGAGATCTGAGCCCTTTATCACAAACCTTAATATAGCTCCATGTAAATAAAATGCATAAAGCATACAGAGAAGGCAATGGCTATCAATATGTATTGAAATACACACACTATGAGGTGGAACTTCTCTAAATTCAGCAGAGAGAGAGTCTGAATCAGAGAAGACAGAAGAGTATAATTTTCTTTTGTCATCTGCATTTGATATTTTAGTGTATCACCATTCTTTCCATGATGATCTCTTCCAGTCTCAAGTTATCTGAATGAGGAAATGTGCATCAGCATGGCTGATGATGGCAGAGGTGAAATTTTAACTCAGATGCTGAGACAGTTTGGACATGTGTGGTGGGAACATAGATGTGGCATCGAAGTAAAACATTCAAACTCTTGCAGTACAATATAGTTATATTAGTCTGTTGCTATTAGCTCTACTGAAGACATAGATACAGAAATACCTGCAGTAATACCAATATCTGTGGATCTAAGGAATTTTTTTCCTCCTCTGTCTGAACAAAATGGTTATTAGCTCAGTGGAGAATAGGAACAGCTGGGAGAGCTGGGGCAGAACTGTCAGTCAGAAACATGGACAGAGTAAGAGACAGAAGTCAAGTTCTTAGAGTTGCCAGTTACAAGTTCCTGAAAAAGAAAAACAGAGTGGTATATTTTGCTCTTTTGATTCAAAACACAGATGGCTCCTGGTGTAGACAGTATATTATGGGAGAACAAGAAAGTTTCCATGTGGGAATATCCACTTCAAGAATCCATTTTCTCATTAAGCATGCAATTGAATAAGATAAGCATCTGTGCAGAAAAACAAAGACACAGTCACAAGCCACAAGCACAACAGGAGACTAGCCTAGGACAGATGCAAAGCAGAACTGAGATAAACATTGTTTGCCAGGGACAGGCTCTGTATCTCCAGATGCCTCACTGAATGGCACAAAGTTTATTTGATAAAACATATGTGTAACTGGAGAAAATGACATGTAGGCACAAGGTGTATCAGATGGTAGAACCTACTCCAACAAAAACATTTGGAAGGGAGATATTGCTAATTAGTTTGAAGATTAAACAGGATTTCATATCCCTACCCCTTTTTTTTTTGCAACAAGGACAGTCTTTGGACCACAAAGTAATTCCAATGTTCCAGGTGGGAAGTGCAGGAGAACTTCCGTTTCTCTGTACTTAAAAATGGCTTAAGAAAACTGCAAGTCACAGTGCTGTTCAGCTTCATAAAGCTGCTTCATTAACTGTGTCCATCTCAACTGAGGCTCAGCTAAGCCTAAATTAGCAGCGTCATGAGATTACAAAATGTCCCTTCTCAAAACCATTTTCTACCTTTCTACCTCTACAGGCTTCATAGTGGAAAAGGAAAGGAAACTGCCTAGGCACTGAGAGTGGTCTCCTCTAACTCTCAGGCTGTTTTTATTAAAATGTCCTGATTGCAGAGTCTCCCATTGCCTACATATGCTGTACAGAATATAACACAATACAAATTCACCTTTTGGTGCAAAGATACTGGCCTTTACTAGGCTATCTGGATATATAGGGGTACTTCTTTCTGATTAATTCCTTTCGTATTGGATCACTTGAATATATAATTTGATAAGTTTTATGGACTTATCTATGTTTGGTCATATCTTGCCCTTTCTCAGTTCAGTTTTTTTACTTTGTGTGCTGATAACTCTGGGTATATCTCATCTCCAATTCAACAGCTTCCCTCTTTTTGATAGAACAAAATATACAAAGTATTATAGAGATAGAGCATGCTGCCTTAAACATCAATCTTTTGCATGGTTCCATTGCCTGACATAACCACAGCTTGCACTTTCATTTTGCATATTAATATGCTGTATGTTTTGCAATTAGTCACGGCAAATTAACTGTTCTTGCCTTATCATAGGCAAGAACAGTTCAGCCAGCCTTGCTGTAGCATTTCATCTTGTGAATTCTTAGCTAAGAACAAAGGTATTAAAATTATTTTTTGAGTTAAGGTCTTAAGAGGATCTCTTCTTGCACCAGGTCCTTTTGAATGGAAAGATGCTCACCTGTGTGGTGCTTAGAGAATTCTATTTATGTCAGAAGATGAAGAAATTCAGAGAAATTATCAGAGAAAACACAAGTAAATTTTAACATAAACTTCATCTACAAAACCTACTTTAATCCAGATATCCCTGAACATTTTGTTGGCTTTTTTGCTCTTGCTGCAGACTAAGCATTGATTTCACAGAATCATGATTCCAAGATCAATATACTGCATGATAACTGCCCATTCCAAGCTCAGCACTGAGTAGGCATGGTTTAAGTTCTTTCCCTAGATGCATCACCTTACTTTTGTCCACAGTGAATTTGACTGATCTTTTTTCTTGCTGACTAATTTTGTAAGTTCCTTCTGGAATTCCATATCATTAGGATAGTATCATGGAAAGGGCTTAATGTCATCTTCAGACCTCACTGTTTATTGTCTTCTCTAGTTCATCAATGAAGATCAATTGTTACTGGTCCTGCTCTGATCCCTGGTCAACACTTTTCCATAATGAAAACTGATCTCTTGTTTACTATCCTTCAATCATTTTTCAGTGTACCAAAGAACTCTTCCACCAGTCCTGAGGCAGGTTAATTTGTTTAATAACTTTCAAAGTGGAACCATGTCAAAGAACAACTATAGAAAGTCATGTAGAATCATAGAATGGTTTGGGTTGGAAGGGACCTCAAAGATCATCTAGTTCCAACCTCCCTGCTGTGGGCAGGGACACCCTCCACTAGACCACGTTGCCCAAAGCCTCATCCAACCTGGTCTTAAACACTTCCAGGGATGGGGCATCCACAACCTCTCTGGGCAACCTGTTCCAGTACCTCACCACTCCAACAGTAAAGAATTTCTTTCTAACATCTAATCTAAATCGACCCTCCTTCAGCTTAAACCCATTACCCCTTGTCCTGTCACTACACCCCCTGATAAACAGTCCCTCACCATCTTTCCTGTAGGCCCCCTTCAGAAACCGGTAAGCTGCAATTAGATCTCCCCGGAGCCGCCTTTTCTCCAGGCTGAACAACCCCAACTCTCTCAGCCTGTCCTCATAGGAGAGGTGCTCCATCCCTCCAGTCAGCTTCGTGGCCCTCCTCTGGACTCACTCCAACAGCTCCATGTCTCTCCTGTACTGGGGCCCGCAAAGCTGGATGCAGTACTCCAGGTGGGGCCTCACAAGAGCAGAGTAGAGGGGCAGGATCACATCCCTCAACCTGCTGGTCACGCCTCTTTTGATGCAGCCCAGGACACGGTTGGCTTTCTGGGCTGCAAGCGCACACTGCCAACTCATGTTGAGCTTCTCATCAATCATCACCCCCAAGTCCTTCTCCTCGGGGCTGCTTTCAATCCATTCCTCGCCCAGCCTATACTCGTGCTTGGGATTGCGCCGACCCACGTGCAGGACCTTGCACTTGGCCTTGTTGAACTTCATGTGGTTCGCACAGGCCCACCTCTCCAGCCTGTCAAGGTCCCTCTGGATGGTATCCCTTCCCTCCAGCATGTTGACCACACCACACAGCTTGGTGTCATTGGCAAACTTGCTGAGGGTGCACTCGATCCCACTGTCCACGTCGCCGACAAAGATGTTAAACAGTGCCGGTCCCAGTACTGACCCCTGAGGAACACCACTATTCTCCACTTGGACATTGAGCTGTTGATCACAACTCTTTGAGTGCGACCATCCAGCCAATTCCTTATCCACCGAGTGGTCCATCCATCGAATCCATGTCTCTCCAATTTAGAGACAAGGATGTCGTGCGGGACAGTGTCAAATACCTTGTACAAGTCCAGGTAGATGATGTCAGTTGCCCTTCCCTTATCCACCAACGCTGTAACCCCATCATAGAAGGCCACCAAGTTTGTCAGGCATGATTTGCACTTAGTGAAGCCATGTTGGCTGTCACCAATCAACTCCTTATCTTCCATGTGCCTGAGCATAGTCTCCAGGAGGGTCTGCTCCATAATCTTGCCAGGCACGGAGGTGAGACTGACCGGCCTGTAGTTCCCTGGGTCTTCCTTTTTTCCCTTCTTAAAAATGGGGGGTTATGTTCCCCCTCTTCCAGTTGGCGGGAACTTCGCCAGACTGCCAGGACTTCTCAAATATGATAGAGAGTGGCCTGGCCACTTCATCTGCCAGTTCCCTCAAGTCTACTAGATCCTCTTTATCCAGGTTGGATTTGTTTGGTTTTTGTGGTTTTTTACTGATATCTTCACAGAAACCCAAAAAGTTGGTGAGGTATGATTTTCCTTAACAAAAGGTATGCCAACTCTTTCCCAATTGACCACTTTTATCCATGCACTTGGTGACCTTGTTTTTTTTATAGATTCTACCATACAGCTGGGATGGATCTCAGACTCACCAGTCTGTAGTTCCCAGGATTCTCTCTCATGTCTTTGCTGTAGATGGCAATTACTTTGACTCCCCATCTGTCCTCTGGTTCAATGACTGTTTATCATGGTAGGTTACACACCTTGGCCATAAGTTCTGAAATTTCATACTCTTATTCCTTTAGGTATCTCAGGTGAATGCTATTCATTTCTGGTAACATATTAAACTTACCTATATAATCTAAATTTTCCTTTGAATTGACCTAGTTTCATTGGTATATGGGTTGCAAAGACTGTAGTGCTGTGATGGGTATGGAAGCATCACCAGAATCTTCAGAAGTAAAAACCAATGTACAGAATTTATTTAGATCTTCTTCTACAGCTTTTATCACTGTGTGCATTTCCTCCTTTTTGTACTGGCTTCTGGCTTTTGCTGTATTTAGGAAGTATTTCTCTATGAGCTTGTACACCCTCTGAAAGGTGCTCTTCAAATTCTATTTTTTTGGCCTTCTTACTGTTCAGATCCCATTTGACCTGCCACGTTTCATGACTTTCCAGCTCTTCTCTTTCGGGCAAGTTTTCCATTCTTGAATACTGACTTTTCCACAAGGAGAACCTCCTTAATGTTTCTGTTAAAATACAGAGAGAGGTTTTGCCTCCATTTTGGTTTCTGTCCAATTGTGGTACATAGTTTACCTGGGCTTAATATTTTAAACAGACTATAGGCTGCTGGCAGGTCCTATTAGAAGGCCACTCTCCCACTAGAAACTCTACATTAGCCTCTATCCACTGCTTCAGACCAAAGGAAGAATAGCACTCTTTTCTTGTAGGTTCTAAGACTAATTGCTCTAGGAATTAGCCATTTATTGCATCCAAAAATTGCATCTCCATGTCTTCAGCCACTGATTCAGTCTACATATTCAGTCTACAGTTGAAATATTCCATTATGACTCCTTGCCCTATATCTGCAGCCTTGCTAGTGCACTTAACATTTCGACATCACTGTAATTCTCCTGATGGATTTGTAGTGCAATCCTCATGATACCTTTATTTTCCAAGAGTATGACAATTCTTTCACAAGGATTCTATAGCAATTCTCCTTCTTTGTAATGTTTTTATCCTGTTACCCTTTCACATATTCTTCATACGCATCACCACTAAACTGTACTTTACTATTCCTGTATAATGGGTAAGCTGCCCATTGATTATCCAACTTCTAAGCAGTCTCTGAGATGCTTATGTTATCAGGGTTGTCATCTGAGGCCATACTTTCTAATTCCTCCATTTCAATATTTAAGTTGTTAGCACTGATGCAGAAGCACCTGCTTTGATTGTGTTGCAAGTGCTAGCCAGTGGGTATTCCAACCAGTCTGCCTTTCCTGTTTGTTGTGGTTGCGCTAATTTCCCTCTCAGCTCTTTCAAAAGTGCAGGGAGCACTAGCCATGTTCCCCTCATTGGTTTTGTTGGTCCAAACCAGAGGTGCTCTTCCACAACTGTTAGCTTTCTCCTTGCTTTTATTTAAATACTCTTTCTGAAGTTTTAATTTTCAGTGTCAGCAGCACAGTTCCATTTTGATTAAGGTACTATTAAAATTTCTAAGATAACTAAAGCCACACTGGCTCATTAGCTTTCTTATGTAATCAGCATGCATAGTCCTGCAAAACATATATTTATTACTGACGTGGTTTAGCCCCAGCCGGCAGCTGAGTGCCACGCACTGGCGCTGCTCGCTCACCCCTCCCCTGCCTCGAGAGTTGGGATAAGGGCAGTTTACTGGGACAGCAAGGGAGAGGGAAAACAATCAACAACAGTGCTGATAACAGATATTCACAATGGGTGATAACAGAGAACAATTTACCGATCAGACAGCCAACCAGTCCCGGAGCCACACCGAACCCACCCCTACCCGACTAGCCCCCTTTTATGGTGAGCATGACCTCACATGGTATGGAATAGCCCCCGGCCAGCTTGGCTCACCTGTCTTGGCACCTTGTGAAATTAACTCTATCCTTGCCAGAACCAGGACATTTAAAAAAATGGAAAGAAAAGTCTTTAAGCATGGTATGAGGCTGCTCTTTTATAATGGACATGCTTAATCCTTTGATATTTGAAATTTGTATGTAAAGAAATAAAAGTCCTTGAGAAAACACAAATCCCTCCAGAAAATATCTCAATATGTACTATGGCATATATTTTGATACCTGCTGTCCTGTAATATAGAAAGAAACTTAAATGAAGTTAACATCAAAAGAGGGGACAATTACATGGGTAAAAGCAAACTCAGACCTGCTTACCCTTTCTTGCTTGATATTTTTTCTAAAGTTGTATTTTTAGCTTTTTCTTACTATAAGACTAGAAACATGTCTACCGTGCCAGCTATAGGAAAACAATTAACTTCCTTCAAACATTTATTTAAAGGTATTTATGAAAATAGTGATTTGCTTTTCAAAGAACTAGGCAAGTTTTTTATTGCCTATTTAATCTACAGCTGACTGTGATCTGGATCAACAGAAATCTGGCTTCATGACACCTTGGAGTTACAGGCCTCTTTGCATTACCTCAATTGGTAGAAGTCCTCTCCAGAAACCATATCTAGTTCCAGGTTCAAATCAAACTCAGATCTAATTATGGCCAGACATGCAACTGCAAAGATGAAACTGAAGCTTCCGTTTCATCCTCAATTCGGGACCTGATTCAAAGCTGTCCAAAAGTAACTGAAAGGCATTCCTTGACGGTAATGGGCTTTAAATCTGGCCTGGATTCTTGGCTTATCTGAACTATTATATTGAGTAAAACATAGTGATGTAACTAAAATGTCTCCATGTTTTCACTCAGTGATCAAAATGCAAGATTTTACAATTAGCTCTAATCAGGAAAACAGCTCATTTGTCAGCAAAAATTAATGAACCTCTTGAAAAGGATTACAGTTGCAGCATTCAGGCCTGGCATAATTCAGTATTGTCAACCACTTTTAGTTATCAAAGAGTCAGGAATGGGAATGACTTTCAGCCTTTTATAAGGTCACTGAAACCCACAGACCATCAAGAAGTAACAGGAACTGTGCTGAACTAGCTGTCCTCTTAACTACCTATTCTCTGGCCTGTGAATTTTTTGACTGTAGGATTATTTCTTAGTCAAATCAAGTATTAATACCAAACTCAATATTTTGTCATAGGAATCAAATCACATTTTTTCTTAAATCTGAGTGAAATTAATTCAAATATTTCTTTTACTTTAAATGTGCAATTAACAGAGACATTTTTCAGTTGCTCAAGTGACAATTTCAATCTTCACACTTGACATAGAAGTTGACATATTTTTAGACAATAGAACTGACTAGAATATTTTAAGTATTTTAAAATGTGGTAATTGCAGATCTGCTGGTGCTAAATCAAATACAGGAATGGCAAATGTTTTACCTAAATAATTTGAGGCATGCAATGGCTCATGTCTTCTGCCTTTGTCAGCTTCAAATTAGCCCATGTCAGTAAAACATCTGCCTTGTTAAAGCCTATACTTGCTTACATATCTATGCTCTAGATTTAAGTTTTCTGTAGAAATTATTGGTGTATGTGATAAGGAGAGTTTCAGTGCCCTAGAATATCCTTTGCTGTTGACATCTCAAGAAATTGTTTTTCTCTGGTAGATTGCTTTAGATTCGCTTTAGCAATGACAAAATACATAAAATAACTCTGAAGAGCTGAAAAGCAACTTTAGCTTATTTGTATTCTCTCTTTCACACAGCGTCTATGCAGGTTTTTAAAAAATGTGTAACTTATAGTAGATGAGTCAGCCTGAAGATGGCAAGACTTTGTCTGAAACCACAGCAAGAGCTACTGGATCTAGCTTCTTTAATTCACTGTAATTATTTTTTTAAGTTGCAGCTGCACTTTCAGGGGAGAAGGAGGAATACATTGACAGTGACCATAATACAAATGTCAAAAATCTTTCTACCACACACTCAAAATTATTTTTGGACTGCGGAAGAGACAGAGAAAGAGGAAGATCCTTTGCAAGAAGCAGTGCTTAGCAGCATTCTTATGAACTTATTAATGTGTTCTCAATTTACTGCTATTTGCTGTCTTTCAAACATCCTAAGAATCACAGTGCTGTAACAGGTAAAATAATTTTGGAGGATGTGCTGATGCCTCTGCATTAACAATATCTAAACCAAGATACATCTTTTATATGAGCTATTTGTAACTAATAAGGCTGTCAGTATTCTTGCACTGCAAGTGCTTAGGTTATAGTTGTACTCAATTCCAGGAACTGCTGAGAGTTTTCAGCTTTACTAAAATCCATGAACAAAAGCACTTCCATCTCTCTTAACCCAGCAACACATTTCTTTTTTAGGGTGTGAATAAATGAAAGGTGGCAATGAAATCCTTTTCTTTGTGTAAAGATAAAAGATGATATTGTTAACAAGAAGTAATGAATAAAAGCTGCTTCACTCTTGATCCAGAGATAACCCAGATACTGAAACAATTAATTGGGCAAAAGGTTCAGTTAAGCTGAATGGCCTCTCAGTGTGGTTTCATGTACCTTACTTGCAAAGGAATGAGTTTCTAGTACACATGTTCAATTTTTTTTTAACAATGTTGTTTCATTTTTCACATTTGAATTTTAGCTGAAAAAAAAACCAAAACAAAACAAAAAAAAACTGAATAGGAACCTTTGCAAGAAGAAACTATAAAGTTATTTACTGAAAAGTTATGCTGGACTGCAGTTAATTAGGAAAAAATCAGATTAAAACTTGGAGACAATGAAATGAGGAATTTAATACAGACTAGAAACAGATATTTAAAACTGTGTGTAAGCAGTCAAAATGTAGTCTTGTTACAAATTCTGTGATGTTAATAAAGCCTAATCTTGGTTCTAGAAATCACTATCATTGGTAACATGAATCTTTACTGATCTGTATTTATTTCTAGTAAAGATCAATTTGCACCCACAAATATAAGCAAGTGACAAAATGTTTAGTAATGTATCAGCTGGCTTTATTCAAACTTAGGATAGCAGAAATACGTGCTTTTAAATTACATGACCTGTTTCTAACTGTAATCTCCCCAACCAAGCAGATGCTCTGAAAGAATATTGAGTATTAAAAGTGAGTTTTAAAAAGCCATACGTTTTGAAAAACATTGGCATTGCAATGGAAGAGGATGTAGTTATGTGCACACCTCAATTGTTGATGAAATACTTGTTTCCTTGCTTACTATTGCTAATAAGCTGTGTCACTTAATCAGGAGGCTATGTAGCTCAATCTGTAAAATATTAACGTGGATCAACAAGGTATATTTTTCATATATAAGATACACAGAGGTTGGTGAACTTTCTATCTTGAGTATAAAACTATGCACTCAATCAGCACAAAAGTGTGATGATAAAAGTATGTAGCAAAATCAAGAGCATACACAGCTTTATCAGCATATTATTATACTTCATGGTTGTACAACTAAGCAACTGTCACCAGTGGCTACCCTAGAGCACAGCAAAGATTTTAATTGCAAGTATACAAGTGGTTCATATGTACACAGGCAAAAGGCTGCAATTCTCTTTTGCTACTTGAATTTTCCACTAAGCCTTCATATATCTAAAATAATGATGATACTGAGAAACTGGCCAGTGGATTATAATAAACGATTAAAACCTGCAAACTATAATAAGAACACACATAGACAAGTGTAAGCTTGAGGGGAAACACTAATGTAAAATCTAGGTTTGATTTCTAAATATGAATAAATGTCATGATCTGTGTAACCACTGATGTAGAGTGTCTTTGTTAGACACAGGCCATTGATTACTAAACTAGATCAGTGTTAATACTAACACTTTCTGTATACATTCCTGTAGTAGTACATGCTGCTGCCTGCTGTTCTTGCAGAACATTAGGAATAAAAAATGCTTTGAAAAGGAAATGGGAACTTGCAACATTTACTGGATTCAGGTATAACAGAAATGGATGGCATGGAATACAGTGAACTGCCCTTTTCATTTGGAAGTTGTCATGTTCTTCAGAACCTTGATTTGAAAGAAAGCAAGTAGTTTCCTGGCTGTTACGGTACTGGACATAAAAAATGGAATTCAGTACAAACTGCAGAAAACAAGGCCAACCTGATCCTAAGAACAACCTGAAACAATAATTCAAATACATTGCGTGGCCCAGTTCATTCCCATAGACTGTCAACATTTCTGCCTTTCTAATGTCCTTTCTCTGATTTATTGATGAGCTGAGAAATAATGCATTACTTGGTAACCTTAATTTCCTCACTAACCTTTGGATTAAGATCAGAGGTGTCTTCAGATGTCTTTAGAATATCTAAACTAGCTTCCTGTAAATTATAAACCATCAATTTTCAAACCAGATGCAGCCAAAAAAAAACCCCAAAAATTGTTTGCCTAAATTATCTCTTTCAGGAAGGTCACCACCTGTTTTAGAGACACTGAAGAATGGAGAATTATTACTTTTTTTCAAATGTGCTAAATACTCTTTCTGTAAAGAAGTTGTGGTTGGTTTTTTTTCACTCAACTAGGTAAAAGTCTTCTAAGTCCCTTTTACTATCTAAACATTTTCTGTGGTTCTCTGTACCTTCTCTGCTTTTCCAGTATCTTCTTTTAGCAGAACCATTCACCAGATTGGAGTCAGAAGTCCAACACCAGTTTCCCCAATATTTTTCATGGAGAGAGAAACCATGCCCTGACCCCTATTTTACTCTATGTACTCTTCTTTTGTACAAATAGCCCTTTCTTGCATGAGTTTAAGTGATATTGAACTCGCATCCTTCACAGAGTCACTGCTGCTCATAATCTGTAAATCGGACTGGAATTCCCTGTTCCTATGGATATAACTTTTCATTTGGCTCTGTTGCAGTATATTTTGTTTAAATGAGTCTAGCTTAGGAAATCACCTGTTTCCTTCTGTTCACACCATTGCTTATGTATTCTTATTTCTAACATTTACAGGCAGCACAGTGACTTCCTACTCCCTGAGCCATCAGAAGCAACATTCTTGATTAGCACCAGCCCTGATTACTGATTTCTCAAACCCCATGCATAAAGCATTTTGCTTGCTGATGACTGTTTTTGAAATTTGTCAATACATCAATCTTAATATGTACACAAAAACCCCCCAACTTTAATGTGTGCCTTGCTTATAGAGTGAGTTTTTCATAACTGAAGTGGGTATTTCTGTTTTCAAAGCACCAGGTAGACCTGAAAAAAGAATTTATTTATCAGATAATGATATTCCACACAAGCTTCTGTACTTGGCATAGTATTCAGATTTGCTTTTTCAGCACACAAAGAGGTTGGAGATTGCTCTGTTGGCAGAATTTGGGAATAATGTCCTAAATCATTTTCTTTTCCAACTGAACTGAAGGAAACGTAGCAATGTAACAGTGTAGACCCCAAGGAAAAGTCAGCCATGGGTTATCCATAGATTTGAAAGCAGCTGCATATTAGTAAGAAAATCCAGTTTACTTAACTGATAAATACAGGAAAAGGGCCCTCTATTTTATACAGAGAAAAACCCTCCCAGGAAAAAAATACAAATAGACAATCTTGAACCAATATAAAAATCCCCATACTATTTAAAAAGTGTAATTCTAAAGGGTTATAATTAAAAGAATTGTTACTTATTTCTAGCATGGTTATACTGTATCTTCTTCCACTGTAGCTGAAGAAACCATTTTTCCATCTTTCCCTATGCATAATACAAGGATGGTTTATATATAGCCTGTTCTGAAATACATACATGTTTGCACTCCGATGTGTCTTATTATGATAGATGGCCATAAGTGAGGATTTTCAAAAAATCTAAGAAAGAAAATCCAAAAACCGAATAAAACTTGATTATCATTTTGTCTGAGTTTACGTTAAAGGTTTCTTCATATAGTTCTGTTTAGCATACTGACAAGCAAAATTTAAACTTCAGGATAAACAAAGAGTTTGTGTTTAAGATAGTGTTGCATTGCTCACTAAAATTTACACTTGCAGTCAAAAAATTTGTTCAGTAAGAGTTTATTTTATACAATCACTCTTTAGGAGTCCCAGTTCTGAATGCATAGTAAAGGTATTCAGCCCAGAAATTACAAGAAATTAACTACCACATCAAATACTGCCTAATCTCAAGCAAATAACCAGTATTCTCAAAATAGTCTATCACTAAAATATAGTCAACAAACCTGGCCAATTAGTCAGGTAAGAAACATAACTAGCAATGAAATTGGAAACCTTACTACCTGACTTCCAAAATAGAGCTTATTAGGCACCAGCTAGGTAGAATTTCATCAGCAATATGTGCATGTTTGCATACTAATGATGAGCACCTGCAGGTATTATCATCATCACAGGACACACTTATTGACATGAGACAGAGAAATAAGACAGAGAAAGAAAACTAAATTTTCAGCCTATCAAATCTTTAGCACAACATCAGACATGCTTTATGGCACTGATAAAAGGCCTCTAAATAGTCTAGTCACATTAACTTTGGGTGAAAGAAGAATTGCACTCTCCGTAGATTCTGGCCTCATTTATGAATATTTGCCAATAACTGTAGTTCTGTTACTTTGACATATCTATTAATTTTTGCTGTAGCAATGACCAGTCTTGAGATTCCACGGATTCTTCTAGAGCTGCAAATAACAGCTGTATCCTACCTAACTGCATTATAGATGGTCATTTCTCTGCACATATAAATAATCCGAACAGCAGTAGATGGACATCCCAAATATATGCTTTCTGTTGCAAGAATCCAGACAGCTGATGTCTCTCCCATAAAGCTTAGTAAATGACAAGAAAAATTTCCAACCGCATTTCTGCAGCTTTGCTTTTTTGGTAACTTGAATGCTACTTTCACTGGCCATTAGCCAAAGCTCATTGAAGTCAGTGGGAATCTTTCCATTTGCTTCAGTAGCCTTTGGATTAGGTCCATATTAGCTTTCAGATTTGCTCATATGTTTCAGATATATCTGGCATTCATTTTCAAGGCCACAATGTGTAGAACAATAGCCTGTTTGCTGAATGCCATCTGACATAATGTACTTTACCATGATAATAACTGTAAAATTCTTTCCCTGCTTTGTATATTGCTTACATTTGTGCTAATCAAACAGTAAACTAATATGTATTACCCAGGTAATAAATGAGATGCCTAAGGAAGTAATAGCTGAATTCTTCATATATTCTTTCCTGGAACACTTAAATTAGAATTATTTTTTTTTTTAAACACAAAGATGTGAACGGAAAAAACAATGTTTTTATAGAATTATAACATCAATTTACACATTCAGAGATTATATTTAATGGCTGTAAAGGCCACTTATCATATTTAATTTCCTCCATAATACTTAAGGCATTATCTGTCTTCACAGTATAAACTGCAATCATCTGAATTATTTTCTAGAACTACCTCATGTTCTTACAATATTCTGTCATCATTGTAGAATTTTACCCATAAAATTCACCCATTATTTTGTTTAGTGCTATTACCATATGTAAACAATTCTTCAAATATCTGACTTGGTAACAACTGACAGTTTTGGGTGGAAGAACATAAGCTGAGAAACTAGATTCTTCTGAACTGTCTTCTCTCACTTAATCTAGTCCAGCACAATGCTCTTCTAAGGCCACATGGTGACAATGCAATAGCGCTATGCACTAACTGAAAAGAAAGCTGTGCCACTACAGATAGTTATATGAGAAAGATAAGCCTAAAATTCTGTCATCTGACATATATTCCAATGATCAAGAAATTAATATACTAAAATAAATGACTGATTAATAAGTAAAACCAAAGTCCGATTTAGTGAAAAGACATATCTGTGCAGGAGGAGACTAAAGACAAGAGGAACTAATTCTCAGCACTCCGCTCTAGGGTCTACGTAGGCAGGCGATCAGGCAGCGAGGTGGGTAGGCTGATCCCCCATGCCTTACATATGCTGTGCCAGAAATACTGGAGTTGCAGCTTCTCACCAGGGAAGGTGCAGATGGCCACGTTAGCTCACTTGGACTACACCACACCCCTCCAGCTGAGCAGGCTCATTCTAGTTCATTTGGAAAAGGAAGGACTCCGAAACACAAGCTGTGAGGAGCTGGAAACCTTTAGCTGGGGAAGGGTGATGAGCCACAGAGGACACAGAGGACAGCTACAATGAATCAAAAAAAAAAAAAAAAAATTTAAAAAACAAACAAACAAACAAACAAACCCCCACAAAACCCAATACCAGAATGGTCAACTGTTTACTGAAAAGCATTTCCCACTATAAACACCTGCCCCAGCCCTTGCACCTATCATGGGTGTAACAAGATGGGGATATTTTTACTCAAATAATTTCATTAGCCCTTTTTTAGATAGAATATGCCCTACCATATTATGTATGTCAAAATACATTCCAAAATTTAAAAGCATAGTAAGATAAAGATCTTTGTGTGCCACAGTAGACAAAGGCTGGAGGAAAAATGAAGAGGTAAAATTACATGTCCATAGTAACTTAGTGGCAGAGCTGACATAGGAAGTCCTGCTTTTCTAACTCCATCTCTAGTGCCCCTTCGCTGGACTAAATATAGTAGCAGTGCCCATTATTGCAGGTAGCTCAGGATACAATTTGACTTACTAGTCACAGTCAAAAATGGTAAAAATGTATGACATTATAAAGCACACTAGAAAGGACAGATATGTTTATTTACCAGCTGTTCAATTATTTATACAAAGCATAAAAAGCGAGTCAGAAAGTCAAATCGCTGTGCATTTCCCTCTTTATAAGTGCAAACAATGTTGGCAAACTTCCATGTTAAGTAAAGCATCTCTACTTCAGAAAAAAATGTATGATACAAAAAAATGTATGCCAGAGGGTAGAACAAAATCTGCTAGACACCACTGCCTCTCTGTAATCTGTTTATAATGTAATTACCACTTCTTGACAATACCATTATTAAATCATGAGCAAGTTAGTAAACTTTTGGAGCATGTTTCTTAAATAGTTGTATGTTGTATGTAATATGTCACTGTCTACATGCTAATGCATTCAACCATTAAGTACTGGGTTTTGTGACTCCAGCATAATTTACTACATCTGAAAATATTTTCCATTTTGAAAATACATATGATGGCACTAATTTAAATTCAAGTTCAGTTAAAATACTGGGGTGTATGTAGTGCAGAACAGAACAGCCATTTGGAGACAGGTTTTGAATCCTGTCCAAATAAAACAAGTAACATTTAGCACTATGAACATAAACGTTCTAAGCAACTACTTTTTCTGTGGTTTGGAGAAACCATTGGAGTAATCATATTAAAATGGCAATGGAATATTCAGAAGCCACCATCCTCTATCCTGCTCACATTTCACTGAAGACTTTGCTTGAAAAAAATCTTCTGTGCTTTTTTGATAGCTACACCTAGTTCTCTGCTTGTTATTGACACACTACTGAAAGCTCAGTTTGATGAAGTTAAACACTGAGGAAAGCAGTTAGAAATGTGTACAGAGCAAGGGTAATCCAAGAAGTGCAGCCTGACTTGATAAAACACCTCACAACACAGGAACAGGAAGGAAAAGACAATTTTCTTTAACTGAAAGCTTTGTGGTTCCATCTTTTACACTGATTTGTACTGAGCTGCACATCTAGAATAGGAGATTGCTTTCTACTTTTCAGAAATTTTAATCTTTCTCAAAAACGAATTCATTCGGTTTGAGCAACACAGAAATGTTAAATGCTAAGTCTTTGGGGGAAATCACAGAATATATGATCTTGTAAATTAGAACTCTTCTTTAGACAGGATTCGCTATTCACAGCACTTCTGATAAATATCCAGCAACACAAAACTCGAAGTCAGAGACTGTTTAATCATCAGCTCTCAAGGTTCTAAAGAATGTCATCCATGATATTATTGAAATATCTCCCTGGATATTTTCCTAAAGTTCACACTTTTGATGACTTTACACGTTATAATATCATTATGGTAAAACAGGGACTGGCAAAAACCTACCATTTCTTCAGTTAATAATGATTTCCAACCTTTATTTTAAAGAAAGGACTTATCTCATCAAGCCATGTTACACACCCATCAAATTCCTCTTCCTGCTAAGCCATATGACATTGTATAATAGCAGAGTTAAGTACCATGACTGATCTTCATCAAGCAGTGCTTGGATCTGGCAGTGGTTCAGCACTCAGACCACAGTTCAATTTACAGTTTTGGCAAATATTTCCAGGACATTCTCCAAATTCTTGCTACTGTCTTTGAGACAAAGTGCCTCTTAGCAAAGAGTCAGTGAACCTGGACACTGGATGCTTCACTCCCTGAACAAAAACAAATCACAAACCACTTTCAGTGAACCACTAATGATCACTGAAAAACAGCTTATTCAAGGTAATGTTTTCACAAACTTCATTGACGGCACTAAAGTTGTCACTCCCTTGCATTATCCCTTTTGACGAACAGCATAGTGAACCATTGCTGTCAGTTAGCAGCCACTTTAATGGTCAAAATGGAATATAGCAACCTTTTGGATACTTGTAGTCAGTTACTTGCTGACACCTTCAGAAATATGTGGGATACTGTCCTTGACGTTAAATCATCTAAGGCTTTTTTACTATGATGTACAATTTTCTCTCTGTCAGGGATGTCTTCAAACAAGTTGTTAAAACTATTCAGCAATAACCTTGCTGATAAACTCACCCTCCAAAAGAGAGTTAGTGAGTTTTATAGTGCAGTGTAGAAACTGGATTTTTCTTCTCTCTCTTGCCTTCTGTCTATGGACAACTTGTAGTCCAATGAAGCAGCACAAACTGCTCAAATGCCTTTAGGGGGTTTCCTTTTGAATATCATGCATAAACTAATCCATTTTTTCATTTTTCAAATGGAAGAATTCAAACAACAAATGACAGTTCTTCAAATGACAAATTTATGGTCACACATGGTGCTCTGGAGTATAAAATTACAAGCCTAGCCCATTCTTCAGCCATCTATAAACATCTCCCATTTTTCCTCCATGAGGGGCTGATACTCCCTCAGTCTGCTTGCATAGCCAAGAATGATCCCTAAACCAATTCTTCCAAATATATCTGAATTAAAAACACAGCAATCAAACAATTGTAAGTGTTTAAAATAACCTGAATCATTTAAAAATAACCTGGATAATTTTTACAGAATCAGATTAAGGTTTCAATTATAAATTATAAATATATTTCTACCTTCAGAGCTGATGGGTGGCATGGTGACAAGCATTCCACTCGTCAGCATTGTTGACCAGGATATATCCAAGACAGCATGTCTGACACCAGTCTCAATCAACAGGGAAGTAACTTTAGTTGCAAGTGCAAATGTTTGCTGGATTGGAGCCTCAGATATCCACATTGTAAGTATTAAGAGAGTGAACAGCATAGGGCAAACATCAGACCTTTATGTACAGTTAAGTGAAATTTTTGTAGGGAATATTTACAAGTATGTCCTGGTTTCGGCTGGGATAGAGTTAATTTTCTTCCTAGTAGCTAGTATAGCGCTGTGGTTTGGATTTAGGATGAGAATCATGCTGATTCAGAGAATTATAGAATCATAGAATCATAGAATGGGTTGGGTTGGAAGGGAGCTCAAAGATCATCTAGTTCCAACCCCCCCCTGTGGGCAGGGACACCCTCCACTAGACCACGTTGCCCAAAGCCTCATCCAACCTGGCCTTGAACACTTCCAGGGATGGGGCCTCCACAACCTCTCTGGGCAACCTGTTCCAGTGCCTCACCACTCTAACAGTAAAGAATTTCTTTCTAACATCTAATCTAAATCGACCCTCCTTCAGCTTAAACCCATTACCCCTTGTCCTGTCACTACACCCCCTGATAAACAGTCCCTCACCATCTTTACTGTAGGCCCCTTCAGGTACTGGAAAGCCACAGTTAGATCTCCCTGGAGCCTTCTCTTCTCCAGGCTGAACAACCCCAACTCTCTCAGCCTGTCCTCATAGGAGAGCTGCTCCATCCCTCTGATCAGCTTCATGGCCCTCCTCTGGACTCTCTCCAACAGCTCAATGTCTCTCCTGTACTGGGGCCCCCAGAGCTGGACGCAGTACTGCAGGTGGGGTCTCTGCCCACTGCTGAGGGGACTGGTTGGGCATTGGTCAGCAGGTAGCGAGCAATTGCATTGTGCATCACCTGTTTTGTATATTCTTTTATCAGTAGTAGTAGTAGTAGTAGTAGTAGTATTTCCCTTCCTTTTCTGTCCTATTAAACTGTCTTTATCTTACCCCATGAGTTTTACCTTTTTTTTTTCCCCAATTCTCTCCCCCATGCCACTGTGGGAATGGGGAGTGAGCGAACAGCCCTGTGGTGTTTCGCTGCCTGACGGGTTAAACTGCAACAATGTAAACGGATTGGATGTCTTTCTATGAAATGTAAAGAGAAGGAATACAAAAATGCAATGCAATACACCACAAGTCCTACCGTTTTTGTTATTTTTGAGAATATTTCCTTAAATATTTGTGTAATGATTTGTATCCTCACCAAACTCACACATTTCTTTTAAATTTTCTATTAAATTTAAATTTTCTATTAAAATATTTCTTGTTCTAGACATGTCTCTTGAGAAACCAGAAGATGGAGGAATGTAAAATGCAGGCCAGAGATGCACGTAATGGGACAAGAAAACCTATGAATAAATGAGTGGGAAAGTAAACCAAGGTAAAGGGCATCTTAAAGACATAAAATTCTGTTGATTATAAGGATCATTACAATAAGAAGAGAAAGAAATTGTAACTGGCAGATTTGAAATGAAAGTATGATTGATATAGCAAATTGAAAATGCAAATAAAATAATAATTCAATAACTGCAAGATACAGAAGTATAACCTTTATAAGAGTAAGATATGACATTTGCAATGACTTGCAGACTAATAAAGAATAGATGTAGTTACTGTCTTTACCTTAAATGATTGTCAGAAAAGTAAAAGTGCATGTAGGTTGACAGGCATTTTAACAGTGATTATAGATTAAGTTACATAGTGCTGCTGTGCATTTTCTTCATTTATACTCGAAAGCAAAGAGGAAAATCTTACCACTTCTCCAAGTCTCTTGTGTGTTCTGATGGGCTTCTCACCTTCTTTAAAGTTGCTATAACTGGATACATTTTGAATGGTGGTGTCCATTTCTCTTAATGCTTTTCTTGACAATTCTAGGTTTGACATATGCATTTCTATGTCCAAGTTACAGAGTTTGATGGACAAGATTGTATCATAAGGATAGAAGCTGAACTTAAGTTTCTGCACCTACTGAAAGCATCTCACTGAAAAAACTTGTGATATTTGGAATATGAATGTGTTTTTTGCAGGACTGACAGTCAGCATTGAGATTCTCTTTTTATGTCTCATTTGCAGGTATCAGGAGACTATCAGGAGGTGTTTGAAAACTGTATGTTAAAGGGTCAGAATGCATACATATAAATCATCAAGAAAAAATTCAAGGGGAAAAAATATCTGACATGATTAATCATCACAGTACATGAAGCCTTTTAGAAGTAATAAAGAGCCTGTGAAGAACTGAAGTGTCCTCCATACAAGAAACAAATTCTAGCAAGTTATATGTAAAATCACAATAAAACAAACGAAGAGTTTGGACAAGGCATGAAAAATAAGGATAAATCTTTTTTAAAACACAT
The DNA here is from genome assembly GCF_011004875.1 of Balearica regulorum gibbericeps. Lineage (NCBI taxonomy): Eukaryota > Metazoa > Chordata > Aves > Gruiformes > Gruidae > Balearica > Balearica regulorum. The sequence goes on along the minus strand of NC_046194.1, from coordinate 12,963,214 downwards.
TATTAGGAAACCTGTCAGAGGCTATGTAGAGTGATCTGATGATCACAATATAAGACAAATGTCCATGAAAGACACAGCTATGTTCATCATGGAGATCTAGGAAGGTACTCATACTGAGAATGTTATTTCAAGGTAACACACTGAAGGATTTACCTCAAATAGAAGTATTAATGTGAAGAGCTTATAGAACAAATGAACAGTAACAAATTGCCACAACCAGATGGTATTTGCCCAGCAATCCAAAGTAACTTAACAGAAAACAAATAAACCATAACTACCGTGAGTAACCTCCCACTTAAATCTGCCTCTTTACCAGAGGACTGAAGGATAGCTAATGTGATGCAGTATTTTAGAAATGCCACTGAAGGCCAGGCAACTATAAAAGACCAAAAAAAAAAAAAAAAAAAAAAAAAAAAAAAATCCAATTAAACACATTAAGCCTTGAAAAGTTCTGCTGCAGAATGCTGAAGAAGCTAAATTCTCACTCGACTTCAAGAATCAATTGACAAAATTCATAGAAGAAAAATCCATAATTTCTAATGACAGGTCAGGAAGATCTGAAGCACACATAGGTGCTGCAAAAGTAGTGTGGGAGAGTGTCAATACATGCTTACACTTGTGTTTTTGCCTATGTATCACAGTATTGACAGTGTTCAAGATAAAGGTTATATGAGCATTCTGTATGATTTGTTAAATTCATCCTTATTTATTTATATAAGGATTTTCTTTAAATAAAGACCAATTTGGCATTGGAAAATCTACAGCAGTTAAGTTTTTTAAACAAATCATTTTTTCCCAAGTTCCCTAATGAGGCCACTAAGGCAATTCACACATGCACAGAAAAGATATGGATGGATTCAGAGGACACTAAATTAATGTAAATTCATGCTGTGTGTCACAGCCAAAGAATTTAACACTGTGAGTCTTGTTACATAAGCTACAGTGAATCTATGACAGATTAAGTTCATTCTGTCTTCACCTGCCTTCTAAACCTCCTCCTGGACCTGGAAAAAGGGGTTAGGTGCTTATCCATAGATGCTCCAATCCAGAGTTTCAGCTCATGCTTGTCTTCATTGGTGATTTAACCTATAACCCGTGACCACAGGCTAACATAGCCAAGCATCCCAGCTGTCGGCTCTGCAGGGGAGCCAGCAGCACCTGAGTGGGGCAGGGAGATAGTAATGAAAGTATTTTAAACATCATTGCAGGGATTCACCAGAAGCTGTCTGGCAGAGGATTAAAAATCAACATTGTGTGATTTCACTGCTGTTATTGGTTGGCTACTTTGATGTATTCCTCTGTACTTCAATTTTCTTTTGATGAAAGCTTTGTACAGTAAATATATTTTCCTGTTGAAGACCTTTTGTTCTTTAATAAAACATATCAATAACATGCATTTACATTAGAGCACCTTTTATTTTTTGATTTTTTTTTTAGCACTGGGAATTAAAAAAATTAAAGTGCTACACGGAAATTTCCATTTTGATTTCTTTGGTAGGTGCAACTATGAGAGCCAATTATTGTCTTCAGCTACTCTGTTCCATTAGATTTTTTTCACATTTTTCATAAATTTACACAACAAGAAAAAACTGTGTTCTGCCCTGCTCTCCTTTCAGTTGGGGGAGAAGAGAACCAGATTTTAAAAAAAACATTTTTGCAGTCTGAAATAAAACTGGACAGATGTACTGAACCATAGTTGCAGTAAAAGATAGTGTTCTAGGACTGATAATCCACATTGCCATTTTTGACTTGTTTGGAACATGAGGAAGAAACAACAGACATGTCTGAGGCAGAAAAACTCAGTGATTTCTTAAAACTTCAGATGTACAGTTTCTGCTAATTTCAATAAAACTATGCAAACTTTTGGCAGCTTAGCAAGTTTCAGTATCTCTGAAATGTTAATGTAATGAAGATAATAGGAATTGTATTATACTGAATATGTAAAGCATGGGTGTCTTCTGTATATGCATACACCCATATGCTATTATTTATCATTGCATTAGGCAATTTTGCTTAACTACAAATTGCTAAAGATTTCTGTAATAAGAACAAAAATGTGGAGTCTCAAAATTACCCAGTATGATTTCAAATGTTTTACAGAACAGTTAGCAAAGTGTATCTGTATTTTTTTACAAGTTCTTGACTGCTCCCGCAGATCCTGCATTCTCATTCCAAAACCTTCATATAACCTGAAGTATCACTTTGAGGAACTTTTGACTATCACTTTTTGAACAATTCCAGTCTGGCCTAACACAAAACCACCCGGTTTTTTATAATGCCCCTGCTACTGCTGCCATAGATGAAAGGAGAGCAAGGATAGAGAATTTTGTATTGGTGTAATACCATCTTTATATTTCATTATTTTTATTAACTTGTGCTTTATTAATTTGCAGAAATAGTTTACAGGGGAAAAAAATAAAAATCTCACAGTCATACAAAGCTTCCAAGTAAATATGTCACACAGCTGCCATTGCATTGTTAAAATGACCTATTTCCGTTTCCTTTAAATGAAATTATCTTCATATTCTTGTGACTAATCCATATACATCCCCAGGGAAATTCCCTGTGTAGCATGGGCATAGGTGAAATTGATCTATAGTTAAAGGTAAGTTAAAGTCAAGTTAATCAGAAGTAGATTCTTGAAGAGCAGTTAAGCCTTTGCTTGAACTTATAACCTGTGGGGAAAAAACCATTCATAGCTCAGAGAATGATAAAAATGAGTAAAGTGAAGAACTTAAGGAGGAAGAGACAAATGTACAGCTGAAAACTCTAGTAAAAACTCCTTCAATTAAATCAATAAATCTCCCAACAGCATGGGAAAGAACAAAAGTGCTTTAATGGTCAGGAGTTAATCTAGAAAATCTACTATCTAATCAATGTGAAGTTGCAGACTGAGAAGCAAATGCTGTTTTAAGCTGCTAAAAAAATGTCTACGTGTACTTTGGCATTTCCCAAGCCTTTGAAAAGATCACATCTTCAGTGGAAAGGGCAAGAATTAGAGTCCTCATTTTCATACCAAAGCTTCTAGGAAATCACGACATCATATAGATAGAACCGATACTACCAAGGGAAAAATAAGCTCATGTTTTTGATGGAGAAAATGGAGTAACACATACTTTAGAATTTCAGAGAACCATAACAATTTGATGGTATCTGTAAAGAGAGGAATGAAATGCAGATAAAAGAAAGTTCAGTAACAGAGAGCATGCATTTTTTCATGTGCAAGTAGTAAAATGATTTTGCTTACACAGATGCAAACAGATGCCAAACTAGGCTGGCACTGACCAGTTGCATTGCTATGTTAACATTAGCAGTTTGGACAAGCTGAGAAACCTTGCTGGAAGCTTCAGAGGATAAGAACCAAAATAACTAATGAGTGGGGAGCATTTCCAGAAAAATAAAGTAAAAGAAAATAAGGATTTGGACATACAAAGCACTGCAGCAAGGCCAACACCCTTGCTTTTTTCTAAGGCAGTCTGTGTATTTGGCTTTACCCATTTTTGTTCTGCTATGTAATTATAACTTATCTTCTGGTGTGATTCTGGCAAAAATTAGACAATTGGACAGGTACAGATGGAAAAATAATGTTATTTGCCTTGTGATATCTTCTTTCTCCTTTGACAGGAATTGTGGAGTTGGAAATATGTCCACCTGGGTTAACAGATGTATGACATACTACAAACTATCTGTTGTTGAGATTATTTCTCTTTTTACAGCCAACTTTACATTCCCACAGGCTCTTTTCTACAATATAAATTCCCTGGCTGATGCTTCTAGATGTAGCCAGAAATGTCAAATCAAACTTACCTCTTGTGGATTTTCACTAAAGCTGCACAATACACACTGGTCAGACAGTGTTACCCCTCCGGAGACTACAAATATACCTGTGTTGCTCAGAACTTCTATGACAAATATGAGAAGCAGGTACTACAACTGAGGCTGGTTGTCTACTACGTGTTATTTCCAACATGCACGGGAACATAGACCAAAAGAGTAAAGTTGCAAATCATAATGTGGATGCTACTCGACCTATGGTAGTATCCGCACATGTTTCAGTGGGGGAAGAATGAAGCGTATTCTTTTCGCCACATCAAAATTAAATTAGTGAGGTTTCTTAAAAATGTTCTGAACTAGACAGAAAACTATTGCCATTGAAATCATTGACTGACTTTATTGGAGCAAAGTAAGATAACAGAGACTATTTTAATTTATTCTTACCTCAGATCCATGCAACAAATAAAACATATATTTTGGGGAAGGGGAAGGCAAACCTGATTTATTTTTTCCCCTTTTGCTACTAATTTGTATTGTGTGTCTAGGTCAAAATTATAACAGTCAAAACCACTATGTTTTACTCTTAGACACCATCTGGCACTGTTACGGTTTTTAGAGAAGGCTTCATTCACCTTAATGAAAGGATCAGATTTATCAATTATGATATGAAAAACATAGAAGTTATCCTTGATTAAGTGAACTTTTAATTGAAGGCAATGATGGGCAATCTTTATAACTACAAAATGTAACTTGAGAACATATAAGAAATATGTATTGTAACATATTTGCATTTCAAAAAGAATTATGAAATACACATTTCCGTGCTATTTAGTTTTTATCTGATACTCTTTGTTCTTTTTAATTTAGAGAAACCCTGGATCAAATAAAAATCAATTATAGTCATGCATTGTTATCAAGGGGGAACAAGGCTTAATAAGGTTTGTACTGTATTTAATCAGTGTGTCATAATAATAGGGAAACTATTTATTAATATTAAAAATGTTACCTCAATTTTAATGATGGGAGTAGATGTGGTATTACTTCTTTAAGCCAATTATGCCACATAAGAGTAAAAATAAAGAATTCAGACAGTTTCACTTCAAAGAAAGCCATTAGGGGCTTGTTTCTGAATATTTTGATACTGTATATTTTATACTCAGCAAAATTTATCTGTGGAGCAATTTTCTGTCCAGACCACAGTAAATAAGTGTGAACAGCTGCATCCCTACCAGCCTGCGCACAATCTCACCCTATCGTTTAACTTAAGCACTGGCAGACTTGGTATCTGGGCAACAGGCATCCTGCAGAAAGACTGTGATTGCAAGAGACACTAACATGCTACTGGAAAACTACGTGGAGCCATGAGCAGCAAGGGATATATTTAGAGGAACTGAATTCTGAACAATTTTTTCTCATGATTAATAAATCCAGTGAGAAAAAGGTTGACCAAAAAGTTGACAAAATCTCAACAAATCATTGCTCAATACCAGTTCAAGCATATGATTCCACCCTCACACTTCATAAATGAAAACTGTTTCATCCCTAGAGGAAAGAAGAAATAAATCAAATCTAGAAATCATTCAAAAAATCATATATATATAAAAAAAATTAAAATATCTGCAATAAAAAAGGTAAATTAAGGTAGGAATTCTTCCTAAAATCATTTCAGAGGAAAACAACGTCTATCACACACAGATTACTGATCAATTTGAAGAAAGAGGTTTGTGACCCAAAGTCAGAGTACCTGAAGTTTTTGATAATAGGTGAGAGCCAATGGACACATTTATATAAAAATGCAGTGTGCTCAAGAACCAGAATTGTTTTATTTACAGCTCAGTAATATATCAAGCAAACCAGCCTCTGAAATAGTGTACATGCAGCCAAAGTGACTGAAATGATTTGTGAGCCACATGCTATGTGTGATTATTAACAACTGCACGGTATTCATGGGGTGGTCATTGATAGGACTCTTGGCCCTGAAATAATCTGTTGGTACTCATGGGCATGTGACAAAGCACAGCTTGGCCCTAAGTGGTATAGCTGAGGGACCACTAAACAAGCACAGGGAGAGACTTTTGGTACTGGCATACCTGCAGAGAAAGGATGCAGCCTACAGTCCCCGAGGACATTGGGACAGGACAGCAGTTAGTGCAGCTACACTATGGCAGCCAAAGGGGATGGCATGTCAGCAGTGTCACCACAGGCTTCCCAGCCTAGGATGCCTTCTGTAGCAGGAGCTAGGAGATGCCACCACCTTGCAAAGGACTGGTAAGGAAATGGCAATTCTCTGCCTCTTTCTCAGCCTTCCTCCCTGCTCCGAGATGAACACAATTCAGGGATACCCACAGGCATTTGGCTTTTCCTTAGAGCCATGGTGGGATTTTGTATCTCTGTATGCTATGTATGGGGCATGCTCTTCGTTGGGTAAAAAACCGGCTGGATGGCAAGGCCCAAAGAGTTGTGGTGAATGGAATTAAATCCAGTTGGTGGCCGGTCACAAGTGGTGTTTCCCAGGGCTCAGTACTGGGGCCAGTTCTGTTTAATATCTTTATCAATGTCCTTTTTGTAGTGAGGGACCCAAAACTGAACACAGTACTCGAGGTGTGCCTCACTGGTGCCAAGTACAGGGACAATCACTTCCCTACTCCTACTCAGCACATCAAATACTGTGTTCACTTTTGGGCCCCTCAGTACAAGAAGGACATTGAGGTGCTGGAGTGTGTCCAAAGAAGGGCAACAAAGCTGGTAAAGGGTCTAGGGAACAAATCTTATAAGGAGCATCTGAGGGAACTGGGATTGTTGAGTCTGGAGAAGAGGATGCTGAGGGGAGACCTTATTGCTCTCTACAACTACCTGAAAGGAGGTTGTAGCCAGGTGGGTGTTGGTCTCTTCTCCCAAGTAACAAGTGATAGGACAAGAGGAAATGGCCTCCAGTTGTGCCAGGGAAGGTTTAGATTAGCTATTAGGAAAAATTTCTCATTGAAAGGGTTGTCAAGCACTGGAGCAGGCTGCCCAGGGAAGTCACCATCCCTGGAGGTATTTAAAAGACCACATATAAGATGCAGTGCTTAGGGACATGGTTGAGTGGTGGACTTGGCAGTGCTAGGTTAATGGTTGGACTTGATGATCTTAAAAGTCCTTTCCAACCTAAACAATTCTATGATTCTACAATTCTATGTGTGGTGACAGTCCGGGAGGGGGAGGGGAAGCGGTCCTTAATACGGGACTTCTGCATGTGCTCCATTTTATTTTAGCACAACAGCTATTATATTATAAAGAAGATTTCACATCTCATCCCTTCAGACTATTCAAGTTTTAGTCTTGCTTACGTATTATAAGTTAATACATACTATTTTGTGCAGAGTCAGGATACCCAAGTGAAGAAAAGCCACTGAGGAAAAACAGAAGTTGCAAACTCTGAATCTTTCTATATAAAAATTAAAATAGATATCTGCTGATCTAATGAGCTAGCAGATTATTATGATGAAGGTTTGGTTGAAATTAGATTTCTGAATATTGCATATAGAAGCCTAATAACTATGATTCAGTTAGGAAAAGAAAAAAGGAGAAATGTGAAAGCTGACCTTAGGCAACTGAATACTACTTTATAATAAAATAAACCCCTAAAATTACTCTCTTGTTTTAGAGATATACCATAAGCCAGCTTGTTGACCATAATAAGCAATGACAGTTACAGCTACTTGATGGACTTCCACAAGTATGATTAACCACTGGATCTTCCTATCGGAAGCAATACATGATGGATTCTATTTACATAGATATGTCATCTGGTACTCTGTTCTTATCTTAAGGTGACACATCACAGGGAAGAGTACATGGGTGAATTAACTTTGTTGCTTACAAACTTAGTTAAGCACTGTAAAGAAATACAAGGAAAATGAATACAAACTAATTTGGTTATCTGGTGTGAAGAAACTGAAGTTGTCAGAGAAAGAGATTATAGAAGTTACATTACTTTTGGCTTTGTAGTTTGAAAAAAGGGGTTATTTTCATTATTACATGTTTTAATAAGCTTTTTCAGATCCTGAGCTAAAAAGTCTTCACTTCCATTTTTTATTGCAGGAGTATTTTAAATGAAAAGCAACCATCTATAGCAGTCTCACAGAGCCAGGGTAAATTACTGGACTGTTTGCTATGAGAACACACTATTATAAACCCAGTTGTCATGATTTACCTGTCCAGCAGCTAAAACAACCACACAGCAGTTTGCTCACTACCCCCTCCCTGCCCCCGTGGGATGGGGAAGAGAATCAAAAAGGGGAAAAAAAAAAAAAAGTAAAACACGTGGGTTGAGATAAAGACAGTTTAATAGGACAGAAAAGGAAAATAAATAAATAAATAAATAAATAAAATAGCAATAATAGAATATACAAAACAAGTGATGCACAGCACCATTTCTCACCACTCAAAGCTGATGCTCAGCCAGTTCCTGAGCCACCCCACCTCTTAGCCAACCCCCCAGCTATATACTAAGCATGACATGATATGGTATGGAATATCACTTTGGCCAGTTTTGGTCAGCTGTCCTGGCTGTGTCCCCTCGCAGCTTCTTGGGCAGCCCCCAACCTTCTTGTTGGCAGGCCAGTATGAGAAGCTGAAAAGTCCTTGACTGCTTGGCAAGAACTGAAAAAAAAATCAGTGTGTTATCAACATTATTCTCATTTAAATCCAAAACATAGCACTATACCAACCACTAGGAAGAAAATTATCTCTATCCCTGCCAAAACCAGGACACCACTTTACATCCCTGCTGGTTTCTGTTAGTATAAAGGAAATACTAAATACACACACACACATTGGCACAAATACACAATGCACACATTGAGCTCACTTCGCTTTTGTAAGACTGCATTGAGAAAAATAGATCTGAATTTGAAATCCAACTACAAGTAGAATTGTATTGTTGATGCAGACTCAGGTAATAAAGAGAAAAATAGGAAAAATAGAAAGTTAAATGTGTAATATGATTGCTTTTATTTTGTTCTTATTTCAGGGGAATATACCATTTACAAAAGATGACAGAACACTGACAACAATGAAAGTACTGTATTTATCAACAGAGAGAACACATCTCAGAGGATATAACACCAAGAAAGCTGCCCAAGAAAGTGAAGTGTTAGCAACAAATTAACTTTCAACAGAATGGACCAAAACCAGGGATGAATTCATTTTATGTGGCCATTCAGTCTCTTGGCTAAGACCAGCAACTTCATAACTTAAGTTCTTTCACACTCTCAAACATTTCTTCTATTGCATTTAAAGATGGACTAATTTGTCAATTATATTAATGGGTGCTTTAAAGTCAGTTTAGAATAAAGGTTTAGAGTATGTTTCACCATAAGACAAAGAATTCCCTAGATAAAAATCCAGTTACAATGAAGAAACAGTAACAGCCCTGTTTCTTCCAACCTGGAACTGGACTTAAAGGTTGTTACCTTTGTAGTGGTATACCTTTATTATAAATTTATAATATAAATTATAAAGGTACAATTCATAATAAACTTGCCACCAAGGTTATTGCCAATATTATGGCAAAAGACAGTGAAAGAGATCTGCAATGTTATTTGCCTCACATTGACAAAGAATCCTGGCTGGACAGTAATAATAATAATAGGGGTGGGTTGACCCTGGCTGGACACCAGGTACCCACCAAGCCGCTCTATCACTCCCCTCCTCAGCTGGACAGGGGAGAGAAAATGTAACAAAAGGCACCCAGGTCAAGATAAGGACAGGGAGAGATCATTCAGCAATTATCATCACAGGCAAAACAGACTCAACTGAGGAAAATTAATTTAATTTATTACCAATCAAATCAGAGTGGAGTAATAAGAAATAAAACCAAATCTTAAAACACCTTCCCCTCCACCCCTCTCTTCTTCCCAGGCTCAACTTCACTCCCAATTTCTCCACCTCCTCCCCTGCAGTGGCACAGGGGGACAGGGAATAGGGGTTGTGGTCAGTTCATCACGCATTGTTTCTGCCACTCCTTCCTCCTCACACTCTTTCTCTGCTCCAGCATGGGGTACCTCTTACAGGAGACAGTGCTCCACAAACTTCTCCAATGTGAATCCTTCCCACAGTCTGCAGTTCTTCATGAACTCCTCCAGCATAGGTCCCCCGTGGGGTCACGAGTCCTGCCAGCAAACCTGCTCCAGCATGAGCTCCTCTCTCCATGGGGCCACAGGTCCTGCCAGGAGCCAGCACAGGTCAGAACCTCCTTTGGGCATCCACCTGCTCCAGTGTGGGGTTGTCCACGGGCTGCAGGTGGATATCTGCTCAACAGTAACCTCCGTGGGCTGCAGGTCAACAGCCTCCCTCATCATGGTCTTCTCCACAGGCTGCAGGGGAATCTCTGCTCTGGCACCAGGAGCACCTCCTCCCCCTCCTTCTGCACTGACCTTGGTGTCTGCAGAGTTGCTCCTTTCCCATATTCTCACTCCTCTCTCCAGCTGCAATTGCTGTTGCACAGTAACTTTTTCCCCTTCTTAAATATATTATCCCAGAGGCGCTACCACCATTGCTGATTGGCTCGGCCTTGGCCAGCAGCAGGTCCATCTCAGAGCTGGGCTGGCATTGGCTCTATCAGACATAGGGGAACCTTCTAGCAGCTTCTCATAGAAGCCACCACTGTAGCCCCCCCCCCCCCCCCCCCCAACCTTGTCACACAAACTCAATACAATAAGTTTCTCATGTTGAATTACAGGAGGCACAAGACTGAAATCAATGCCCAAGTAAAGCATGACTACATTGCTGACTGCTCAGAAGTAAGTATTTTGTTCAGAACCCCATCAAGTTCCGCTGGTCTTTGCATTTTTAAAAAAGGCTACCAAAACAATACCTATCTAATGCTGAGTATGTTCCAGGAAGTGTAATTAGTTCAGCTGCAGAGAAAGGGAACTAGGACAGGAACCTGCTGCTAAACTGACAGAGAACTGCAGTGGAAGACACAGGAACACAAAGGGCTTTACCATCTCCTGCTCCACACACACAGATTACCAGACCTTTTTTTGGAGTATCTCTGTTTAACAGTCCGCCCCAGAATGGTTTCTCCTAACCACCTGGTAAATGGGATTATTTTCTCATGTTATATTCCTGCTCCCATTTATTCTTTTATTTCTTGATTGCACTAAACCTCTGTTTGGGGTTTCAAAGCTGTTTTTCAGGCAGCTCTCACAGTTGCCTCCTTAATTCTTCCTCTCCAATTGTATTACACACAATGACTTTCTCATTTGGTTTTGCTTATTTCTTTTAAATCCTCAGAGAAATTTTAGAAGAAAAAATACAGGGAGCTGTATTACAATGCACCTCTACTTCTGTATAATAAGTAACCCCTCTAAAAATGCACCAAGACATCAAAGTATCCCTTAAAAGCAAGCAAGAAACTTCTTAGCATAAAATAGCTGCTTCCAGGATTGCTTAGAGAAAGCTAAAGTCATGTTTCTTTCACAAATAATAAACAGAGTCCATGCAACTGGAGATGCAGTTTGTGGATTAGTAGCACCTTTTGCTACCGTAATAATGTGTCTGTATTACTTGTTTTTCAGAAGAGCAATTTTCTTCACACTAATAAATCTAAGTGGAGAAATATGGCTTATGTCACAAAAATGTATTGCAGCAATGTAGTCTTTATAACTCAGGTGAAGAAGACTTTTTATGTTTATTACTACACTGTTGTAAAAATGTATTTTAAAAACATAAGTAGTGCTACTACAGATATCCAGACAACCCAAGTGCATTATTCATGATATATGTGATAAGCCACTTGTCCTATAATACTTTATCCATGTTGTGAGTCTTCAGTATTGACTTTCAAACTTAGAGAACAGTCATCAACAGTGCAAAGCATGGCTCCTCTAGTGGGGTGCTAAACAGGCTTACTGCAGCGTTTTTTCTGATACCTCCCCACCTGTGACAGTAACTATTCTTTCCTGTAAGGGTAAATGGCTTTTCTGCATATGGAAGGGGGTTTGAGTACCCGCCCTGGTTTCAGCTGAGAGGGTTAATTTTTTCCATAGTAGCTAGCATGGGGCTATGTTTTGGATTTGTGCTAGAAGCACCGTTGATTATAATATAGAGATGTTTTTGTTCTATGGACCTGTTGTTGAGCAGTGCTTACACAGAGCCAAGGCCTTTGCTGCTTCTTGCATTGCCCTGCCAGCAGGATGGCTGGGGGTGCACAAGAAGTTGGGAGGAGACACAGACAGGACAGGTGACCCAAACTGACCAAAGGGATATTCCATACCATATGACATCATGCTCAGTTTATAAGGAGCTTGGGGGAAGAGGAAGAAGGGGGGGGCAACGGCATTGGGGGTGATGGCGTTTTGTCTTCCCAAGTCACCATTACGTGTGACAGAGCCCTGCTTTCCTGGAGCTGGCTGAACACCTGCCTGCCCATGGGAAGTGGTGAATGAATTCCTTGCTTTGCTTTGCTTCTGCCCACAGCTTTTGCTTTCCCTATTAAAATGTCTTTATCTCAACCCACGAGTTTTCTCTCTTTAACTTTTCCAATTCTCTCCCCCATCCCACTGGGGGAGAGTGAGCAAGGGGCTGTGTGGTGCTCTCAAATGTTTGAGCACTGGGTACCAAATCTGCCACAGTGTAGTTCATATATCTGAGAATGATGCTTGTTATTTGTAGTGACATAAGTCAGTCCTTTCTGTGAGTTCTTTTAGGACTTGTAGGGAAGGCAGAAGAGTAAAGATGCTTTGGCTTTTAGGATAATTTTTTGCCTAGGAAAATTCCATCCAATTTTCCCACTCGGAGATTGATCCTATCAGGTATGAGACACACTTGTTTCCAGTCCAGCAATGGATATAAATGAAAAAATATGTGAGTAAGACTATTTGATCTCATAAAAATGAAATGATTACATAGATGCTGTGATGCGTGTCAGTCACTCCACTATGGCTACCCGTATTCACTGTGGGAATGATTTCTGAGAGCACTGACAAGCAACACTTAACTCCTACTGACTTCAGAAATGAGATATTAATTTGAGAGGGTTTTGACTCAATTCATGTCTATAAATAGAAATTTTATTAATCCCATTCAAATACCCTTTAATGCATCAGGAGAGATCCAAAGCTACTTTTTTTTTTTCGCGATGGGCAAGAGTCATCATTACAACTCTGGGCTTGATTCTGATCAAATTTCTATTTAGTCAAATTCAGAAAAAAATCCACTAGATCAGTGGCAATATGCTGGCATAAGACCAGAAATGCATCAGCCCCATTTTGTATGTGCATTGCCCTTCCCTGAGACTGGCATTACACTGAATATCGATATGGCAATTCATATGCCACCAGGAACTTCATGACTTGTCATAGGCAGTTGTATTTCACAGTTCAGAAATCATCATTGAGAGCTCTCCAAACATCTCAGTTTACTTCTTATTCTTTCCTAACGTGGTCCCAATCTTTTAGTAGTTTCTTTTTCTTTGATGATAATAATATATCTTTGTGAGTATTTACAGGGAAAGGGCAGGATGACATAGAATCATAGAATGGTTTGGGTTGGAAGGGACCTTAAAGATCATCTAGTTCCAACCCCCCTGCCATGGGCAGGGACACCCTCCACTAGACCGGGTTGCCCAAAGCCTCATCCAACCTGGCCTTGAACACTTCCAGGGATGGGGCCTCCACAACCTCTCTGGGCAACCTGCACACTAGAAAACAGCATTAATTATTATTCTAACAAAATTGTAATACTTCATAAAACATGAATAAATTAACTTAATGGAACAAATTATTCTGAGACAACTGCTTAACATAGCAGTCTGTAGATACGGATTCAACTAATAGACATACTGTAGCAACCAGTTGGGAGACAAATATTAAGTATGGAGCTCTTTAATGATTTGCAGAAAAACAACTCTGACTACTGTTGCAGATGTTGACTACTGTCCAGAATAACATCACATAGCCTAATAAAGAAGCTTTTTTAATAATAATTTTAAATCCCTACTGGCATTAAATAACAAAAGCTAACAAGTATAAAGAGAAATGGACAAGTGCCACACAAAAGCTAATGGACAATACTACGGTAGCAAAGTCAAATTCAAAACAGTTGAAAATCCCAATCTTTAAACAACGCTAACACCAACATCAACTGTTTAAACATCAGTACGCATACACACAAATTATGGAATTAGACATACAAAAAGTATCTAGAACGAATTTTGGCAAGACAGAGTACTTTACTAGTTTATCATTGTCCAAAAAACTGACAAGATATTCCATTATCTATTTGAAACAATCATGTAAATTCCCTCAAACCTTACTTTTTTTTATTCTTAGTATAGATGGGGGCAACACACAGAAAGCCTTTAAAAGGATTGTGTTGGGTTTTTTGTTTTGGGTTTTTTGTTGTTGTTGTTGGTTAGTTGGGCTTTGCTGTTTCATTTTTTTTAAAACACCTCATTCATAAAGGACTGTGTTGGGTTTGTGCGGCAAGGTTTCGGTAGTGGGGAGGCTACAGGGGTGGCTTCTGCGAGAAGCTGCTAGAAGCTTCCCCTGTGTCTGATAGAACCAATGCCAGCCGGCTCCAAGACAGACCCGCCGCTGGCCAAGGCCAAGCCAATCAGCGCCTGTGTGATAACATATTTAAGAAGGGAAAAAAACCAAGTTAGAGAGAGCTTTTGCAGCCGGAGAGAGGAGTGAGAAGATGTAAGAAGCTCTGCAGACACCAAGGTCAGTGCAGAAGGAGGGAGAGGAGGTGCTGCAGGTGCCGGAGCAGAGATCCCCCTGCAGCCCATGGTGAAGGGATGAGGGGATGTAGAGATTCCACCTGCAGCCCGTGGAGGACTCCACGCCGGAGCAGGTGGAGACACCTGAAGGAGGCTGTGACCCCATGGGAAGCCCACGCTGGAGCAAGCTCCTGGCAGGACCTGTGGACCCGTGGAGAGGGGAGCCCACGCCAGGGCAGGCTTGCTGGCAGGACTTGTGACCACATGGGGGACCCATGCTGGAGCAGTTTGTGAAGGACTGTAGCCCATGGGAGAGACTCATGGAGAATTTTGTGAAGAACTGTCTCCTGTGAGAGGGACTCCATGCTGGAGCAGGGGAACGATGAGAGGAGTCCTCCGCCTGAGTATGAAGAAGCGGCAGAAACAACGTGTGATCAACTGACCGTAACCCCCATTGCCCGTCCCCCTGTGCCACTGAGGGGGGTGGAGGTTGAAGCTGGGAGTGAAGTTGAGCCCAGGAAGATGGGAGGGGTGGGGGGGAGGTGTTTTAAGATTTGATTCTATTTCTTATTCCTCTACTTTGTTTTGCTTAGTAATAAATTAGATGGATTTCTTCTCTAAGTTCAGTCTGTTTTGCTCGTGACGATAATTAGTGAGTGAACTCTCCCTGTCCTTATCTCGACCCATAAGCTTTTTGTTATATTTTTTCTCCCCTGTCTAGTGAAGGAGGGGAGTGATAGAGCGGCTCTGGTGGGCACCTGGCCCCCAGCCAGGATCACCCCACCACAAGGACTGTCAGTGAAGTTTCTTTGACTTTCTCAATAACACTTTTTAAACAATGTTTCAGTAATAGAAAAGATATTGCCAGCACACATTTTAGTTTTATCAAATTTCAGCTCAGATAATCTAGAGAGCACTTCGCCCTTAGTTACTTCACTACCATGCAGAATTCAGCTAAAGGGTAAACTCCACAGAAAAGTGCAGATGCTATCAGAATAATAGAAGGAACAAGATAAATAGGAGTAAAAATTTAAAAGGAAAGCAAAAATGCTGAAAGGTATAAAAATTAAAGGAGAGAGAGATGGAAAACTATCCATATTCACAATTTAGCCAACCCATCAGAGAAAGAGTTTACCCAGATTCTGGAGATACTACTAACATCATAGTTTCCATGTCCTTTGTTCCTCCACAGGAATCTACTTTTATGTTCAAGAATCCCGCCTCACTAGCAAGGACAACAACTCTACTGGATCTGGAAAGAGGGACATCAGCCTAGGGCCCAGTGAAAAAAGCATAGGAATCCAAATGGTTTTTAGGGCATCCAAATGTCATTTAGTTTCAGATAGAACAAGCTCCATCTAGAATCAGAGAAGGGCTCTCAGAGGGTAACTTCACAGAAATCCCTTCCTGCTATTGCTGAAAAAAACCCAGTTTTTTTCCCCTGGCCTTTCTGATTAATACCTTCTGTATCAGCATATGTAAAAGTAAAAAACTTTGACTTTAATTTTCCTCCAGCAAGGCAGGAAATGAGCAGTGCAACTTCATCATTCACTGATCACATAAGGCCTGGATGGATGAGCAGCAGAGCAGAAATTTTGCTGTTCATTTTTCTACCTAGCAACACAGGAACTGTGCTGCCATCACTGAGCTGTCGTATCTGCAAGTGCTGGTCCCCAAAGATGCACTCTTGCAGGATTACAGTCTAGTCATCCAGAGGAAAGAATTTCTTTTTCTGGAAGTGACATTACAGATAAACTGTTCCTAAACTCATAGGAAGGCAGGTATTCTGAGAGTAATGTGTATTTTCCAGCTGGCTTATATGCATGCAAGACTTGGACCATATTGGATTTGCTTCCTCTATTTATCATCAAATGAAAAGTAATTATGTATAAGAATATTTGTCTGTGAACAACTCCATAAATTACCAAGAAAGATTCCTGAAGTAATTGAGGTTGGAACCCATAATTGAATTGAAAATGTTTCTTCCAATCTGTGATTCTTTGCAAGACAAGTGATATTATCTTTTCAACATACTCACTGGATTCAGCACTGCGCCTCTATAGCGCATTGCTACATTTGGAAAAGCAGCTGGTGATGAACATGCAGCACTTCTTCAGTCTAATAATAAGTGTAAAGAACCTAATGATTTCAGCAAGCTTTTAACATTTTATTACTGGCAATGTGTTTTGCAATACTCATGTAACATAGCAATAATAAAGAAAACAAAACTGTTGCTCAAAATGTTTACAGAGTGAAGATGCACAAGTTCTTTGCATATCTGATAGAGACAGGGCATAAAAAGACCTCTTCCACTAACATTCCACAAGGTGTATCTTAAAAGCAAGTAACAGAACTGAATATACTGTGGGAAAGATCTTTTTCACCAAAAAAACCAGCATTTCACCTCCACACCAGACTCCCTTTCAAAGAGTCCTATGAATTCTCCATCTTAATGACATATAGGAGATTCTGGAAAAGTGATGCCAACTGTCCTTTCAGATTTTACTGGGTTCTCTCAGAGACCTTTGAAGCAACACTGCAGTTGGAAAATTGCTGTGAGTGGTTACTGCTGTTCTATAAATGCACTGTAAGACTCAGATCTCAATGCCTCAACATCCTTCTAATGCAAGACAGTTCCTTTCCTTGCATTTATAGTGATTTCTGTCTCTCTGAGTTCAGGTGCTGGAGAATGCATGATAACAGTAGGGACAGTTGCTTAAAATGTCTGACTTGTAATTGTTTCTGAAGGCATGGTCTTCCTCTGCTAACACTTTGTAACTCCTCTACTACCACCATTCAAGCTTAATAAAAATATTGCCCAGGTATATAAAGCCACTGCTGGACATGAATAGCTTCACCATATAAAGATGTAAAATTAGCAGAAATTGCCACAATAATTAGAAGTTTTCTAACATGGGTTTTAACTGCTGGGGCATGGTGTGTTCTTGTATTATCAAATGCTAAATTCTGTTGAAGAAAATTTCTACATGTCAAAAAGTTATACAAAAGACTCAAATTTGAGAGGCTCACATTAAACAGAACATCACTATGTCTGGCTCATCGTTTTGCTCCACTAGATAATGCCCCATGGGCTACCGAATCTAGGCACTGGAGGAGCTAAATGACATAAGACGTGTAACAGCTATATGTGTGTCCTGATGCTCACAGGATATCTTTTTGATCAGCTAAGGTATTCTTTTTTCTTACCTACCTTTTCCACACTTTTCTTCCACCTTTGATCAGGGAGAAGTACATTGCAAAATCTGCCTTTAACTCAGACAATATTTTTGCTGTAAAATATCCCAATAATGACTCTATATTCAAAAGAAGATAACAAGGCTAGTAATGGTGGAGGGAATAGCATGGTTTAAAATAATTCTAAGACATGAAATTAAAGAACCATTCAAAGATTCAATACAGTATTCATGGCAAATGAACAGAGAAACAAACTAGTGATTCAGTTTCTACAGAAGTTTTCTGACATTTAAATGCATGACATTCTGCTAAAGAAAAAAAATCCAAACATTTTATTCATGTCTTTTCTCCCTGAGCAAAATCACTTGAATGGTTCACAACTCCTTCATTTTGTGATTTTTACACTTTCATTGTATCCTTTCAAAATGGAAACACAATGAAGATAAAACTTGCTTAGTTTACAATAATGCAGAAAGCATAATGAAGCTTTGGTATGATTACAGAAAACTTTGAGAACCATGAAAAAGTTAAGACCAGTAGAGAATTAAATCACAAATTACACCAAAATTAATCGTTTTCTGTTAAAATACCATGACTCTATTGCTTCTAGTAGTGGCCTTTTTCTCTTGGTTAATTCTCTAAACTGTTACTACTGGAAAGACACACTGAAAAGAACATTGCAAAGAAAAGCACTTCCCTGTTTAAAGTGACCCAGATGGCAGAGTTGATCAATCATTTAGTTAATAACATTATGTAATCTTAAAAAGTTATTTACCACAGGTGTTGTCAGGGTTTTACCCCAGCCGGCAGCTGAGCACCACGCAGCCGCTTGTTCACTTCCCCCCCCCCCCCCGCCCCCTCAGTGGGATGGGGAGGAGAATGGGAAGGAAAAAGACAAGACCTGGTGGGTTGGTATAAGGACAGTTTACTAGGATTGCAAAGGGAGAGGGGAAGACAAGACAAAACAAAACAAAACAGTACTTAACAGAGTATACGAAACTGGTGATACAGAATGCAGTTTCTCACCCGAGGACCGTACAACTCAGACCGCACGCTCAGACCTGTCCCGAAACCGGACTGTCCCTGAGCCACGCGTCCTGGAGCTGCTCCTGCCCCTCCCCAGCTAGCCCCCTTTTATGCTGAGCATGATGTCACATGGTATGGAATATCCCCTTTGGCTAGTTTGGGTCACCTGTACTGTCTATGTCCCCTCCCAACTCCTTGTGCACCCCCGGCCGTCCCGCTGGCAGGGCGGTGCGAGGAGCAGAAAAGGCCTTGGCCCCGCGTAAACACTGCTCAACAACAGGCCCATAGAACAAAAACATCTCTATATTATCAATGCTGTCTCCAGCACAAATCCAAAACATATCCCCACACTAGCTACTATGAAGAAAAATCAATCCTCTCAGCTGAAACCAGGACAGGTGTTAATGTGGTGGGTTGGTTTTTTTTCATATTAGGCATCAACTTCCCTAAGCAGGCACCCGTTCCGTAATTAGATAAACATAGGTCTTAGTAGATTCCTGCAGGAATTTCTAATAGGAAACAAATTTAAGTTTCCCATAAGTGCTAAAATATGTAGGCTTAACATTCTTTTTTTTCTGTGAGCATTTCCTCTGGCAAAAGCCCAATCAGTGCAAGAGAACTCAGGAAGCAACACAAAGACATGTGAAATAGGTTCACTTAACATTCACACGAATATTTATGGCAAGTATTTTGCACTATTCACTCTGCTCTTGTTACTAAGCTTAACTAATTTATGTTAATAAATATAGTATACTTTGGGGCTGTGGAAGGCCAACATATTTTTTTGTTCTTATTATTGCCACTTAATAATTTTCTATGGCTCCTAAGACTCAGCTGATTTGATTCTTATTTTAAATATAAGCTGTGGCACAACATATGGTGCAAACTTTCCTGTACTTAGGCCAAATTAAGAAAGCAAGATTATAAAAAAAAATAGCTTGTTGAAAGGCATCCCATATCACCAGGTCCTGCACTTGGGTCACAACAACCCCAGGCAACATTACAGGCTTGAGGAAGAGTGCCTGGAAAGCTGCCTGGCAGAAATGGACCTGGGGGTTTTGGTCAACAGCCAGCTGAACATGAGTGATCAGTGTGCCCAGGTGGCCAAGAAGGCCAACAGCATCCTGGCTTGTATCAGGAATAGTGTGGCCAGCAGGACTAGGGAAGTGATCATCTCCCTGTACTTGGCAATGATGAGGCCACACATCAAATACTGTGTTCAGTTTTGGGCCCCTCACTACAAGAAAGACATTGACGCGATGGAGCGTGTCCAAAGAAGGGCAACGCAGCTGGTGAAGTGTCTAGAGCACAAGTCTGATGAGGAGCATCTGGGGGAGCTGGGATTGTTTAGCCTGGAGAAAAGGAGGCTGAGAGGAGACATTATCGCTCTCTACAGCTACCTGAAAGGTGTTGGTTTCTTCTCCCAAGTCAGAAGTGATAGGACAAGAGGAAATGGCCTTGGATATTAGGAAAAATTTCTTCACTGAAACGGTTGTCAAGCACTGGAACAGGCTGCCCAGAGAAATGGTTGAGTCACTATCCCTGGATGTGGTGCTTAGGGACGTGGTTGAGTGGTGGACTTGGCAGTGCTAGGTTAATGGTTGAACTTGATGATCTTAAAGGTCTTTTCCAACCTAAACAATTCTATGATTCTATATATTTATGCATCTATTTTTGGTATGCTTATTCTCTCAATGAACATTTAAGGATAAGAACAAAAATGCAGGAAAGAAAACAGTGCCATTTATTAACTAAAAGTTTTCCAATACATTTACATTATTAAGGCACAAAGAGGGGTTTTTTGCTCAGAATTTTACTTCAGTAACACCAGTGAATTTGACACAGATATTTACTGTTTAAAAGAAAACAAAGAAAACTTAAAGGGAATACTGAGTTGGTTTGCCTTTAGTTAAACCATTCCTGCTGAACCCTGAGCTAGGCCATTTTAAAATGAAACATTTTGATTTTTCATCAGTTTTTCATTTCATATGATTTACATATTTTTAATTGTATTTTGAATAGAAAACTATTTTAACTTCAGTTCCAATTTCCTTGCCTATCCTAATACCAGGACCCCCCTCAAGTGCTCCTCTCCCCTATAAAAAAAAATATGGCTGCCTACTGACTACCCCTGCAAGTTTTCAGACGTCCTTCAAAGAAGATTTACTCAAATATGCAAGAATCTATCTGCAGTCCCCCATGGTCAAATTTTTTCCAGGACACTTCAGAGAGCAAGCAAATATGTCACGAAGGGTCAGGGTTCAAACTGTTTCTTCACTTATCTTATGAAATATTTAATAAAATACTATTGCAGACACTGAGAACAATATTGCAGAGGTTCATAACTGAGTCTAGCCATCTCATGTCAATAATGAACAAAAAAGGATTTTTCCCAGCGTTTACCAATTAATCCCCTGCAACTTAGTTCATCAGCCATTCAAAAATGAAACCTTTTGTTAAAGGCCATGAAAAAGCAGTTTGCTTTGTTCCATTTTCATTATGCTTCAAAATGACTTGGTTTTACTCATTATTTCTCTACCATGTTCAGAGATAGAGAGTCTGAAAAAGCAAATAATGTGTGAAAGAGTAGTTAGAATGCAAGAGGGCTGTAAATTTAACTGTAGAATCTTGCCACTTGCTCTTGCTGCTGTAAACAAATTTACAATAAAGAACTTCTACAGATCTTTTAGGAAAATAATTGTCCTGATGTCAGTGAATCTTCTGTTAGTTTAAGTGCCAATAATTCAGCATTTTGCTGAAGGAAGATCCAAGTTACCATATGCAATGTATATATTACATTTCTTAATGTGAATTGTACAAAAAAGCACATTCGTGAAAAACAATTGACATTTTATGCCATCAGTAACTTCAAATTAATTTTTAGAATTCATCCAAGCATTAAATTATATTTTATCTAATTATTGTCTTTTATTATTTATAAAAATTAATTTTCATTTCCCTGAATACAATCACTAAAATATTCAAGGTCAGTGACTTGTTCCCTGATAGAATATTACAAATTACTGCACAGCCTAGAGTGTCTTGCTCTTCATCAAAAAGCTAATGTTCAGAAACACACACTATTATTATTCCTATCACCTGGAAGGTCCCTGGCTTCTTCCCCTTTTCTTTTTTGATCAGAATTATGTGCTGTTAAAGTGAAAATATATTTAGGAGCCTGATTGCACTGGCTACTTGATCATAGCCCCTTGTGGGACTCTCTTGTCCCTAAGAATGATAAAAACAATCGCCTATAATATTGAAGTGTAAGTATTGTTTCAACACATATTTGTAAACAAAGGGGTATGGAGAAGTTCAAGACCTGGCTAGGAAATGGAAAGACAATAGGCGCTCGATAAAAAAAACACCACACTGGGAAGTCAAAAGACACAGACTCTCTTCTTAGATCTTCTTTGGGTGTGATGGGTGCTCTAGGGTAGTCATTTGACTATCTCAATTTCACCATCATAAAATGTGAATACTATTGATATCTTTGACATGATTGAAGATGTAATACATGATAGAAGATAAAAGCATTGTCTAGCTCTTTCTGTTGTGCCTTTAAAACCTACGTATTTAAAATAGTTTCAGTTAACTTCTCTAAAAGGAAGCAAATTTTCCCAAAGAGTTTATGTGAGGCTTGTAGGTGTGGATCTTGCAGGACGAGGCTTTAAATCTATAAGGAAACATTGCAGAATAGGTTCTGTTTCAGATGACATCATTCTGGAAACGCTAGACTCCCTATTTAGCTCCACTCCTCTACACCATCCAACAGGCATCAAGTGGAACACTCCTGTTCAGCAGATGTCTAAGTATTTACAAGACACAGGGTCTTAGCATGCAAAGCAATTTGTTTTAAGAACAAAGTAACAATTTTTTTTCTACTCATTTATCACTTTCCTTCAGTACTGGGAGTTAACAGAACTTTTGTGCTACATCTCTGATCATCATAGCATTGCAGCAAGAAAAGATCATGACTTTTTACCTGTTTAAATCCACTGAATTTTATACAAAACGATTACTGTATAATGCTGCTTTCTTAACAGAGTTGTATTTTACAGGATAGGTTAAATATTAATTCATGACCTAATCTTTTCATTTTAATTCACTTTAAGTTCAAATTTAGTCTCCAAAATACAGTCATTTGATAAAACGCCTCCAATTTACACATATCAACAACTAACATCATGTAGGAGTTATTGGAAAATATGCATTTTTCCCAGTGTAATTTTCAAATTACATTAGAATGTTTTGGTTAATACCTAAGAAACATATAAGTATTATACATATACATTCAGAAATGAGAAAATGTAATTTAATGACTCTATTACTTCAAGCTTCATTCATCAGCCATTTCTGGCTATCATCATCAGGATTCTTTCTTTGGCATTTTTTTGGCCAAGGACAAGAGAGTGCTAATTCTAAGTCCCTTTTACAGGAGATGTCTGAAAAATAGGAAGAAAGAATATCTCCCGGTCGATTTGCCGATAAAATATCTGACATTATTCCATTCTTAATTGGGGGGGCATCAATACGTTTGGTATTCTAGGTCCTGATGATAGAATTTCCCAAATAAGAGGACGATAAAAAATTTCAGTCTTAAATCTGCCATAGGTGTTTACATTCTACATAAATCTCATAAAGAAATGGAAGCTGTGAATCTATTAAGAAGCTTATATGCATAACTCTTCTCTTCAGATGAAATTTATAAAGTTAGAGCACTGTGTTCTAAAGGGCCTGTAAGCAGAAATAAATGTTTTAAGCCCATAGCTCTGGATGTGATGTAAGTTTGAAACACAATAGATAGATAAACCAAGAAAGCTAAGGAAGAAAGAAAGCAATATAACCTTCTGAACTACTGCATAAATCACAGAAAAACAAAGAAAAGGATGCTCGCCTTTCCTATAAATATTCTTAATATCTTTTAAGATACTGAAAATGACGATCCAGGAGGAAGGAAGAAAAAAGTAAAGCGAGTTCTTTAGCTCACTCCTTTAGGAGAAGCAGGATTTCTCTGGGGCCTTTAAAGCCATTGTAGATAACAGAAGAAAATTGTGAATATAGAGGAAGATCCCTAAGATGACTAACCTTTAAGTGAAGAGGATTTGCACTAAGCTAGTTAAATTATTAACACACCTTTAGCTCTTGATGGAAAACTGGAATGCCCAAAAGCTTCTCTACTTTATCCACCTACATTAACTGGTGTAGTAAAAGACATTGCCTATAAATCTTGGCTGCCCATAGGAGACTAGGTATGCTGTGAGGATTAGACTCATGCTATGCATTATCAAGGGCAGTTTCCTAGTAGTCACCTTGTTTGAAAGGATGAAGACTGGATTCATCCTCAACCCAAATGACAGTATTCTGAAAAACATTCCTGAAAAGAACAGTAGAAATAAGAGACAATTAGCTTTTTAAACCTTTTTTAGTATATGTTTTAGCTCTAAACTCGATAGGACAGAATGAAGTTACTGTTCTACATCTATTTCTACTTAGAGATGTTTTGGTAGACAAGAACAGCATGGCATTTTTGGTAAACGAAGTTAGGTGTGCGAAATACCGTATGATTGTGCCCTCTCATTGCCTGTAACATCCAGTTACTGTTGATCTTGAATTGCAATTACTGAGGGATTGTTGGGTTAGCTATTCACACCAGAAATATGATAACTCCCACTTTAGTCATCTAACCTCTGACTTCAGCAGTTTTGAACCAGTACTTCGGACATCAATGACATCGAAAGGGCCTGAGCTTTCTCTTTTAATGTACATTTGGAATGGAAGAGTCAATGGTATAAACAAACTGCTCATTAAAAACTCAGGCACGCCCATCATGTTAAGGTCATTACAAAGTAGCAGCCAAATAAATTGACCTAATATCTGAGCACTCCAATATCCCATTTATGAAGCAATGCATAAACCTATGAACAGAAATATTAACAGGACCATAGAACAGTTTGTTTTCTATGGGTCAAAAGGAGGCTATTCAGATTTTGCATATACATGAGCCTTCCTTCTTTGTGAATGTGGAATGTTTAACTTTGATGAGTTTGCCTACATAGATATGTCTGCAAGATCACAGCCAAAAATAACTTCTGGCAACTGTAAGGCTTTTCCTGCACCAAGACCCACTGCTTGGAACAGAAACTCAATAGATACATAGATGCTGAACATCAGTGGCTGTATTATGCAAAAGTGCTGCTTACACTATATAAACATGCTCTGTTGTCAACCTCTTTGTAAACACAAACACCTTTTCATTCCTGAAAGCCTTAAGATTCCACAATTTATTGGAAATAAAGCTTTCTTTGGATAGGTAATACGTGCTCCACCAATACAGAGAAAGAATAGGATAACTTTTATAAATAAGCAGATGTTGTTCGCTTTTTCTTTCTATCCTGCCAAAAACTGGTTTACTGTAGATTCCTTCCATCTGGCAGGAAGCTAATCTGAATATGAATCAATCTATTCAAAAATAACTTCAAAAATTTTAGGCATTCATAACGGTTTTTTTTCTGTACAATACCATTTTTCAGTCATTCTACTGAGACAAACGAGCTTTTCAAAGCAAATCAAGCAGAAATATTTTTAGAGGATTCTACAACTTATATTTTTCATGAATTCTATCACAATACCACCAACTTATCTTGATTTTTCTGCAGTCCGTAAACAAATATTTTCAGGGAAGTAAAGCAGAGTATTCCAAAAATTGGGGGGTAGGAGAAAAGTAATAATTGTCTATATACAGAAAATAATGTGTAATAGAACTATTTTAAAATCACATTTTAAATATTAGTTTTACAGCTTTGGTCCCTCTTTTCCAAATGCTCTCTTCCATCACTAAAAGAGACAGATAAGTAAATACATACACACACTCACTTCAACAAGACCATTTCAGGAATAGCATCCAACAACAAAATAATGCTGTAACTAAAGCTTAGCTGACAGTTCGATGTAAGCATAGGTTACACTTGTATAAACTCAGCAGGAAAATCTTGTCTACGGAATCTGAGAATGATGAATAGATGCTGCCTAATGAGAAAATAGAGGTGAACTAGTACAACACCCTCTCCTAATTATCTGTAAAAGTACTGTATCTTTTCCTGGTCAGTTACTGCGGGTAATTAGAAAAACAAAAATATGTTTCTTGGTGGAAAGAACTTAAAATCAGGGTAAAACTCTTATACTTAGGAAAGCACTTAATCAGATATGTATTATAGATATGTGCTCAATATTCACTAAAGATTTAATGAAATTTATAAACCTTCATATTCAGGTTTTTAGCCTCCCATTGAGGAAAATGCTAAAGGTATCATCCATTCTGAATTGCTGAAAGCATGTATTTAAATTTTAATAGTCTAACTACTTATGCTTAAAGTTGAGCATCTGCTTAAGCACACTAGAATACCAAGACTAAAGCACTCAGCATCAAATTGAGAGCTTAGGGGGGGAATACTTGAAGGGCAGAAAATAAATGTATTCCTGAGGACCGAGAAGTGCCTACCATCCTAGACAGACAGCAATATAAGTGAGAAGAAAAAAAAGGGGGGAAAAGGACTTAAAAGGCAAGAAGAGTTATAGAACCCAAATGGGCAACAAAAAGGAAATGCAGATGAAATGAACAGCACTCCTAAAGGGAGCTGCAGTGTTGTGTGGGAGGAATATGATCATAGCAGGAATAAAGACACACATAAATAAGAGTGGATTTACTAAAGGATCACCTGATCCCTGATCCACCTGTATCTTTGAACTGTTTTGTTAACTAAAACCTGATCAACTAAGAGCACATTTGCAGAATCTAAACCAAAAAACTCACCCATTAAGTAGTGGCAAAATAACAAATAGAACCCCCTCTCCCATTAGTAACTGTATGCAGTAAAAAGAAGTATACTACCAAATCTCTGATTAATTATATAAAGGAGATACATTTTCATTTAATTATTTTATTGGTGTAATATATTGTTTATTACAGGTACCTTACAAATCACCGTACTTCACCTAGAGGGTTTACGTGTGCAAAATGGATTAATTACTTATTAACTTTTCATGTAATTTAAGACATTACATAACTTTGGATGAAAATTCAGGGATAAGCTAATTTAAATTGCAAACCTTATCATAACTCAAGAAGCTCCTTAAAATATAGCATAAATTCTGATTGTTCAAATGAAAGTATTGCATAAAGTCATGACCCCAACCACCATATTGGCTGTTCCTTTCATGACTTTATTGGCCTTAGATGATATCCTGAAAAAATGAAGAATCTGCTCTAATTAAATATTGAGTAGTTTAGATTGGATAGCATGTTTCACTAAAAAAGCAGAAAAGTGTGAATAGAAACCAGCTATTGTAACATTGTCCAGTTACAATAAGTTTCAGAAGAAAAATACAAATCAGATTTTAATAGAAACTTTATAGGAAAAGGATATTAAGTTTTTTAAGTAATGTTAGTATTTTTAATGAAGTAATCACAGTACCTATGATGACGCTTTATCCTAAAAATTTTGCAATGCAAAATAATCTTTCTGTAGCAGAACTGCTACATTCAATCTGCTTACATACTTACCAATTTAAAGATTGCTCTACCCAGTTAAAAATAGTATCAGAATTTTAACATCTTGACGCAGCTGTGGTCACACCAAACTACAAACACCAGGAAGCAGATATGGGTTATTCATTCTAGAATGTAATTAATTCAGCACAGAATTATACTTACATAGTAAAACCCAATATCTGCATGGCTTTTTCCTATACATTTTCTCTGTATTTTCAAGGAGACTGCTAGCTGAGTTATTTTTGCTCTTCTCTTAGTCCTTGAACACCTTCAGTTTTCCCAGTTGCACTGTAAGACCTCTGAATTGCTTCCAAAAATTTATTAAACAGTGGAATGCTAAACACTTGCTGATTTTGATTAAATTCCTCACTAGCAAGAGGTGCACAAGCATGGTAATAACATTTAAATATGCCATGTTTAAAAAAAACACTACTCACTGCAAGACAATACCCCTCCCAAAAACAACTAAAAGAAGAATTTGGTTGTAATAGTCAACAACTTGAAAAAGAAACAATAGGAATGGACCAGGACACAGGGAGATAGAGCTTTGTTCATAAGCTCTATTCTAGTAGCTGCTGTGCATGCTGAAGAAGTTACCCTTCCCACCCTATGCCAAGACCCATCATTACTTTCAACTGGCAGAGCTACTCAAGTGAGCATCACCTAGCACGCATTAGTTATTGTCAGCTACATTAACATGAGCTATGCTAGCCAACATCAGGATTCACACTGAGAAGGCTAAGGGCATTCTAACTCCAACTGAAATTCAGCATTTCTCTGGAATATTGATGTTCTGCTAAAAGGAGGAACATCACACTGAAACATTTACATTTGGCAATACTAGAAAGATGTTTGGAATTTACAAATCTACTACCTTGTGTTCCCATTCTTTTTGAAAGGCCAGACTGCCTGGTAAGCTATATATCTTGCATGTAGATATTCAGGTAAGGTTGAAGTACTAAGGTACTCCTTAGGAGTTTGGAAACTAATCTGAGGTGACATATCCAGTGGGTATAGGAACAAAAAGAATGAAAGGCAAAGCAGGTCAGGATAATGGTCAAAGAAGGAAATGATTACACAAACCAGATATGCACACAACTGAATGTTAGTATTTGTAAAGACACATTTAAACTAGGAGCTTAATGAAGTAATAGAGTAAAGGCCTTAAGATTTGGTCTTGTGTGATCAATTGCAAAATGTTTAATCACATACATTATTAATGATAATTGCATAGTTTTGTGTACTTTGGAGGAATCACTATCATTCATTGTAGGTCTGCAGACAATGCAATTGATTGTCCTTATCCAGGAAATCATTTCTGTATTCCTAACAATGCACTGTAAGTACGCCACAATTTTTCCTGCCTCTCTCAGTCTCTGTAACTAAAAGCTCTAGCTCTTCACCCAACCCACTAAAATACAGTGAAGAAATTTGGGTCCTATCAATACCTAAATAACAGATGAAGCTGATTTTGAGTAATACTATTCTGATTATCTCAACAAGCAAGAACGTAAGTTTGCAGTCAGGATGGGACTCACAGGCCCAGAAGCCTTTTCTGAAATACTCCCTTATAAATCCCATCTATAAGTGAGAAAACATCTAACGGTCTGGAAAAAAAGTATTTCAACAGCCTTTCCATGGCAAGGCAGGACTTAAGTGGCACATAAGGAGATCATATAGCATGGTTGACTGTGACAGAAGGAAAACAATCAAAAGCCCTCAAGCTTTTCTTCCCTAGTAAGACACAAATAGGACTAGCAGAATAGCTCTAATAGCTGGAATTATAAATAGTTTATGCATGCAACAGTATGATTTGCAAGAACTACTATGATAAATCCATCAAATTGTCCATAGCTTTGCAAACGGACCCTGTCTTAAAAGTGTGACAGATTTTCTTCAGCTTCAGTGTAGATGCCTCTTTTACTGAGACAAGAATTCTAGTAAAGTGGGCATGAGATGTATTTGAAGTAGGAAAGTTTAAGATCAGGTTATTTAATTATGTATTTTCTTCATTTGCTAAGCAGATCCCCCTTTTTATGAAAGTGTAAAAAAAAAATTGCTGCAACACCAAAAAATGTAACACGTATCTAATCTGGGACTTTTGTTTGGACAAATGGACAGTTTCATGTATAGTTAGAGAGATTCAAAAGTCATTTTATTCCGTTGCAAAACTGTAATTGAAAGGCCCAAAGGAACATTTTAACATGATTCCAAAAAAATCCCAAAGTTAAAAGTGGATGCACATGGAAAAGTGAAAGAAACAAAATAAAAAGCAGTTCTTAACAATAAAGGAAAACAAACTGAAACTTTCAGTTTCAGTAATCTTGTGTGTTATTTTTAATAATGTCAGGTAAACATATATCAGACACAAGTCTAACGTTCAAATTAACAGTGTCCTAAGTAACCAAATTTAAGAAGAAATGCACTTTTATAGCACCCAGAAACTAGTACTGACATGATTAGTCTCTAGGTGTTTGGTAACTGTTGTATTAGAGACTCTCATTATTGAGAAATATTCATTTTATATAATGGCACATTTCCACCATTACAGCACCTCATAGTTACACTTCACCATGGCTGTATTGCCAGTATTCTGATTAAAAATAAGGGAAATATCTTGCAATTACACTGTGTTTTCTTTGCAATTATGCCAAACGTGCTTTGCAATGCATTTAAATAGACTGCACTGCAGTTGCTCTTCAGAATACAAATGCATCCAAATACAAACTGTCACTGGAAAAAAATGCTTGCAAATAGGAAAAAATATCACCAAAATAACTACAAGGTTCAGAGAATAATAAAGAAAACAAGAATTTCTCTTGCAAATATATGAAGAGACAGGAACTACAAGTATTTTACATACAAGCAGGATAATTTTACCTTGTACTGACCTTAAATGATGTAAATAGATCTGTAAAAGTATAAGGGGAAAAAATATACATTCATTAGATTTAGCCTTTATAAAGGGTGACTGAATTTAACTGAAGTCATCAAGAGCTCACTATTAGCATTTGCTATCTAAAATCATCTTTTCTTTCCTTGTATGCATCCATAGTATAGATTAGCTCCTGATAGGGTTAAAATACCGCTCGGGCATAAAGAACCTAACGTCACTCCAAGTCATTTCCTTCACCTGGGTCCATTTCAGAATTTTCTCTTCACACAGAATTCTGGCCATTTTTCAAACACTAGCTTTTTCTCAGAGAGCTCTGTGGAGGTTCATTAATACTTTTGGATGATGTAAACCATTCACATTCAGAAAACTCAAAATATACTTTCTGTGTATCTACTTGTCATATCTTTTATGCACTTGATGTGTGCATACATTCCTATTATCATGTTAATCCAACAGCATACAGCCCAAGTGAAATCTTGAACGCTATTCAAACAAAATTATTAGCAATATTTTCCAAATACTACTAAATATTACAGCTTTGCAGCTCCAGGCTTGTTTCTGGGGGAAAATAAAAAAAAATCAGCAGACAATGAATACTGAAGTGCAATTATTCACTATATGCATGTATTTAAATTGGAAATATGCTCTATCATATGAATAACAAGTGTTTTTCTGCCTGATCATAGTTTGTCCAACCCTAGCATGGGAAGATGACTTACTGATAAGATGTTTAAATCTTCCAAATGAAGCAGTGTCCAACAGCTTGTTGTCAGTACATCTGTAACATTGTTTAGAATAAAAATGCACAGTTTTCAGAACTGCATTGAAACAGAATATCTAATGCAAAGTTTAGAGAGAAATTGCAGGCAGAAGTCTCAGAGAAGAATGAAGAAAATGACTGGACTGTGGAAGAGCAAAACTACTAATAATGAGCAACTTCACATACATCTAGAGCTATCTGAAGATTTATGTTAAATTGTATGGCTGTGTTATTTCTCCTGCAAGGGAGAAGAATTATGAATGCTTTATTGTTTTGCTACATAAACCATCTCTGTGACTTTCATATTCAATGCTGAAATGTAGCATCAGTTAAATGGTCCATAGAGATGAAGAAACATGTATCTGTTCCTTTCCCACTATAGAAAGGACAATCAGAACACACAGTGAAAAGGGGCCAACTGAATCAGCAATAGGAACAGAGAAGGCTGTGGCTCCTTACCCAAATAAAGATTCTTAGGATAAAAACTCACATATCACAGAGATCACAGCATAAGCCAGGAAGGGTAGTTCATGAATCTCAGTACTCTATACACAAGTAGCCCTGGGACCACTGTACATAGACATAAATTCAAACCGCCAAAGAGATGCTTTAAGTTGCTAAAAACCATGACACCACATCTGCTAGAAGAATGGATGACCGGCAGCCTCTTTATTTTCATCCATGCAGATCCCAGAATGAGGGAACATGGCCTAGGAGTCTCCAGACCAGCAGGTAAACCTGTTCCACACAGGGAAGAAAATCTGCGCTGATCTTCCTGTGCCAGACACACTGGTTTTACTGCCAGACTCTGCTGGCAGGAGAGGAGCAGATGCTGCATTCTAGTAGTCTGGCAGGAACACAGGGCTCTGCCCAAAGCATTGGGAATTGAGTAGCTACATAGAAAAGATACTGCTACACAGCAAATACCAGAAATATGTTCCATGCAGGCAGCTGGCATCATTAATTTATACTCTTTTATGAACTCTAGAAAAACAGGGTACCGGGGTGACTTAAGCAGTGAAATGACTGCCATCCATTTAATTTTCATGCTCACATTTCCACATAAACTGCTGCACTTTGGCCACTCATTTTTTTCATTTTGGTGTTATCTCTTCTACAGTGCTAAATTCCACGCTAGCTTACAAGCTTGCTCCCTTGGCTGATCGGTGTGCTCAGGATGCAGTGATCTAACTGCAGAGTCAGCCAGGATTGCATGTTAAGGATATTTCAACACTGTGCGAGGATGCACCATGCTGTGACATCTCAGCGAATTCTAACATAAACCTTATTCCAGAACTGGACACATAACACTATGAGGATGGCACTGCCCTGGGGTAGCACGTTGGGTATACCAGATATAGTATACTGCTTCTAGGATTGAAGTATCTCTGCATGAAAATGGACTTTGCTATGTAGACCTGGCAGGTATCCCTTGGTTAGCTTAGGAATGAATCTAAGGGTGCACCCAGTGTGGATATCCCCAAATCGACAGCATGTCTATTAGCATCACCAAGATGTGCTAAATCTTGGTGGTCTATCCTACCAGCACTACAGTAGGTGAGTCACTTTGCTGAATCAACTCCACCCTATCATCAGATAAACTCTCTGAAAGTGATTAATTCTGGAAAAATTAGATATTGTGGGTAGAATACCTGAGTGTATAACTTCATGAACCCTGGAAGTTACATCACACTGATTTCAGGCATATTTTACTGAAATAAGTTCTACTTCTTGCAACACTTCTACACTTATCATAGAATAATGGAATACAGTGGTTTACCTTAAAGCCAGTATATAAAAGACATGCAGATAAGAATCAAGATTTTTTGCATAGAACTTTGTCTCTTTTACTTAATGAGTAAAATGGTGCTTCATTTCTCCTTACAACTTTTAAAATTTTTTTTCTCACATTCTTCATGATGTATTTAGTGATGTTTTATTGTAATTGATTGTTCCAAGGCTAAGAAACACACAATTTGTTATAGCCATATCTGCCTCAAAAACAGATACAGAAATTAAGAATGCCTTTTTGCTCTTTTTGGGGGGTTTATCGCTAGAGTAAATCTGTGGGGGTTTTTTAAGGGGGTAGATAATAATTTCTGACTAGCAGTATCAGGAGCAGACTGATTCAACTTTTTTAATTGAAATATCTCCTATCTATCAAGTTTAGCAAGGCCCCTCATTCCTTCTCACCACCTTGATTACATTATTGAATTTTTCCTCCAAGGTAGAGCTTTTTTTAAGTTTTTATGGACAGGAACTGAACCTATCTTGCTGCAGACCATCTGTTCCTCTGGTCTCACCTAATGAGTTTTGTAGGGTCAACGTGGGACTTCTTCTGGAATCCCCCAATCAAAACCAAGTTACCAAGTGTTCTCAAGACAACAGCATTGACAATCAAACATCAATTAGCAACATTATATTGCCACAAAGGAAAAAAGAAAGTCTTTTCTAAAAAAACCATGACCTTACTAAAAGAAATGAAACAGTTTACATGTGACGGAAGCAAATAGGTTGCCATATATATTCATTTACTGCAAAAAGGAAGGAAAATGTTCTCCTTAGTACTTCAGTTAATGGAACAAAATAATGCATTTAAATTGAAGCAAGAAGATTTATATTGAACAGTAAAATAAGCTTTCCAAAGCTAAGGTTAGTAAATCACTGGCCTAGAGTGGCTGGTCACTGCAGAATTTCTCCTATGGTACTTTTAAGAACAATTTAAGTAAACATCAGGAAGTATTTACGTATCCACTGACTTGTCTACACAAGAAAAGTGGCAATTAATTTTGTTTGAGAGTGGAAATTAGGCCCATTGTCTAGTATTCTTAGGTGGGAACTCCCTGACCAACAGGCTTTATGTCACAAATAAAACAAGGCCTGACAGCTTTCTGAACATCATTGTGCTTCTTGTTCTTAGTTTAAGGTTGATTATGCTGCAGGATTTACAGGAAAGCTTTCAGATTCTGGCAATATTATTTTATCCTGCTACAAATCCATTTACAATAGTGCTGTCTGCTTTCCCATACTCTGGCTAACAATAAGTCAAAACATTCTACCCTTGTACAGATGAAGTCCCGATAAATGAGGCTGGATTTTGATACTAGGATGGCCCACCAGAGACAGCTGAATAACTACAGGGAATCATCGAATCATAGAATGGTTTGAGTTGGAAGGGACCTCAAAGATCATCTAGTTCCAACTCCCCTGCTGTGGGCAGGGACACCCTCCACTAGACCACGTTGCCCAAAGCCCCATCCAACCTGGGCTTGAACACTTCCAGGGATGGGGCATCCACAGCTTCTCCAGGCAACCTGTTCCAGTGCCTCGCTATTCTCACAGTGAAGAATTTCTTCCTAATACCTGATCTAAATCTCCCCTCCTTCAGCTTAAAGCCATTCCCTGCCCTTGTAAACAGTCCCTCTCCAGCTTTCCTGTAGGCCCCTTCAGGTACTGGAAGGCTGCTATAAGGTCTCTCCAGAGGCTTCTCTTCTCCAGGCTGAACAATCCCAACTCTCTCAGCATGTCCTCATAGGAGTGGTGCTCCAGCTCTCTGATCATCTTCGTTGCCCTCCTCTGGACTCACTCCAACAGGTCCATGTCTTTCTTATGTTGGAGACCCCAGAGCTGGATGCAGTACTCCAGGTGGGGTCTCACAAGAGCAGAGCAGAGGGGCAGAAACACCTTCCTTGACCTGCTGGTCACGTCATTTTTGATGCAGCCCAGAATATGGTTGGCTTTCTAGGCTGTGCGTGCATATTGCTGGGTCATGTTAAGCTTTTCATCAACCAACACCTCCAAATCCTTGTCCTCAGGGCTGCTCTCAATCATCACCCAAATACAGTTTATGAAAACTCTTGTTTTATAAAAGGCAGTACATATGCTCAGTTAATGAGAAACCATTCCCTGATTTTTCATGCTACCTATCAGCAGTGACTGCCTAGCCTGTCAAACAGGACATTTCTCCAGGCACTTACTAATGGCTCACAGATATGTAAGGAAATCAGCAAGTCCAGTGAGAACTGGGACTAAAACACTATCCACCACATCTTCAGCAGTTCCCTCCTTGGCATCTCGCAGTGTGCAGCTACAGCGAAAGAACTGAGAAGGACACACACCCCTGGCCCACCAGCTGTTCACATGCCTACAGCAGCCAGCCCAGCGCCCTACAACAATGTTCAAAGATGTATGTCCGTTTCTCCTTCTTGCTCTTCCTTCTGAATCTTATGGAAGTAGATTCGGACTGCTTCTTCACTGTCCTCATCTCATTCGGTTTGTCCCTACTAATCCTTATTTTGCTCTCTCTGGAAGGGTCCTTCATTTTCACATAGCACAACAGCTCGAAGGTAGGTGGGGAGAGTCCCTCTCTATAGCTCCAGTAACAAAAGGAGAGGACACTGTAACCACAATGCTGTAGGTCAAAGTTGGAAAAGTTCAGTGAAGCAAAAAAGATCATTGCTCCCTAAAAGACATTACAGCCCATTTTAAAAGTGAATAGCTTGTATTAAAAGATGATAGCACAGTCTGAGTGAATGAAGACTTTTCACATCTTCACCATTCCACTGCAAAATTTACAAAACGTAGCTTGCTGCAGTCCATGTTTTGGTGCTTTGAGTACTTGCTTTATGACCTTGGGCTGCACAGTTGTTACACATTACATATTAAATGCTACTTTAATATTTTTCTCAGCTACTACTGTTCCTAGTATTATTGGTGTATGCTGCTTTATGGTTGGGTTTAGGGACAAGTATCATGCAAAGGGAAAGAAAAGATAGTGATAGGTGAAGTGATTTTCCACATTGACTTTACCATAGAAAGGATTATCTTTAGCAATTAATTTTTACTTCCAATAATGCATGGATGTCCCAATGAGACAGAAAAAGTAGGTCAACTCATTATCCCAGCTGCACTGACTCAGCAGCACTACAGCCATTTTCCTACAACTAAAACAGGCACTGCATAGAGAAACTCATACAAATTAGGGTAGAAATACCAACACTGCATAGGTCAGCAAAAACATATGCTGTTTAGATAAAACACATGCATATTCAGAAATGGCTGGTATCTAAGGCTGCATATAAAAACTCAAAGCACAGATAACTTAGCTCTGCAGTCCTTGCTTCCTTTTTCTGTATTCTAAAGTGACCTCGGAGCTCATGAAAGATTCTGGACTGACAGCTCTGGATACCAAAGTGTTCCAGCTGCAGGCAGTGGAAACTCAAGCTTCACTATGCTGTTCTGCCAGTTCTGCCTGATTTCAAAAGACCACCTGTCAGGATCAGAAGGTATTTCTGTCTCTCTCATTAACCCACTGGCCTCTCAGTTGAGCTGACAACAGGATACTGCAGTGGTAGCCTTTGAGATGACAGCCACTGGCAAATGGAATGAGATCATTCAAATTGCCTTCAGCTGGATTTCACACTAGATGTGAACAAAGGCCCAATGGAAAGGCACTAAAGAACAATACAAATTGAAATCCCTAGAAGCCCTTCTCTTCTTTTCTTAATGACTTTCTAAATTATTTACTCAAGACTGCAATATTAACTCTTCAATTCTTCAATATAAAACACATTTTGTTTTGTGGCTATCACTACCATCAGTCTGAAAGGAAACCTGGCATAAAGTCCATCAGAGCTAGGTTATTTCTTGTCACTAAGCAAGTCTGAAATCCTGTTTCCGGTTTTGTAGCACTTTAAGTGGTAGAAACACAAGAAAATTCCCTGTATCCCCTTGAGATCTTTCATGGCTCCTCTTCCATCAGACAGGAAACAAGACCCTCTGAACCTTTGTTAAGAAGTAACAATGTGGTTCTGGAAGGAACGCAAGTTTTACTACGGTGTGGTTGAAAAGCTCTAGCATCAGGTATGTCAGAGCATTGGGATAAATTTTGGAAAACAATATGGCCCAGACCTCAATGTTGAGCTGTGAGTTAACTAAGCATTCCAAAGCATTCAGCTGCAGTACCTAAATCCCTTAAATTCCTCTGAAAACCACACCTGGGCTGCCAAAGGAATCTAATAATATATTCTATGAACTACCAAACTACAGAAAAAGTAGCTACTGATATGGAGGGAAGGTACAATATGGTGTACGCAATTTCACTGTCTCATAAAAAAGAATGAGAAGCTGTAACTTTTCATTGCTACATAACCACATCATCCCTCAGAGCTATTAAAAAAGACATTGTGTACTTCTACAGCTTTTAATTTCCACTTGTTATTGTTTTACTTCTCCATCTCAGTATCTTTTAAGTACAGTGACTCACATTGCTTTTTTAGTGTTGATGAGCACAGTATTGTAAAATTGCTTTGAAGACCGAGGAGCAGTTTTTCTTGTAGAAATATCATTAAGCACTGAATGCAGGAGATAAAAGAACAGTTATTAAATGAGCCAAAATTTAACAAGCTAGCCCAGTGAAGGTAGCTGTGTGGTTTCACTCAGTAAAACCACAACATAACATCCAGTAACCATATTGTTCATTTGAATGGTGTGTGTCAACTTTTCGATCTCATAGAAAAAGTTTTGATTTTCTTTATCACCTTCTCTTTTTGAAGAGAAAAGATTACAAGGAATAAACTGACAAACTCACTGAGACTGTAGTGTAGTTTATATTTCCCTTTGATGTACATTGCTTAGCATACAGCTACTAATAATGTATACTCACATATAGTATACTGCACAGGATCATACAGGACATGGATTGAACTCATGCAAAGCAACAAGGCTCAGTTCCCCTACGTCCATTCGGTGGGTCTCAAGGCACAACAGCAGAAGCAAGGAAGCAGGTTACAGGGTTTTCAATAGGTATTAGCAGACTTGCCTTGAGTATCATAAAACCATATAATCATCTCTTCATATTTGAACTGGGCTGTCAAGCAGAAGAAAGTCATCCTACAGCTGTTGGCATTAGCAGAATCAAGAAGAAATTGGACAACAAACCCAGGATTTGCTGTATTCAGAGTGTTTGCCGAGGAACTGCAACTCACAGAGGTTAGAACTACTCACATTCATTGCAACTGAGAAAGAGTAGGGTCCCAGCAGCTGGGATCTACTTCAATACACTGGACCGGTATTTTCCTGTAGGTTGAAGTCTGTCAGACCCTGAGATGTGGCTCATAGGAACAAACTGGGAGGAGTGCTTGATAAGCTGGCGACCTTGAGAAGCTGTGGTTCCAGGTTGACAGGAGTCTCATGCTGGAACAAACACAAATGCAGAGTCCTGTGTTGAGGATGGAAAAATCCATCAGTACAGGTTGGGGGCCAAACAGCTGTTGAGCAGTTCTGCAGAAAGGACCTAAGGAACCTGTTGTAAAGCAAGGTGAACATGACACATCAGGCTGTGCTACCAGAATATAACCAGCAGGTCCAAAGAAGTGATTATTTGGCACTCATAAGACCACATCTTACTGTGCCCGGTTTTGGTCTTTCCAGTACAAGGAAGACATTTATAAACTCAAGGGAGTCTGGTAAGTGACTAAAAGATCGCCAAGGACTGAATGGCATTCCATAAATTAAAATATCCTAAGTGTAACAACTTCTGAAAGGTCTAATCCTGGTACACTCATTGGCTTTAGCTACAGAAAATGGTTTGGCTTCAAATCTACTGCTTAGAAAGCTGCTTCTCGAAAAATGGCAGAGAAACAAAAATAAATTCAGTTTATACATTCTATATGGCATACCTGAGCAGTGGATAGAGTACAAAGTAGGTTTGTTGCTTTGGAAAGTTGGAAGCCAACAAAATATTTAGGAAAAGGAAATACTCTCTCCCCTTAAATGATCTGCTGCCCTAAGGGACTAATCTGAAAGAGCTGAAAAGCACAGAAAGAGCCAAGATGACACATGCAAAGACTAAAAATCAAAAAGGGAAAGGTGAAAGAAGAAAAACTAAAAGAACAGGTCTTGAAGAAGAAATAGAGTTAGAGAACATGAACAACACAAGACGAGCTACTTCAGAATTCCACAACTAATGTTCAGCTGGGCATGCACGTACTTTTTATGTTATAAGGTAGAAAATAGTAGCTTTCCAGGAAAAGAATTTTTTAAAAAAATCAATCACAGTTAATGAATATAAGTTAATTAATCTTTTGCCTTATTTTGAGAAGTTTACAAAACTATTAAGAAAGACAGGGGGGAAAAAAAACTTCGAAAGCTGTTCTATAGGACATTATCATTGTTAAAAATATTTGTTACATATAGCCCTTTAAACAAGGTAGGGAAAATATTTACAAAATCTAAACTCTGTATTCTTTAAAAACTGAAATTTCATATTACATAAAAGGTCCCTCTTAAGGAAATATTTTGTATGGCAGATAGCAGTGAAGAAATATATATTTTTCCACATTCATTAGCAAACTTCCCCTCACAGCAAAACACATCACTCATTTCTCAGAATCACAAGGAGAGACATTGCCTATGTAAATATGAAGAATCAGCTGGAACAGTTAAGAAATATCAAAGAATGGATAATTACTGGCATTGTGCTTACTCATTCCCAGACAAGTTCAGAATTACTTTGACTGACTGGACATGGTTTTGTATCCAAAAAACTGACTCTGAGGTACTGAACAAAATGAAACTGAGGAGCAACCACTAACTCTTTCTGACAGCACTGATGTATGTAGGATGACAATTCCAGACTAGTTCATCTTTTATCTCAAGCCACACTGCAATTTACTCATTCTGCAAACACAGTTGCTTCCATATTTTCACACCTAAAGAATATGCTTATTTTCGAAACAAAATTTGTTACTAATAGCTCTCAGTTCCTGTTTGATGTATTCTGCCATTCTCCCTTAAATGCTCTTAGTATTAGCAAATGCCTGTTTGACAGAGCTTTATTTTCACAGATAATACAAAAAAAAAAAAGAAAAATCCATAACTCTTAAGGAAGACTACCCTTAATTTTAAGTAATTAAATATTAGACTTATTTCATTAACACTGAATATTGTGGGTTTTAAGTTGGGTCTTCATTTCCATTTTTCTTGAGCTGTTTAGGGACAGAGGCGAGGTGTAGCCACAGAGAACCAGTCTTGATTCATTTTTTTGCTCAAGTGCAAGCCTGTTAAGATTTTTCTGTACAGACAGTAGGCTCCTTCAAGAGACAGAACGGGTATAGCAGAGTTGAATTTTACATGCTCCTCAGTGTAACCTTCCTTCTTGTATGCTAGGGAAAATTCAGGCAACCATCACAAAGTGCAGCGACTTTACTTGGTGCTATTAGTGGAAATTCCCCATACAAAAAAGATAATTCCTTGCTAAGTCTCAAGCAAGTTTCAGGCATGCTTTACCTAAGCACTAAGCCCACACAAGCTCGCCTTTTTATGCATTTTTTTAAGAGCTTATGAGAATGTCAGGCATAATCTTTACTGCATTCTAGATCACCTTCCTTCTAGAGATATTCCAGGATTTAAAAGTGTTCGAAGTGTTTTTTCTATATGCCACTGTTCAAGGTATCTGTAAATTTACTATTTTTTTAAAAATCATTCTTAAAAACAGACACAGAGTAATAAATATCAGATTTTGGGTTGCAATATCATACTTTAGTAGTTGTGATGCAGAGCTATTCAGTTGCCATCAGTGCTTGCTGTCAGATTGAGAAAAAAATGCAATTCTGTACAGGAAATCTAGTAAATAAAATTAATTCCCAAATATTAGCTTGTTTATGTTTTTTTGTTTTAATAATTAAGCATGTATTCTCAAGACTGACCCAAAATTTCCAATTAATTTATAGTTTTACCTTATTCCCAATTTTAAAAAGAGGTGTAAGAATCACAATATTACATTGGCACTTGTTTGGCAGAATCCTATTCCTCCTAACAGCCAGTATCTGATGTTTCAAAGTGCAAGAAATGCTGTCATGACAGATAGAGGTCAAACATCCTTACAAAGGGAATTTTAACCAGAGGCAGTAAGAATAACTGGTAGCAATGACAGAAAGCAGCAGAGTTCTTGTATGGTGCACAAAGGTTCATATATTTGATATTGTGTCTAGAAGATACACACATCATCTTGATTTAATTAGTAAAGGTGGCTTTCCTACTGACCTTGATATAAGCAGAATTTGGCTCATTTGCTGCTACTTTAAGAAACCCTTCTCCTTAAGTTTGGGCACAGGAAGATTAAAGTGACAGTTTCAGTTCAGTTCAGGGTATGAACACCAGTAAAGGTTGCTGGCTGCAGCTGACTGCAGTCATGCATCCCTCCAGCAGAAACAGTTCTTGATGAATGCTTCTTCAGCAGCTCACCACTGTCACAAGCACTTTTTTGAAGGGGCATCTGATCATGGTGCACGCTACCATAATGAAAGTGCCTGTTTCCATTGTATGCACCTATTCTCAAGACAAGATATTCCATAGTTCAGAAGCTTTCTTCAGGCTAAAGCTTAGGCTATCCTCACTTGGAAGATACGGCATACTTGGTACATATAAAGGCATCTCCCTTGCACTACTAAATACAATGCTAAGCAGTTCCTAATAGATCAGGATTCTACCTGCTCAGTTTGACAGTTGACTCTACCAAGAATATGAAGGAAAAATTGGTTGTTTCCCATTATTTGTATTAATACTTTCTCCTTAGAAATAATTTCATTGAATACTACCAAGAAGCACCTTCCTATTTCTAAACGTGACCTGCATTTTCCTCACTATGCTCCCTATTATACTTGAACGCTGGCTTTAATGACACTGTATTTAAGTTTCTCATTGCCTTGACTACATTACTACTTCTACAGGACCCTCCTGGATTCACAGATTCTTGCAGTCCAGAGCCCATCAGCTTGACATCATGGTACTGCAAAAGAGTCATCATTGCCTCTGCTTGATTTATGACACATCTTTTAAAAAGACAATTACTTCTTTACTGACACAGTGAAAAGTCTGAATATAGCAAGTTACATATTGAAAAATGAAAGGAGAAAGTGAGGAGATTTTTCTGGATAACTCGGAAAACAAAAATTATGCCTTATTCATTAGCAAGAAAAGTATAAAAATATCTGTGCCAATTTACAATGATATGGATTTCAGTGTGATGGGCATCCATATTTCTGTTTTCTAGTACATTGACCAAAATGTCTGGTGGCAATGATACATTTTAAAGACCACAAGCAACCCAGAGCAGAGTTCACAAACTGACAGGAAACTGGGCTTAGGCTCATGCATGCATTTTTCCATACCCACTTAGCAAAACCTTTGCATTAGTTAGTTATATGAAGGAGTTCAAATTTTGGCTAAAATTGCATGCATCTATCTCTTTGTACACTTGCAGATTGACGTGGTTTAGCCCCAGCCGGTAGCTAAGTGCCACGCGCCGCTCGCTCACTCCTCCCCCAGCGGGATGGGGAGGAGAAGGGAAAAACAACGGCAAAGCCTCCAGGATTGGGATAAGGGCAGTTTACTGGGACAGCAGGGGAGAGGGAAAACAATCAACAACAGTGCTGATAACAGATAGTAACAATGGGTGATAACAGAGAACGATTTACCGATCCCACGACCGACCGACCGGACACTCGACCCTTCCCGGAGCCACGCTGACATGCGGAGCCGAACCCGCCCCTGCCCGACTAGCCCCCTTTTATGGTGAGCATGATGTCACATGGCACGGAATAGCCCCCGGCCAGCTTGGCTCACCTGTCCTGGCTCCTTGTGAAATTAACTCTATC
This sequence comes from Balearica regulorum gibbericeps, assembly GCF_011004875.1. Lineage (NCBI taxonomy): Eukaryota > Metazoa > Chordata > Aves > Gruiformes > Gruidae > Balearica > Balearica regulorum. Next base: position 12,920,647 of record NC_046194.1, on the reverse strand, counting down.
CTTGCCAGAACCAGGACATTATCCACCCCTTATTCCATACCATCTACATCATGCCCAGATTATTTTACAGATCTCATTGCCTTACTCTTTGGGCTATCACTCTAAAATGTCTGTCGAGTTCATTTAGTCCATGGTTTTGGGTTCCATCTGCCATTACAGTCTCTCAGAGCAGGAACAATGGTGCATGCTGCTGGATTGTTGCACGCTGCATCCAGCGTTTTCACAGCCAGTGTATCTAGTATGGTCCATGCTCACAGTCTGGATGTCAAAGATGTGATTTTTCGATAAAGTTTCTGGGCACCAGTTGAAGTCAGTTCTAGTTCCATCATCGTGGCACTTTGTTCAGTTTCAAAGTCCATCCTTCATTAGTTTTGGGTGATTCTTATGGTCATACCATTGATACAGTATATCGCTATTAATATCATGCAATTTAATTTATTGGCTATTTTCACCCAAAATCAAATCCCCTTGGGGTACACACCAGACTTCCCCATCTTTTCTCATCACCCACCAAGTGCACCCTGGTCCCTGAGCAAAAGCAATCCCACAGATGGGCTTGCCTTTGCCTGAAGCAGGGATAACCCAGACTGGTTTACCCAACATATTTTTCATGTGCACTACAGGAACTTTATCCCCTTCTACTGGGTGTGGAAATTTTGATTGGGCAGGGCTAGCTCGATTGGCAGATCCCCTAGTGTTAACTAACCAGGTGGCCTCTGCTAAATGTGTGTCCCAGTGTTTGAGGGTCCCACCACCCATTGCTCTCAGGGTAGTTTTTAGCAGCCCATTGCACCTTTCAATTTTCCCAGAGGCTGGTGCAGGACAGGGGATGTGATACACCCACTCAATACTCATGCTCTTTGGCCCAGGTGTCTATGAGGTTGTTCCGAAAATGAGTCCCGTTGTCTGACTCAATTCTCTCTGGGGTGCCATGTCGCCACAGGACTTGCTTTTCAAGACCCAGGACAGTGTTCCGGGCAGTGGCATGGGGCACAGGAGATGTTTCCAGCCACCCAGTGGTTGCTTCCACCATTGTAAGAATATAACGCTTGCCTTGGCGGCTTTCTGGGAGTGTGATGTAGTCGATTTGCCATGCTTCCCCATATTTATATCTCAACCATCGGCCTCCATACCACAGAGACTTTACCCGCTTGGCTTGCTTGATTACAGCGCATGTTTCACATTGATGGATGACCTGTGAGATGGCATCCATGCTCAAGTCCACCCCTCGATCACGGGCCCATCTATATGTCGCATCTCTTCCTTGATGGCCTGAGGTGTCATGGGCCCACCGAGCTAGAAATAATTCACCCTTACGCTGCCGGTCCAAATCCACCTGAGCCACTTCAATCTGGGCAGCCTGATCTACCTGCTGGTTGTTCTGGTGTTCCTCAGTGGCCCGACTCTTGGGTACGTGGGCATCTACATGACATACCTTTACAACCAGCTTCTCTAGCCAGGCAGCAATATCTTGCCACAATGCGGCAGCCCAGATGGGTTTGCCTCTGCGCTGCCAGTTGCTCCGCTTCCACTGCTGTAACCACCCCCACAGGGCATTGGCCACCATCCGTGAGTCAGTAGAGAGGTACAGCATTGGCCACTTATCTCTTTCAGCAATATCTAAAGCCAGCTGGATGGCTTTCATCCCTGCAAACTGGCTCGATTCCCCTTCTCCTTCAGCAGCTTCTGCAACTCGCCGTGCAGGACCCCATAGAGCGGCCTTCCACCTTCGATGCTTTCCCACGATGCGACAGGACCCATCAGTGAACAGGGCGTATGGTTTCTCATCTTCTGTTAGTTTATTATACGGTGGGGCTTCTCCAGCACGTGTCACCTCCTCCTCTGGCGACATTCCAAAATCTTTCCCTTCTGGCCAGTCTGTGATCACTTCCAGAATTCCTGGACGATTGGGGCTTCCTATTCTAGCCCGTTGTGTGATCAGCGCAACCCACTTACTCCATGTAGCATCGGTTGCATGACGCATAGAAGGAGCCCTCTCTTTGAACATCCAACCCAGCACTGGCAGTCGGGGTGCCAAGAGGAGCTGTGCTTCACTGCCAATCACCTCTGAAGCAGCTCGAACCCCTTCGTAGGCTGCCAATATCTCCTTTTCAATTAGAGTGTAGCGGGCCTTGGATCCTCTATATCCCCAACTCCAAAACCCCAGGGGTCGACCTCGCGTCTCCCCTGGTGCTTTCTGCCAGAGACTCCAGGTAGGGCCATTCTCCCCGGCTGCGGTGTACAGCACATTTTTGACATCTGGTCCTGCCTGGACTGGCCCAAGAGCTACGGCATGAACTATTTCTTGTTTAATTTGTTCAAAAGCTTGTCGTTGCTCAGGGCCCCATTTGAAACCATTCTTCTTCCGGGTTACATGGTAGAGAGGGCTTACTATCAAACTGAAATTCGGAATGTGCATTCGCCAGAAACCCACAATACTTAAGAAGGCCTGTGTCTCCTTTTTGTTGGCTGGTGGAGACATGGCTGCTATTTTGTTGATAGTATCCATTGGGATCTGATGCCGCCGATCATGCCACCTTATTCCTAAAAATTGGATTTCCTGCGCAGGCCCCTTCACCTTACTTCGTTTTATGGCAAAGCCAGCCTGCAGCAGGATTTGGATTATTTTCTTCCCTTTCTCAGAAACTTCCTCTGCTGAGTTGCCCCATACAATGATGTCATCAATGTGTTGCAGGTGCTCTGGGGCTTCACCCTTTTCCAGTGCAGTCTGGATCAGTCCATGATAAACGGTGGGGCTGTGTTTCCACCCCTGGGGCAGTCAATTCCAGGTGTACTGGACACCCCTCCAAGTGAAGGCAAACTGTGGCCTGCACTCTGCTGCCAAAGGGATCGAGAAAAATGCATTAGCTATATCAATTGTGGCATACCACTTGGCTGCCTTTGACTCCAGTTCATCTTGAAGTTCCAGCATGCCTGGCCTGGCAGCACTCATGGGCGGTGTGACTTCATTCAGGCCACGACAGTCTACCGTCAGCCTCCATTCTCCATTGGACTTCCGCACTGGCCATATGGGACTGTTAAAGGGTGAGTGGGTTCTGCTGATCACTCCCTGACCCTCCAGTTGATGAATTAGCTTGTGGATGGGAACCAGGGAGGCTCTGTTGGTGCGGTATTTTCGCCGGTGCACAGTTGTAGTAGCAGTCGGCACCTGTTGCTCTCCAACCCTCAGCAACCCTACAACAGAAGGGTCCTCCGAGAGACCAGGCAAACTAGACAATGGTTCAATTTCCTCCGCTTCCAAGGCAGCTATTCCAAAAGCCCACCGGTAACCTTTTGGGTCTTTGAAATACCCTTTCTGGAGGCAGTCTATGCCCAGGATGCACGGAGCCTCTGGCCCAGTCACAATGGGGTGCTTTTGCCACTCATTCCCAGTTAGACTTACTTCAGCCTCCAACAGAGTCAACTGTTGGGATCCCCCTGTCACTCCAGAAATAGAGATCGGTTCCACCCCTTCATAGTTCGATGGCATTAGGGTACACTGTGCACCAATGTCCACTAGGGCCTTGTACTCTTGTGGGTGCGATGTGCCAGGCCATCGGATCCACACAGTCCAATACATCCTATTGTCCCTTTCCTCCACTTGGCTGGAGGCAGGGCCCCTCTAATCCTGCTCATCATATTTGCTACTCACCTCTTGCAAAAAGGATTTAGAAGTCCCTTCAAGAGGATCAGAAGTGCGATCTGGCCTTTCATTTGGTCTGGGGGGCTGCCTGGTGGAAACTGGAGCAGCATCCTTTCTGGAAGAGTTCCTTTGTACAGCTGTCTTGCCTTGTAGCTCATGTACGCGTGCCCGCAGGGTTGAGGCGGTCTTCCCATCCCATTTCCTCATGTCTTCTCCGTGGTCACGCAGGAAAAACCACAGGATACCTCGTGGTGTGTATGCTCTATGTCCCCTCTCTGGAGCAGAAAAACACTTACTCCTAACAGCTGAAATACGGGTCTGTACAGGTGGGGAGTAAGATATATCCTATTTGAGTTGCCGGACGTCCTGGGACAGTTTCTCCACAGCCGAGACAAGGCAGGAAGAAAGGCTCTCTTCATATTGCCAGAGTCAGCCAGCCACTTCATCCACTGTGGGTGCCTCTTCACTCTTCCAGTCGATTACTGCCAGTGAGTTGGCGTACGATGATGGTGCACTTCGCACAAATTTTCGCCACGTGGGTCATCGAGTACATTGGACTTCATCGGGGTCTGTGGGCAAGTGTGCGTTGTCCGGATCATAATAAACCATCTCCCGCATAGCTAATTCCCTCAGATATTGAATACCTCTCTCCATAGTGGTCCACTTGCCTGGCCGACATATGACATCTTCGCTAAAAGGATACCTTTCCCTCACGCTTGACAGGAGGCGCCTCCAGAGGCCGAGGGCCTCTGCCTTCTTCCCACTTGCCTTGTCAATGCCCTCTTCCCTAGACAAGGATCCTAGCTGCTTGGCCTCCCTGCCCTCCAGTTCCAGGCTACTGGCCCCGTTATCCCAGCAGCAGAGCAGCCAGGTAATAATGTGCTCCCCTGGAAGGCGGCTGAAATCTTTCCGCAGATCTCGCAGCTCACTCGGGGACAGGGATCAAGTAATCACTTCTGGTTCTGGCTCTTCTTCTTGTTCTCATGATGGCCCCGGTTCATCATCATCTTTCACTAAGCGAACCGATTTCCTTGTGTATTTCTTTTTGTGTATAGGGGTGACTGATACTGGTATGGGTTGATCTTTTGGCTCGGCTACAGTGCCTGTTGCGGGGGTTTGGGCAGCTGCTGTGCCTGTTGCGGGGGCCTGGGCAGCTGCAGTGCCTGTGGGTCTGCTCTCTCCCTCTGGATGGTGCTGTCTACTATCAAGCAGTGTTTGATAGATTGTGGCCAGGGCCCAGCACAGCGCAGTAAGTTGTGTCTCCTTAGAATCCCCACAGCATTTTCCTTTCAAATATTCTACCATTTTATCAGGGTCTTGCAGTTGTTCAGGAGTGAAGCTCCAAACCATCGAGGGTGAAAAGGTCTCTAGATACCCACCCATACTCTCCCACATGCCATGCCAGCCCTGACCATTCAGTCTTGGGGAAGATCCCTGGGTGGTACTCTTGAAAAAAATTTTTGCTAACCCTGAACAGGAGTGGGAAAACATTCAGGAGACCTAGAAATAGGAATATACTGGCCTGAACATTCCAAGGGTATTCAAAATTCTCAAAAATTGTTGTAACCAACCAAAAGGGAAAAGGGGAGGTGAAAGAGTGGGAGAAGGTATCCCCCCCATCTTCCCCATAGATTGGGTCCAATTATTAATCAATTCTGAAAGGTATTGACCGAGGTACGGGCATGACCGAAATGCTACATACACATACCAGCTCAGACCCATGACTGTCAATGACATCTGATCATAAGTCATTATCACACAATACAACAATATGGGAACAAGAACCCCTCTCCCAGAGGTGATAAACAGCGCCACAGGGATTACATAGAGTAAACACGGGTTTACAAACCAGAGCCATGTGACCAAACAGAACATCATGACTGTTTCAATAACATCATAAATGCTTTTAACAACTTTGTTTTAACACACTTGGGTCAGACTTGTCGTTATCACAACCCCTCGAGCCCCACGTTGGGCGCCAAAAAGGACTGACGTGGTCTAGCCCCAGCCGGTAGCTAAGTGCCATGCGCCGCTCGCTCACTCCTCCCCCAGCGGGATGGGGAGGAGAAGGGAAAAACAACAGCAAAGCCTCCAGGATTGGGATAAGGGCAGTTTACTGGGACAGCAGGGGAGAGGGAAAACAATCAACGACAGTGCTGATAACAGATAGTAACAATGGGTGATAACAGAGAACGATTTACCGATCCCACAACCGACGACCGACAAGACACTCGACCCTTCCCGGAGCCACGCTGACATGCGGAGCCGAACCCGCCCCTGCCCGACTAGCCCCCTTTTATGGTGAGCATGATGTCACATGGCACGGAATAGCCCCCGGCCAGCTTGGCTCACCTGTCCTGGCTCCTTGTGAAATTAACTCTATCCTTGCCAGAACCAGGACACAGATATACAACCTAGCATTGATAGAAAAATTGGTCTTACACCAGCAGAATTAGATTTTGTGTCCAATTAATTTAGCTATCGGTTCAAGCCACCATTTTCTATAATGAAAAGTTTTGCACTCACAGAAAGGAGAATAAGATGGGAGGTGGATTTCATGACATTATGCCAATGAGGAACTTACGTTGTTTAACGGTTTGACTTGATCTCAAAGGTCTTTTCTAACCTAAACCCTTCTATAATTCTATGACTCAGAAATAGTATGCCAGTTATAGTTCTAGTTCGCCAGGGATTGAGCTTAACTCTTTTATAAGATGTTTTGAGATCCTCCTTTGAAATCGCTGGGAAAATGTAAGTTATGATGCATGGACTGAGAACAGTTCAACAGAAAAGAATTATATTTTTATGTCCTCCATCTGAGTAAAGTCTGCAGCTTTCTTCTCTTGACTTGAATGACTCATACATAAATAAGGTTACAAGGCAGAAATCCTTTTAAGAGAAGTGATCAGTAGGAGATAAGATACAACTAAAAAAAGTCAGACACTTAAAATCTAGGACACAGAGATATGGAACAGAAACCTCACCTCTGACTCACATAATACCTGAATCTGTACTGCAATGCAAGGGAGAGATTTATTTCACCAAAAGCATAAGAAGAGTTTCTGATACTACTCACCAGGATGTAAACAATACAGAAAACTTAGAGGAAACAACTCTGAAAAAACTGCTTTTTATTTTATACCCATCCTCACAATGTACTCTTAATCCCAAGTCCTGTTTATTCATGTTAAACAGACTGGCACAAATTGGCAAAAAAACATTACTTAAAAATACAGAAGAAAAGGAATACAATTGCTGCAAGTCAAGACTGAGATAAACATGAGTGTTGTGGTTTAACCCCAGCCAGTAACTCAGCACCACGCAACCACTCGCTCAGTCCTCCCTTCCCAAGGAGATGGGGAGGAGAATGGAAAGAAAAAAAATCATGGGCTGAGATAAAGACAGTTTAACAGGATAACAAAGGAATAGAATAATACTACTAAATAATTATAATAGTAATAAAAATAAAAATAATAACAGTAACAATAATAATAATAATACATGTGATGCACAAATGCAATTGCTCACTGCATGCGGAAAAAAACCCAATTCGATGCCCAGTCTGTTTCCAAGCAGTGGATCTGCTTCCTGGCTAGCCTCCCCTGATATATACGGAGCATGACATTATATGGTAGGGAATATCCCTTTGGCCAGTCTGGGTCAGCTGTCCTGGCTGTGCTCTCCCAGATTCTTGTGCACCCAGGAGGGGTTGGGAAGCTGAAAAGTCCTTGACTTAGTGTAGACACTACAACTACCTAGCAACAGCTAAAAACATCAGTGTGTTATCAACATTATTCTCATACTAAATACAAAATCAGCACTATACTGGCTACTAGGAAAATAAAAAATAACTCTATCTCAGCTGAAAGGAGGACAGTATCCACCCCTTACTCCATACCATCTACATCATGCCCAGGTCCTATACTTCCCAATATATTCCAGTTAATCACCATCAATTTTCCAGTCTTTTGATATACACACACAGATATCATTCCCTTAGTCTATGGGCCATCCCTCTAAAATGTCCACTGAGTTCATTTAGTCCATGACTTCCGGGCTACATCTTTCATAGCAGCCTCTCAGGGCAGGAGAGATGGTGTGTGATGTTGGACTGCTGCATGCTGCATCCAGAGCTCATAGCTGATGTATCTGGTGTGGCCCATGCCCAGGATCTCTGGGTGGAAGATGTCAGTCTCGAGGAAGTTGCTGGGTGCTCATTGCTGAAGCCAGTTCTGGTTTCATCACCTCTGCCCCTTGCTCACTTACATCAAAGTTCATCCTTCATTACTCTAGGTGATTCTTACTGTAATACTGTTGTTATGGCCTATAACAATCATAGTAGGATGACATGCAATGTTATGTAGCAATCAACATCATACAGTTTAAATCACTGGTTATTCTCACCCAAAACCAGATCCCCTTGAGGTACACATCGGACTTCCCCATCCTTCCACGTTACCCACCAAGTGCACCCAGGTCTTTGAACAGAAGCAATCCCACGGATGGCTTTGCCTCTGCCCGAAGCAGGAGTAACCCACACTGTCCTCCCTAACGTGTTCTTCATGTGCACTACCGCGGACCTTATCTCCTTCTGCAGTACGTAAAAGTTTTGATTGGGATTACCAATTACCAGCTCAATTGGTAGACCCCCTAGTGTTGACTAACCAGGCGGCCTGCTAAATGTGTATCCCAAAGTTTGAAGGTCCCACCACCCATTACTCTCAGTGTAGTCTTTAACAGTCCATTCTATCATTCAATTTTCCCAGAGGCTGGTGCGTGATAGGGGATGTGATACACCCACTCAATACCATGCTCTTTGGCCCAGGTGTCTATGAAGTTGTATCGGAAATGAGTCCCACTGTCTGACTCAATTCTTTCTGGGGTGCTCTGTCACCACAGGACTTGTTTTTCAAGGCCCAGCATAGCGTTCCGGGCGGTGGCATGGAGCACGGGATATGTTTCCAGGTATCTGGTGGTTGCTTCAACCACTGTAGGTACGTAGCGCTTGCCTTGGTGGGTTTGTGGGAGTGTGATATAATCAATCTACCAGGCCTCTCCATATTTATATTTCAGCCATCGTCCTCCATACCACAGAGGCTTTAACCGCTTGGCTTTGCTTGATTGCAGTGTATGTTTCACATTCACGGATAACCTGTGCGATAGCGTCCATGGTCAAGTCCACCCCTCGATCACGAGCCCATCTGTATGTCGCATCCCTTCCTTGGTGGCCTGAGGTGTCATGGGCCCAGCAAGCTATAAATAATTCACCTTTATGTTGCCAGTCCAGATCCACTTGAGCCACTTCAATCTTAGCAGCCTGATCCACCTGCTGGTTGTTTTGATGTTCCTCAGTGGCCCAATTCTTGGCTACATAGGCATCTACGTGACTTACTTTTACAATTAGGTTCTCGAACCAGGCAGCAATATCTCGCCACAGTGGGGCAGCCCAGATGGGTTTGCCTCTGCGCTGCCAGTTGCTCTGCTTCCATTGCTGTAACTATCCCCTCAGGGCACTGGCCACCATCCATGAGGTAGAACATCAGCCACTTTTCTCTTTCAGCAATGTCTAAAGCCAGCTGGATGGCGTTCACCTCTGCAAACTGTCTCGATTCACCTTGTCCTTCAGTAGGTTCTGCAACTCGCCGTGCAGGACTCCATACAGCAGCCTTAGACCTCCAATGTCTTCCCACAATGTGACAGGACCCGTCAGTGAACAGGACATATTGCTTCTCGTCTTCTGTTAGTTTTTTGTATGGTGGGACCTCTTCAGCACACGTCACCTCTTCCTCTGGTGATATTCTGAAATCTTTGCCTTCTGGCCAGTCCACGATCGCTTCAGGAATTCCTGGACAACTGGGATTTCCTGTTTGAGCCCACTGTGTGATCAGTGTGACCCACTAACTCCACATAGCATCAGTTGCATGATCTCTTTTTCAGTTGGAGTGTAGCAGGCCTTGGATCCTCTGTACCCCAGACTCCAAAACCCCAGAGGTCAACCTCGAGTCTCCCCTGGTGCTTTCTGCCAGAGGCTCCAGGTAGGGCCATTCTCCCCGGCTGCGGTGCAGAGCACATTTTTTTACATCTTCTCCTGCCCCGACTGGCCCAAGGGCTACTGCAGGAACTCCTTCCTGTTTAATTTGTCCAAAGGCTTGTCGTTGCTCAGGGCCCCATTTGAAACTGTTCTTATTCCAGGTTACATGATAGAGAGGGCTTACAATCAGACCGTAATTTGGAACGTGCATTTCCCAAAAACCCAAAACGCTTAAGAAAGCTTGTGTTTCCTGTTTGTTAATTGGTGGAGACATAGCTGCTATTTTGTTGATCACATTCATTGGGATCTCATGACACCCATCTTGCCACTTCGTTCCTAAAAACTGGATCTCCTGTGCAGGTCCCTTGACCTTACTTCGGTTTATGGCAAAACCAGCTTTCAGAAGAATTTGGACCATTTTCTTCCCTTTCTCAGACACAACTTCTGCTATGTTGCTCCGTATGATGATGTCATCATTATAATGCAGGTGCTCTGGAGCTCAACCCTGTTCCAGTGCAGTCTGGATCAGTCCATGATAAACGGTGGGGCTGTGGTTCCACCCCTGGGGCAGTCGATTCCAGGAGTGCTGGACGCCCCTCCAAGTGAAAGCAAACTGTGGCCCACACTCTGCCACCAAAGGGATTGAGAAAAACACATTTGCAATATCAGTTGTGGCATACCACTTGGCTGCTTTTGACTCCAGTTCATATTGAAGTTCTAGCACGTCTGGCATGGCAGCACTCATCACTGGTGTGACTTCATTCAGGCCATGATAGTCTACTATCAGTCTCCACCCTCCATTAGGCTTTTACACTGGTCATATGGGACTGTTAAAGGGTGAGCGAGTTCTGCTGATCACTCCCTGGCTCTCCAGTTGACAAATCAGCTTATGGATGGGAATCAGGGAGTCTTGGTTGGTGCAATACTGCCATCGATGCTCAGTTGTAATACCAATTGGCATCTGTTGTTCTTCGACCCTCAGCATCCCCACAACAGAAGGGTCCTCTGAGAGACAAGGAAAGGTAGACAGCTGCTTAATTTCTTCCATCCTGAAGGCAGTGATGCCACCACTGCCCCTTTGGGTCCTTGAAATACCCTCTCCTGAGGAAGTCTATGCCAAGGATGCACGGAGCCTCTGGGCCAGTCACAGTGGCGTGCTTTTGCCACTCATTCCCAGTTAGGCTCACTTCAGCCTCCAGAACAGTCAACTCTTGGCATCCTCCTGTCACTCCAGAAATACAGATGGGTTTGCCCCTTCATGGCTTGATGGCATTAGGGTACGCCGTGCACCGGTGTCCACTAGAGCCCTATACTCGTGGGGGTCCGATGTGCCAGGCCATCGGACCCACACAGTCCAGTAAACCCAGTTGAACCTTTTCTCCACCTGATCGGAAGCAGGGCCTCTCTAGTCCTGGTCATCATATTCATTACCAACAAATGGATTCATATGGCATGTGTGGGTTCGAGTATCATCCTTGTTACTCACTTCTTGCAAATATGAATCAGAAGCTCCTTCCAGAAGATCAGAAGTAAGGTCAGCCCTCCTACTCTGTCTGGGGAACTACCCACTGGAGACTGGAGCAGCAAGTTTCCTGGAAGAACCCCCTTCTGAAATTGTTTTTCCTTGCAACTCACGTTTCCGTGCCTCTAGGGTTGAGGTAGGTTTGAGTTGCTGGACCTCCCAGGACAGTTTCTTGAACAGGTTTTCTGGATTTTTCAGTCTTTCCGCAGCTGAGACACGGGCCCGTAGGGAGGAAGAGAGATTTTCTTTGTATTGCCAGAGCTGGCTGGCCACTTCATCCACTGTTGGTGCCTCTTCGTCTTTCCAGGCCAATACTGCCAATGATTTGGCATACGCTGGCGGTGCGCTCTGTACAAACCTCTGCCACACAGGTTGGGTACATTGGGCTATGTCTTTATCTATGGGTAACCGCATGTTGTCTGGGTCACAATAAACTATGTCCCACATGTCTAATGCCCTCAGGTACTGGATACCTCTCTCCATGGTGGTCCACTGGCCTAGGTGACGTATAACATCTTCGTTGAAGGTGTACCTTTCCCTCATGCCTGCCAAGAGTCACCTCTAGAGGCTGAAGGCTTGTGTCCCTTTTCCAATCTCTTTGTCAGTGACCCCTTCCCTAGACACGGTTCCCAGCTGCTTGGCTTCTCTACTCTCTAATTCCCGGCTACTTGTCCCACTATTCCAGCATCGGAGCAGCTCACCTAATCAATAGCTGAAGTCTTTTTGCATATCTTGTGGCTCACTCAGGCATAGAGATTGGCTGGTTACATCTGGTTCTGTCTCTTCCTCCTGTTCTTGTAATGGCCTTGTTTAGTCATCCTTTACTAAAGGAGTTGACTTTCATGTCTATTTCTTCTTACATACAGGGGTGACCGATACTGGTGTGGGTTGGTTCTCTGGTCCAGATGCAGTGCTTATCATGAGGGTTTGAGTAGCCACAGTGCTTATCTCCAGGGTTTGATTGGCTGCAATGCCTATTGCCAGGGTTGATTTCTGGGTGGTATTCTTAAATAGTTGTTTAATCCTAAAGAAGACCTGAACCACATTCAGGACACCTAGCAACAGGAACATGCTGGTCTAATCATCCCAAGATATTCAACATTCTCAAGATCTATTGTAATTAGCCTGGAGAAGAAAGAGAAGGTGAAGGAAGGTGTCTCCCCCACATATTGGCTCTCCAAGAAGAAAAAGTAAAAAGGATAATTATTAATAGCTTCTGACAGATGACTCGTGAAGTACGGAGATGAAGCTGCCATTGATAGCCAGACCAATTTGGTATTTGTATTCAATGATTTTATCATACACAAGCCAACAGTACACCAAAGAGTAGAGAGATAATCTTAATTCAACTGCCAGAGGTGACAAACCACACATAAACACTGATAACCAGTATATACGGCAAGTAAGCCATTACATGACACAACTCTGAGAACAAATAAAACAACATTGTGACCAGTGGCGATTAAACTAATGTAACGAATGTTTATAACACATTCGTTTTAACATGCTCTGGTCAGATCTGTTGTTATCTCAACCCTTTGTGCCCCATGTTGGGTGCCAAAAAGGGACTGTTGTGGTTCAACCCCAGTTGGTAACTGAGCACCACGCAGCTGTTTGCTCACCCCTCATGGGGATGGGGAGGAGAGTGGAGAAAAAAAAAAAACCTCATGAGTTGAGATAAAGACAGTTTAACAGGATAACAAAGGAAGAGAATAACAATAATAACACAAGTGATGCATAAATGCAATTGCTGACTGCATGGGAAAGGAAAATAAAACAATCCGATGCCCAGTGTGTTTCTGAGCAGTGATTATGCCTCCTGGCTAACCTTCCCAGTTGTATGGTAGGGAATATCCCTTTGGCCAGTCCGGGCAAGCTGTCCTGGCTGTGCTCTCCCAGATTCTTGTGTCCCTGGCAGGGCATAAGAACCTGAAAACTCCTTGACTTAGTGTAGACACTACAACTACCTAGCAACAGCTAAAAACGTCAGTGTGTTATCAACATTATTCTCATACTAAATCCACAACACAGCACTATACCGGCTACTGGAAGGGAAATTAACTCTATCTCAGCTGAAACCTGGACAATGAACAGTGCTAGGGGTGTAAAAGTTAGCCAAGTTCTGTCCCAGTCAGCACTCTTCCAGCTTGCATATATTGTGCATTTACTCAAATTGTATATATTGACTTGCATCACAGCAAAAGCATTAAAGAAATAATCTTTATGTGTCTGTGTTGGTTTTGCGTGGCAAGGTTTTGGTAGCGGGGGGCTACAGGGGTGGCTTCTGTGAGAAGCTGCTAGAAGCTTCCCCTGTGTCTGATAGAGCCAATGCCAGCCGGCTCCAAGACGGACCCGCTGCTGGCCAAGGCCAAGCCAATCAGCACCTCTGTGATAACATATTTAAGAAAGAAAAAAAAAGTTAGAGAGCGCTTTTGCAGCCAGAGAGAGGAGTGAGAAGATGTAAGAAGCTCTGCAGACACCAAGGTCAGTGCAGAAGGAGGGGGAGGAGGTGCTCCAGGCACCGGAGCAAGATTCCCCTGCAGCCCGTGGTGAAGACCATGGTGAAGCAGGCTGTCCCCTGCAGCCCATGGAGGGAGGATGAGGGGGTGTAGCGATTCCACCTGCAGCCCCTGGAGGACCCCACGCCGGAGCAGGTGGAGACACCTGAAGGAGGCTGTGACCCCGTGGGAAGCCCGCGCTGGAGCAAGCTCCTGGCAGGACCTGTGGATCCGTGGAGAGAGGAGCCCACGCCAGAGCAGGTTTGCTGACAGGACTTGTGACCCCGTGGGGGACCCACGCTGGATCAGTTTGCTCCTGAAGGTCTGCACCCCGTGGAGGAGACTCATGTTGGAGAAGGTCGTGAAGGACTGTCTCCCGTGAGAGGGACCCCACGCTGGAGCGGGGGAATGATGACTCCTCCCCCTGAGGATGAAGAAGCAGCAGAAACACCGTGTGAGGAACTGACCGTAACCCCCACTCCCCGTCCCCCTGTGCTGCTGAGGGGGGCAGAGGTTGAAGCCGGGAGTGAAATTGAGCCTGGGAAGATGGGAGGGGTGGGGGGAGGTGTTTTAAGATTTGGTTTTATTTCTCATTCCTCTACTCTGTTTTGCTTAGTAATAAATAAGATGAATTCCCTCTCTAAGTTCGGTCTGTTTTGCTCGTGATGATAATTAGAGAATGATCTCTCCCTGTCCTTATCTCGACCCGTAAGTTTTTTTTCATTGTACCTTTTCTCCCCTGTCTAATGAAAGAGGGGAGTGATAGAGCAGCTCTGGTGGGCACCTGGCCCTCAGCCAGGGTCAACCCACCACAGTGTTATATGCATTTATTACACATTTAGGTGTAATTGAGGTAAGTGGGTTAAAAATTTAATTTAGAAACTTTTTTCAGTGTGAGATGAAGTAGAGACTGAAAATGACAATAAAATGAGAGTATGAAAATAACATCCTTGTAGTTTAGAGGAGAGTTGTTAGTTTGCTTTGTTTTTCTTTAGTTTGTGTTCTATTTACATCCTTCTCTCCTTTTCACATTGGTTAACGCTGCTTTTGTTTTGTTTTTTTTTTTACTGTAACTAATTATTTGTAGAGGCCTAAAAATGTGCATCATAATAGCTTCTTTTGGATAAATAACATAAGGTAGAGTTTAGTATTCTCCTAGAAATAAAAGTTAACATTTTGATACTGAAAAATTCTTAACACTTTTTAAAATAAGGCTACTGCTCTGACATTCACAAAAGTCACAAAGACACCAAAGCTATGACTAAACTTTAAAAAATGGAAATATTATCCCCAGAATTATAGTCCCAAGAGCAGAACCTATCAGCTGAAGCAGCTATTTTGAATGCTAGTGTTGTAAGAAGATTTATAACAAATATAAGTCCCTGAAACAGAAGTTTATGGTGAAGGAGATGAAGGAACTCAAATGATTTTGTGACTGATAAGAAAAATAAGAGTAGCTGGTGGTGTAAATAAACAGTCAGAACCCTTAAAGCGGTTGCCGTGCCTTGTCTGAATAAATAACACAAAACTGAAGAGCACAGACCAATTCAGGGCTTGTCACCCACGCAGTCCCACCAGCAGAGGAAGCAACTGAACACAGCAGAGTTACTGCTTCTCTTTGGCCCCAACATGCTGAACATCTGTAGTAAACTGTCCATTCATGATGGAATGAGCTCCCAATCAAATAGGAAAAAAGTCCAACTCTGTTCAGTCTATCATAATACTGTTCTTTTCATTTGTTAGGAAAAACCATTCACGCCTTTCATAATGTATTTTGTGAATGGCAAAAGAAACTAAGCCTCTGCAAAGTTACACAACAGTGTAAAATTGCAAAAAGTGTAATTCATGGCTTGTTCCTTCCATTGATGTGGCAGTCCCACAGTGCATTTAAGATCTTTTATGTACACTATTAACCAAGTCTTAGATGTTATTTATAAGGAATATGTGAATATGAAATATTAATTTTAACTCAAAAACATTTAAAATATGGAAATAAAATATGCAATCATATATTCCATTTAGAATTTCAATTTTATGCTGATTTGCATAATTCAATGAAAGAAAAAAATTAGTATATTACAAAGCTTCATGATTAATTTCTAGCCTCAGGCTTGCTAAGGATATTCAGACCGGGTATTTGACCATTCAGAGCATCAAGTGACTATTTAAGATTTAATCTAATATGAAGGACTAAATGCTATATTCTGGAATCCTTCAGTATTTAGACATGTATCTTACTTGGCATTCAGATGCTCATATGTAATTTTTTTTACATATCTTTTCAGGTTTTTTAATTGTTGATATGAATTTTTTTTAAAAAAATAGTGATTTTTAATATGATTATTCACAACAAAAACTTTACCTGCAAACCATTTTCATGGCAGGTCAAGGGTCTATTTATCATGGCTGTTCCTGGGTTCCATTTGAGCACACTCACATTTATGGTGAAATCCATACAACTGCAAACTGTTAGACACCTGTAGTCTTGCCATTTCAGTGTCATTATTCAATTAATACTTTAATGTATATGAACTATGACTCAAAGCACTGATGCTGACAGTGTCAAACTCACAATCACACATGCCATTTGCCTGTTTGAAGATGATGTTGCCTTCTGTTATTGTAAGCATAACAGATCAGGGACACACCTATATTGTTGTTGCAGGCAGTAGATCACAAATTCGTGTGTAAAATTATTTTCAGCAGAAATAGTATGTTTAACCACCTGGTACACCTATATGTTATCTAAATTTGAACTGATGCTTCCTCAATTAATTTTATATAAAGTTATATTTGCAAATAAATTCTGTAAGGTTATGAATACATGTGCTGACTTTACACTTCCCACACTTCACATTTTAACAGACATGTCCCAGTACTGCTGGAAGAAGGTAAAGACCAAAGGAAAAGATACAATGTCTAAAAATCAAATAAATTATTTTTTCAGGATGCATCTAGTCTTGTATTTCAATATTCCATAGCCGAAACTGTATTTCAGCTTTATTCCAGTGACTCAAAATAAAGGCAAGTGGGGGTTTTTTAAGGTTCATAAAGGTATAACTGAGAACAAAATTTGACATTTTTATCACAATCAGCCCAGCCTGACTATGTAAATGGAACCAAGCAACAAACATTTTGACTTTATCTCTCTGCAATTTGAAACCGTTATGCTGACAAATACAACACAGTGGGGATCAGGCACCAC
The DNA here is from genome assembly GCF_011004875.1 of Balearica regulorum gibbericeps. Classification (NCBI taxonomy): domain Eukaryota; kingdom Metazoa; phylum Chordata; class Aves; order Gruiformes; family Gruidae; genus Balearica; species Balearica regulorum. The sequence goes on along the minus strand of NC_046194.1, from coordinate 12,903,748 downwards.
TTGGATATTAACATTTTTGAAGCCTATATATGCCATAAAAACCCACACTACCAAATACAGTCGAACAGATGGATCCTGATCAGAGAGTAGGAGAGGTTGAATGCAGCAAGTACTGAAGATTGATACCTACTTACAAAGAAGCAACCTGGGCACAGTGAACAGCAGGTTGCTACAGACATGTGGCATATTTACTGAAACATTAAGGGAGTTCCACAATTCCATTAATACATACAGGACTATGTAAAAAACCTAGTATATTAGGCTTTCACACATAGAAATCTTGAACTATAATTACTAGCCCACACATAATAAAACTTAAATTAAACTTGTTTAATGTGAGATAATCCATTGTCAGCATTGCCATTGAATAGTACTTTAATTTTCAAAACACGAATTATGTTTATGGCTCAAAATGCCTGGCCAAGTTTTGTTCCCAATAGTAAAATCAATTACAAAACTCCCATGAACTTGGAGAGAAGTAAAATCAGACACTGTTGTATCTGTTACAGTAAAGGTACAAAACTTTGATATAAATATTCACAGTTTAATTGCCCTTCTGCAGCACAAACAATAGCTGAGAGGTAAAACATCTATGTGGCTTCTTTAGAAACTTTAATGTTTTACATGAAAACACATAATTGCAGAAAGTGTTGAGGTAAAGTTGAATAAGTAATAGTTTTTAGGAGAAAAAACAGGAAAAACTAACAACTTTACAGCTTCAAACTATTCCACTGTGTTCAGAGGTACCTTCTCGCATTCATCATCAAGTGCATTGGAAAAGACAGATTACATCCCTTCGGCACATACCTGAAAACACATGCTGGTCCTTCTAACTCCAATGGAGTTTAAAAGAATTTTTGTCACCAAATTAAGCAGCTGCTGCATTAGTTTTTTCTTTTCCTAAGCAAGCATCTTAATATAATTCTTGTCTGTTTCTCTGCTATTCCTCTATCATTCTACATATTCAACCTTTAGCTCTGAACTAACATTTTTGATCACCATCTGATCTTGATTTTCCCTTTCTTTTTTAATCTGAAGATATTCTAGTGTTCTAACTTGTAAACAGAAGTTTGCTCAAATCTTACTTCCTTTATTTTGCTTTATTCTTGTTTGCTGTTGTACATACTGTATTAAAATACCTGTCATGAGTCATGCTTTTCTCTTTACTTGGGAGGAGTACATTACACACAAATGTAAAGTTTGAGGAGCAAAAAAAGAAAACCTATATTGGAATAGCAATGTAACTTTTCAGAATCCTTTGGATTTAATGACTGTTTCCTATGCTATAATACTGCACCAAGATGTTTTACCAATCATTTAATCAGCAATGAAATATAAAAATGGATATATTCAGTCAAAGTTTTAGCAACATAAATAGATGTCATCACCCAAGAAGCATGCAAAATTTACAGCCAATAAACCAGCTATCTCTTGAGCAAAGTAATCTGTGTTGGAGTCCATTTGTGGCACCTTTGAGGTTGACTTTCTTCTTAAAAATGCAGATCACATTCCCTTGAGATACTCATCTTTTCCCATGATGCATTTGGCTGACAGAACAACAAGCTTAGTGCACAGAAATGCCACTGGGGTTGACAAGCAAATTCCATCAGTATGCAGTGTTTACTTAGTACAGTTTAGTAATAGCAGTTCACACAGTCCGTTGCCTTGGAACAGAATTATAATTAAGCCTTAAATCTTCAGCATTCGGATTAATTCTTATCACACAGGTCTTATACATTTTCTTGTGTAAGTCTGAAAATATGCTTGTCGCTAAAGAAAACAGTATACAACAGTTAACAGGCTCTGAAGATGTTGTTGCTTGCAAGATGCCCAGGTACAATATTTCTAGAACATGAATATCTAGTATTTTAATTATGAGATTTAAAAATTTCAGCAGAATTTTAATGTTTTTCTGAAGTCATATTTCCCTCGTCTGACACTTGAAACCAATGTGCGGCAAGTACTAGCTGTAAGGACTTGGGAGCTCAGTTCAGTTTAGAAACATTCTCTGTGTTTTATCACTATTTTCTAACCATTCATAAGTTTACAGCAAATATGATCTAAATCCAAGAGCTATATACAGTTACAAGCTTCTGAGGAATGCTTCAGAAAAGAAAACATGGAGGTAAAATGCCAGAGAGATCCCTCTGAGGTTGCCACATTCAAGCAAGACTGTTCCTTTCTCACACAGATCTAAAAGACCATTGTAGTATATCATCTAGCACAGAACAACCCCATCATATTGCCTTTTTTCCCCCCTCTGTGTAGCCCATCCAGAGGACCACTTGGAAGAATTTTTCCTAAGTGTCACAGGCAAGGTCAGCTGTATGGGCTTAACATGAAGAAGGATACAAAAGGCATCTTTCTCCTCAGATTTTTCCCCTTACCTTATGGGAATCAATCTTCTGTTTCTCCTTCCTATCAGTACAATAATTAATTTTTTTAAAAAGTTACAAAACAGGTGGGGAGAAAAAAAATCACTATATAAATCTGAACCCCTTATTGGACTCATTCTATCTCAAATTGCATTTTAGCTCAGCAAAAAAGTCTCATGTTGATTTACTACCTGAAATGCATTATAATAGCACCTCTTATCTGCAGCAATTAATTTTAATTCTTTTCAGTGACATATGCAGATCTTCATAAATATGTGTACACATTTTTCATAAAACATGCATTACACTTACTGCAAGTAAATGTGTAAGACCTGATATTTCAAAAGAATTAAAAAAAAAAAAAAAGGCAAAAAAAAACATTTTAGCAACCCTCTTACTAGTCTAACACAGATTAAGTCTTCATGGATGCATACCTCAGTTGTTATATTAAGCAAACAATACCATAGAATCATATAATGGTTTGGGTTGGAAGGGATCTTTAAAGATCATTTAGTCCAACCTTTCTGCCATGGGCAGGGACATCTTTCACTAGACTGGGTTGCTCAAAGCCCCATCCAACCTGGCCTTGAGCACTTCCAATGATGGGGCATCCACAACTTCTCTGAGCAATCTATTCCAATCTGCCTCACCACCCTCCTCATAAAAAAATTTTTCCCTATATCCAAATCAATCTACCCTTTTTCAGTTTAAAACCACTCCCCATTGTCCTGTCAGTACAGGCCCTCATAAAATGTCTTTCTTATAAGACCCCTTTATATATTGAAAAGCCACAATAAGGCCTTCCCAGAGCCTTCTCTCCTCCAGGCTGAACAGCAAAAAACTGCATATCAAAGAGGTATATGTTTACTCTAAGGTCCATTTTATGGACCTTAGAATGATTTGTACCAGTTGAAAATCACTAACTAGGTAGAAAATAGGCGTGGTGGTTTAACCTTGGCTGGGCATCAGGTGTCCACCAAGTCACTCTATGACTCCCCTTCTCAGCGGGACAGGGAGGGGAGAAAAATAAGATGCAAAAAACCAACCCCAAACTCATGGGTGAAGATAAAGGCAGTTCAATACAACAAAAGACACGTACCACGAAAGAGATCAAAAGGGACTTCAGGCTCTTAGGACAGTCACTGAAGGATTCAGGGGCACAGGTAATATTCTCCTCCCTCCTTCCAGTTGAGGGCAGCAATGTTGGGTGGAACAGGCGGACACAGTCCATAAATGCATGGCTCCATGGCTGGTGTCAATGCCACAACTTTGGGTTCTTTGACAATGGGGAGGCCTACATGGCACCAGGCCTGATGAACCCTGATGGGATTCATCTCTCTCAAAGGGGGAAGAGGATCTTTGCCCAGGAACTAGCGGGGGTCATCGACAGAGCTTTAAACTAGGCTTGAAGGGGGAGGAGGATAACATCAGGCTTGCCAGCGACATGTTGTGGGATGATGTGCCCAGGTTGGAGGGACGGGGCGCGGGCGAGGGCCCTCGGCCTACTGCTCAGAGACATGCTGGATGCACTACAGCACACACGAAGCCTAGAGGAGATGAGCCAGGGGCTCCGGATGCAACAGGAACCAATGGCGTAACACTGGGAGAATACATCAAAAGAATTCCAGCCACCCCAGCCAATAAGTCAGCCTCATCCAGGGCACAACTGAAATGCCTCTACATGAACGCATGGAGCATGGGGAATAAACAAGAGGAGCTGGAGAGGTGTGTGTGCCTGCAAGGCTATGACCTTATTAGCATTACAAAGACGTGGTGGGATAGCTCCTATGACTGGAGTGTTGGGATGGAAGGGTACAGGCTCTTGAGGAAGGACAGGCAGGGCAGGAGAGGAGGGGGCATCGCCCTCTACATCAATGACCAGCTGGAGTGCGTGGAGCTCCACCTGGGGATGGATGAGGAGCCAACCAAGAGCCCATGGGTCAGGATTAAAGGGAGGACTGGGGCAGGGGACATCATAGCGGAGGTCTGCTACAGGCCACCTGACCAAGGGGACCGAGCAGATGAAGCCCTCTATAGGCAGATAGGAGCAGCCCCACGCTCACAAGCCCTGGTCCTTATGGGGAACTTCAACCACCCTGACATCTGTTGGAGGGACAACGCAGCTGAGCGCAAGCAATCCAGGAAGTTCCTGGAATGTGTCGTTGACAACTTTCTCCTCCAAGTGACAGAGGAGCCAATGAGGAGAGGTACCATGATGGACCTTATTCTCAACAATAAGGAGGGCCTGGTAGGGAACGTCAAGCTCAAGGGCAGCCTTGGCTGCAGTGACCACGAAATGGTGGAATTCAGGATCCTCAGGGCAGCGAGGAGAGCACTCAGCAAGCTCACTACCCTGGACTTCAGGAGAGCAGACTTTAGCCTCTTCAGAGTTCTGCTTGGTAGAATACCATGGGACAACGCCCTGGAAGGAAGAGGGGCCCAAGACAGCTGGCTAATTTTCAAGGGTCACCTCCTCCAAGCTCAGGAGCGATGCATCCCAACAAAGAGGAAGTCAAGCAAAAACACCAAGAGGCCCCCATGGATGAACAAGGAGCTCCTGGGCAAAGTCAAACAAAAAAAGGAAGCCTTCAGAGGGTGGAAGCAAGGGAAGGTAGCCTGAGAAGAATACAGAGAAACTGTTTGAGCAGCCAGGGATCAGGTTAGGAAAGCCAAAGCCCTGATAGAAATTAGTCTGGCCAGGGATGTCAAGGACAACAAGAAAAGCTTCTATAGGTATGTCAGTGATAAAAGGAGGACGAGGGAAAATGTGGGTCCCCTCCGGAATGAAACAGGTGACCTGGTTACGCAGGATATGGAGAAGGCTAAGGTACTCAATGACTTCTTTATCTCAGTCACTGGCAAATGCTTGAGCCACACTGCCCAGGTCACAGAAGGCAGGGACTGGGAGAATGCAGAACCGCCCACTGTTGGAGAAGATCGGGTTCGAGAATACCTAAGGAACCTATTCCATGGGACCTGATGAGTTGCATCCGTGGGTCTTGAGGGAGCTGGTGGATGAAGTGGCCAGGCCACTCGCCATCATATTTGAGAAGTCCTGGCAGTCTGGCGAAGTTCCCGCTGACTGGAAAAGGGGAAACATAACCCCCATTTTTAAGAAGGGAAAAAAGGAAGACCCAGAGAACTACAGGCTGGTCAGTCTCACCTCCGTGCCTGGCAAGATTATGGAGCAGACCCTCCTGGAGACTATGCTCAGGCACATGGAAAATAAGGAGGTGATTGGTGACAGCCAACACGGCTTCAGTAAGGGCAAATCATGCCTGACAAATTTGGTGGCCTTTTATGATGGGGTTACAGCGTCGGTGGATAAGGGAAGGGCAACTGACATCATCTACCTGGACTTGTACAAGGTATTTGACACTGTCCCACATGACATCCTTGTCTCTAAATTGGAGAGACATGGATTTGATTGATGGACCAGTCGGTGAATAATGAATTGGGTGGATGGTCGCACTCAAAGAGTTGTGGTCAACGGCTCAATGTCCAAGTGGAGAATGGTGAAGAGTGGTGTTCCTCAGGGGTCGGTACCGGGACCAGCCCTGTTCAACATCTTTGTCGGCGACATGGACAGTGGGATCGAGTGCACCCTCAGCAAGTTTGCCGACAACACCAAGCTGTGTGGTGTGGTCAACATGCTGGAGGGAAGGGATGCCATCCAGAGGGACCTGGACAGGCTGGAGAGGTGGGCCCATGTGAACTGCATGAAGTTCATCAAGGCCAAGTGCAAGGTCTTGCACGTGGGTCGGCGCAATCCCAAGCACGACTATAGGCTGGGCGAGGAATGGATTGAAAGCAGCCCTGAGGAGAAGGACTTGGGGGTAATGATTGATGAGAAGCTCAACAGGAGCCGGCAGTGTGCACCTGCAGCCCAGAAAGCCAACCGTGTCCTGGGCTGCATCAAAAGAGGCGTGACCAGCAGGTCGAGGGAGGTGATCCTGCCCCTCTACTCCACTCTTGTGAGACCCCACCTGGAGTACTGCGTCCAGCTCTCAGGGCCCCAGTACAAGACAGACATCAAGCTGTTGGAGTGAGTCCAGAGGAGGGCCACGAAGCTGATTGGAGGGCTGGAGCACCTCTCCTATGAGGACAGGCTGAGAGAGTTGGGGTGGTTCAGCCTGGAGAAAAGAAGGCTCCGGGGAGACCTAACTGTGGCTTTCCAGTACCTTAAGGGGGCCTACAGGAAAGATGGTGAGGGACTGTTTATCAGGGGGTGTAGTGACAGGACAAGGGGTAATGGGTTTAAGCTGAAGGACGGTCGATTTAGATTAGATGTTAGAAAGAAATTCTTTACTGTTGGAGTGGTGAGGTACTGGAACAGGTTGCCCAGAGAGGTTGTGGATGTCCCATCCCTGGAAGTGTTCAAGGCCAGGTTGGATGAGGCTTTGGGCAATGTGGTCTAGTGGAGGGTGTCCCTGCCCACAGCAGGGGGGTTGGAACTAGATGATCTTTGAGATCCCTTCCAACCCAAACCATTCTATGATTCTATGAAAAGCAAAAGGCCGCACATGGAAGCAAAGCAAAACCAAAAGATTATTTTTCTCTACTTCCTATCAGCAGGTGATGTCCAGCCACTTCCTGGGAAGCAGGGCTTCAGTACACATAGCTGTTGCTCCAGAAGATAAACATTGTAAAACCAAATGCACTCATTTCCTCCCCCTATCTCTCAGCTTCTTATTGCTGAGCAGATGTCATATGGTATGGAATCTCCCTTTGGTCAGGTTGGGTCAGGTGTCCTGGCTGTGTCCCCTCCCAAGATCTTGCCCACCCCCAGCCTACTTTTGAGGGTGGAGAAATGTTGGAGTGACAGCTTTTATGCTGTGCCAGCACTGCTCAAAAGTAGCCAAAACACTGGTGTGCTATCAACACCTTGCTTACTACCAATACACAGCATAGCATTATGAGGGCTGCTGTGGGGAAAATTAACTCCATCTCAGTCAGACTCAGTACAATAGGAAAAGGTCACAGGCGCAATCAATGGTGACCGTATACAGCAGATCCTACAACCAGAACAATATGGTGGGCAGGGTCTTTTCTACAAGACCTGTGTGGTGGGTTGGCCCTGGCTGGGGGCCAGGTGCCCACCAGAGCCGCTCTATCACTCGCCTCCTCAGCAAGGCAGGGAGGGGAGAAAGGAAGATGGAGAAAAAAACAATCCCAAACTCGTGGGTCGAGATAAAGGCAGTTTAATGTAGCTAAAGCAAAAAGCCGCGCACGGAAGCAAAGCAAAAAGCAAAGATTATTCTCTACTTCCCATCAGCAGGCGATGTCCGGCCACTTCCTGGGAAGTAGGGCTTCAGTAAGCGTGCCCCTTACTCCGGAAGACAAACATTGTAAAAAAAAAAAACAACGAATGCCCCCGCCCTGTTCCTCCCCCTATTCTCAGTTTCTTACTGCTGAGCATGACGTCATATGGTATGGAATATCCCTTTGGTCAGTTTGGGTCAGCTGTCCTAGCTGTGTCCCCTCCCAAGATCTTGCCCACCCCCAGCCTGCTGCTGAGGAAAAAGAAATGTTGGAAAGCCTTGATGTGTGCTGGCACTGCTCAGTAGTAGCCAAAACACTGGTGTGTTATCAACACCTTGCTAGCTACCAATACACAGCACAGCACTATGAGGGCTGCTGTGGGGAGAACTAACTCCATCTCAGCCAGACCCAATACAATCTCCACCCCTTATTCCATACCATTTGTGTCGTGCTCACGCTCCACACACTTTAATACATATATATATATTATAACTGTTTCATTGTATTTACTTCTTATTAACTACTATTTCCAGCCCTTTAACAGATAGATGTTATTCTCCCATTCCATGAGCTTCCTCTGCTCCTCCAGATGTTCATGAACCGGCTATGACTTGGGCCCAATCTGTCAGGATGGGTGTTCAGGTTCAGTTGTTGGGCACCAACACCGGCTTGCTTTGGGCTGTTGTTGCATTCATCTGGCTCCTTGTGAAACTTGCTCTTCATTGGTTTGGGTCATTCCTTCTACATTACTTCCTAGAAGGTACAACTCACATTACAGATTATTTTACCCCAAGGTTAAATCTCCTTGAGGCACACATCGGGTCTCCCCATCTTTTCGCATTACCCACCAAGTACACCCAGGTCCTTGAGTGAAGACAATCCCAGGAATGGGTTTGCCTTTTCCCATGGGAGGAGCAATCCACACCGCCTTCCCCAGGCACTTTCCCATGTGTACTACAGGGACCTTGTCTCCTCCCACAGTATGCAGGGGTTTTGTTTGGGCAGGACCAGGACGGTTAGCAGATCCTCTGGTATTAATCAGCCAAGTGGCTTCTGCTAAATTTGTATCCCAGTGCTTCCATGCCCCATTACCTAATGCCCTCAACATAGTCTTTAACAGTCCGTTATATCTCTCAATCTTTCCAGAGGCTTGTGGGTGATAGGGGATGTGATACACCCACTCAATGCCGTGTTTCTTTGCCCAAGAGCTTATGACGTTATTTCGAAAATGAGTCCCATTGTCTGATTCAATCCTTTCTGGGGTACCATGTCGCCATAAAATTTGCCTTTCAAGGCCTAGGATGGTGTTTCGGGCAGTGGCATGGTTTACAGGAAATGTCTCTAGCCAGCCAGTAGTTGCTTCCACCATGGTGAGTATGTAGCGCTTGCCTTGGCGTGTTCGTGGCAGTGGCCCAATATAGTCAATCTGCCAGGCCTCGCCATATCGAAAACCCAGCCACCGCCCTCTATTCCAGGGAGATTTTACTCGTGTCGCTCGCTTGATTGCAGCACATATTTCACATTCATGAGTAACTTGTGTGATGGCCTCCATGGTCAGGTCCACCCCTGGATCACGAGCCCACCTGTATGTTGCATCTCTCCCTAGATGTCCTGATGTTTCATGGGCCCATCGAGCTACAAATAGCTCACCCTTACGCTCCCAGTCCAGGTCCACTTGAGCTACTTCAATTTTGGCAGCCTTGTCTACCTGTTCATTGTTTTGATGTTCTTCAGTGGCATGGCTTTTGGGTATGTGAGCATCCACATGACGTACCTTCACAGCCATGTTTTCTACGCGGGCAGCGATGTCCTGCCACAATGCAGCAGCCCAGATGGGTTTACCCCTGCGCTGCCAATTGGTCTTCTTCCACTGCTGTAGCCACCCCCATAGAGCATTTGCCACCATCCAGGAGTCAGTATAGAGGTAGAGTACTGGCCACTTTTCTCGTTCAGCAATCTTTAGGGCTAACTGAATGGCTTTCACTTCTGCGAACTGACTTGACTCACCTTCTCCTTCAGTGGCCTCAACGACTTGTCGTGTGGGACTCCATACAGCAGCTTTCCACTTCCAATGGTTTCCTACAACACGACAGGATCCATCAGTAAACAGAGCATAACGCCTTTCGTCTTCTGGTAACTCATTATATGGTGGTGCCTCTTGGGCACGAGCTACCTCCTCAGGCAGTGCTCCAAAATCTCTACCTTCTGGCCAGTCCATAATCTCTCCCAGAATTCCTGGGTGGTTGGGTTTCCCCAGTCGAGCTCGCTGTGTGATTAGTGCTACCCACTTACTCCATGTAGTGCTAGTTGCGTGATGTGTAGAGGGAATGTTTCCTTTGAACATCCAGTGTAGCACAGGCAATCGCGGTGCCAAGAGAGGAGACGCTTCTGTACCAACAACTTCTGAAGCAGCTCGAATCCCTTCATATGCTGCTAGGATCTCTTTTTCAGTTGGGGTGTAGTGGGCTTCTGATCCTCGATACCCCTGGCTCCAAAACCCTAATGGTCGACCTCGGGTTTCTCCTGCTGTTTTCTGCCAGAGGCTCCAGGTGAGGCCATGCTCCCCAGCTGCAGTGTAGAGTACATTTTGTACAGCTGGTCCTGTCCGAACAGGTCCAAGAGCTACTGCACGAGCTATTTCCTGTTTGATATGCTCAAAGGCTTGTTGTTGCTCAAGGCCCCATTCAAAATAGTTCTTTTTCTGGGTTACTCGATAGAGAGGGCTCACAAGCTGACTATAACCTGGAATATGCATTCTCCAGAACCCTACAAGGCCCAGGAAGGCTTGTGTCTCCTTCTTGTTAGCTGGTGGAGACATAGCTGCTATCTTGTTAACCACATCCATAGGCACATGACGACGTCCATCCTGCCATTTTATTCCCAAAAACTGGATCTCTTGTGCAGGTCCCTTGACCTTGCTTTTCTTTATGGCGAAACCAGCTTTCAGAAGAATCTGAATTACTCTTTTTCCCTTCTCAAATACTTCTTCTGCCTTATTGCCCCACACAATGATGTCATCGATGTATTGTAGATGTTCAGGGGCACCACCCTCTTCCAGTGCAGTTTGGATTAGTCCATGACAAATAGTAGGACTATGCTTCCACCCCTGGGGCAGTCGATTCCAGGTGTATTGAACACCTCTCCAAGTGAAAGCAAACTGTGGCCTGCATTCGGCTGCCAAAGGAATTGAAAAGAATGCATTAGCGATGTCAATTGTAGCATACCACTTGGCTGCTTTTGACTCCAATTCATATTGGAGCTCTAACATGTCTGGTACAGCAGCACTCAGTGGTGGTGTCACTTCGTTTAGCCCACGATAGTCCACCGTTAACCTCCACCCTCCATCAGACTTTTGCACTGGCCATATGGGACTATTAAAAGGTGAATGAGTCTTGCTGATGACTCCCTGGTTCTCCAGTTGATGAATCAGCTCATGGATGGGAGCCAGGGAGTCTCGATTTGTGCGATATTGCCGCCGGTGCACTGTCCTGGTAGCAATTGGCACCTGTTGTTCTTCAACTTGCAGCAATCCCACAACAAAGGGATCTTCTGAGAGACCAGACAGGGTAGATAACTGTTTGATCTTCTCTGTGTTCACAGTGGCTACACTGAAAGCCCATCGGTACCCCTTTGGGTCCTTGAAGTACCCTCTCCTGAGGTAATCTATGCCAAGGATACAAGGGGCCTCCGGGCCAGTCACAATGGGGTGCTTCTCCCACTTGTCCCCTGTTAAGCTCACCTCAGCCTCCAATACGGACAGTTCTTGGCATCCCCCTGTCACTCCAGAGATCCGGATGGGTTCTGTGCCCCTATACCCTGATGGTATCAGTGTACACTGTGCACCAGTGTCTACCAAAGCCTTATACTTCTGTGGGTCTGATGTGCCAGGCCATCGAATCCACACAGTCCAGTATACCCGGTCATCCCTTTCCTCCTCCTGGCCGAAGGCAGGGACCCTCTATTCCTGTTCCTGGTCAGAGTATTCACTGTCTGACCCTCGCGGTGACAGACCAGATGTCCCCTCACCAGGATCAAGGGAGGTGATTTTAGTTTTACATCTGCGAGATCGCTGTTTGCCTTCTCGTGTCTCTGTAGCAACTACACTGACGGCCTTCTTGGGTGTCCCCTTCTTAACAGCTGTCTTCCCTCTTAGTTCACGAACACGGGCTTCCAACTTAAAGGTGGGTTCACTGTCCCACTTCCTCATGTCCTCCCCTTGGTCACGCAGGAAAAACCAGAGTGTACCACGTGGCATATGCCTGGGGCTCCCTTTCCCTCTGACCGGAGCAGGAGATGACTGATTTCTTGGGGTACCTCTGACAGCCGACGTGCTGGCCCGTAGGGAGGAGGAGGTGGTACAGAGGTTTTCTTCAAAGTTCTGAAGCCAAGCAGACACCTTCTCCACAGTTGGTGTGTCCATATCTGGGAAATACATTGCTGCCAAGCTGTTAGAATACGATGCTGGGGCACTTTGAATCACCTTCCTCCACATGGCCCGTGTGCACAGGACATCCTCTGGATCTTTGGAGACCTCCTCATCATCTAGATCACTATAGATGACTTCCAACACCGCTAGTTCTCTCAGGTACTGGATGCCTTCATCTGCGGTGGTCCACTTTCCTGGAGAGTTAACAAGATCTTCCTTGAATGGGTATCTTGCCCTCACACTTGAAAGCAGCCGTCTCCAGAGACTGCAAATTGCTGTCTCTTTTCCAATTCCCCTCTCAATTCCTCGGTTTCTAGCTAGGGATCCCAGCTGTTGGGCTTCCCTGCCTTCCAATTGCTGACTGTCGGCCCCATTATCCCAGCATCGAAGCAGCCAGGCAGCAATCCGCTCACCAGGCTGGCGGCTGTAATCTTTCCGCATATCTCGAAGTTCGGATGAGGTCAGAGACCGGGTAGTTTCTGCTTCTTGTCTTATTTCTCTCACTCCTTCCTCCCACTTCTTTGCTGAAGGACCAGCTTCCTGCTGAAACCTCTCCTCTTCTTCCTCTTCCCTTACTAATCGATGATAGGGACCTGTTGACCTCCTGGTCCACTGTTTCTTTTTTACTACTGGGGCAATTACTGTAGTTGTTACTGTTTGTGTCCCTATCTCAGCCACGGTGTCCTCAGCTGCAGTTTGGGTGCCTTCCTCAACCACAGTCCTCTGAGAGTTCTGCACTGTGGCTCGATAGGCCCAGGCCAGGCCCCAGTACAGTGCTAGAAGCTGTTGGTTTTCATTGGGGTAGGCAAGACAGCCTTCTATCAGGTGGCGTGTCAGTTTGCTGGGATTGCTTGCCTGTTCAGGTGTGAAGTTCCAGGCTATAGGAGGTGATAATCGCCCTAGGAACCTGCCCAAATCCTTCCACACACCCTGCCACCCGGGGACTGGCTGCCTCAGGGCACGTTTCAGTATTGCCTCACTTAAAAGTTGTCTCCCCTTAAACCAGGACAAAACCAAACTCCACAACACCCGTAATATGCCAGCAGTATTAATTAGTAATATTAATGAGCTTACATAAGGGTGAACAAGGACCTTAGGAGCCTGCATAATGAAACCATCCACATCAAAAGCAGGTAGAGAGAGAGAGATGTATTCCCCCATCATCTCCACAAGATAGCTCCCCCAGCACAGCAATAACATCGATGCCAGGGCCATGCACATAACCATTGTTTGTACTAGCATGCTCCCAAGTTCCTTCATCCTCCCCACGAAATAGCTACCCCAGCACAGTAAGATCATCAACGCTAGGCCAAAGCACAGAGCAGCCATTGTTTGTATCAGCATGTTCCTAAGTTTAGCAAAATAGAGAGAAGCAGCACAGCTAACAAACCCTGTGACCTGCACAGGAGCTTGCAACTTAATAACTACTATAGCTGTAGCACTCTTAATACTAAACTGCCGTTGTCAAGCCCCACGTTGGGCGCCAAAAAAGGACTGTGGTGGGTTGACCCTGGCTGGGGGCCAGGTGCCCACCAGAGCCGCTCTATCACTCGCCTCCTCAGCAAGGCAGGGAGGGGAGAAAGGAAGATGGAGAAAAAAACAATCCCAAACTCGTGGGTCGAGATAAAGGCAGTTTAATGTAGCTAAAGCAAAAAGCCGCGCGCGGAAGCAAAGCAAAAAGCAAAGATTATTCTCTACTTCCCATCAGCAGGCGATGTCCGGCCACTTCCTGGGAAGTAGGGCTTCAGTAAGCGTGCCCCTTACTCCGGAAGACAAACATTGTAAAAAAAAAAAACAACGAATGCCCCCGCCCTGTTCCTCCCCCTATTCTCAGTTTCTTACTGCTGAGCATGACGTCATATGGTATGGAATATCCCTTTGGTCAGTTTGGGTCAGCTGTCCTAGCTGTGTCCCCTCCCAAGATCTTGCCCACCCCCAGCCTGCTGCTGAGGAAAAAGAAATGTTGGAAAGCCTTGATGTGTGCTGGCACTGCTCAGTAGTAGCCAAAACACTGGTGTGTTATCAACACCTTGCTAGCTACCAATACACAGCACAGCACTATGAGGGCTGCTGTGGGGAGAACTAACTCCATCTCAGCCAGACCCAATACAACCTGACAATAACAATGAATTTTAACTACAAAAGTAGCTGTTGGACAAGCAATATAGCAGGATGCTAACTAGTCAGCAGATTCTTGAATCCCACAGGTGCCTGGGTTTTTTGATACAGATGATAGTGAAAAGGAAGTCCTCTTGATGTCACACCAAGTGCAAGGAACAGGTTAAGGATGTCAAAGTGGAAGGTAACTTGGATGGCAGTGATCATGAAATAACAATACATTGCATCACTAAAAACTGACAGAGAAAATAACACCACAATAAAAACAATTTGCATTTCAGGAAGGCATTTCTCAGTAAATGAGAACTGGAAGCAAGCTGTCCCAGGATGCTGGCAGCTCTTTAAAGAAATATTTTTAAAGTCCAAGTACAAACAATTCCATCACAGAGTAAGAGATAGTCTTGGCTGTGTTGTGAGCTCTTCTCCGATCCTAACATAAGGATGCATGCTGGAGATTAAAATAAAATCAGATTACTGAAGAAGAATACAAAGCTATTTTGTATTTCCCCATATGAACTTGTAGGGAGAAATTCAATCAATAAAATGAAATACAATTACAAGTAATTCAAACACATTGTGCCCTATATATCTGAAAGTATCATGTTAACTGATTCAGTCCTACACTCAAAGTGATCAAAGGGGATACAAGTCTGAAGACCCGGTACATCAGCCTCTTAATCAAAACTGAGTCAAAAATATTCTTTTTTCATTTTTGTTTTGATCAGCATTTTTTTAAAAAACAACATTAAAAAAAAAGAAGAAAAAATAAGAATGGTGAGTCATAAGGCTTTCTTCATAATCTTCAAAATCAGTAAAGAAAGCATTACTACAGAAGCACATCTGAAATTTACTGAGACTGAAGTCCAGATCTTCTCCTTTATAGATACTTCTCTAACCTCCCCATATACACTTCTGCAGTCATGTTAAGAGTATGCTGGGATATCTCATACCGTAGTTTCATTCATTATGCAACAATGCATGCACGGCTCAGTCTATTTGCCTGTTGTACAATACAGGTATTTCCCAGGGAGGTCAAAGGGAGTTACGTAGTTCAGGCCTTTTACATGTGATCAGATTTCCAGAACGAGATGTCTAAAATAAGTCTCAAATAAGACAATCATCACACACCATCAGTGCCACCTTGTGGTGCACAGCTTGCTAGGCTATGACTGCCCTACCGTCAAAATACTTGACTTGAAAACATACTGGCAACAAGCCAAATGATGTTAAACGCAAATGTTTTCTTTTTAAATCAACTGAGTACACCTTTAGCACTTCAAACGTAGTATACTCTAGGGGAGTTAGAATGAAATGACAGTGCATACACACATGAACAAAGCAGTTTAAGGGTTAAAACATATTTGTTCTTTGGCTACCTGTATCACCGCTGCAACCACGGGTTTTTAAGTCATTTTGAGAAATCATACAAGAATTTCCATTCCCCACTCCTTTTTTTGGGACAACCACTAAGGAATAAAAATCTCTTGGATTTTTTCTTCCCTAAGCAAGTAAACAAGCAAGTCAAACCAAAATGCTTTTTGATCCTTAATCCAGCCTAACCCCAGGCACAATGAAGCATGTCTCTTGACTGACATTAGCTAATCTCCTCTGTTACGTCTAACCTCTGATAATTCCAGCCCCAGGTACTCTGATGAACAACTTTTAGCTTGCTCCAGAGCCTTGCTTTCCAGTGATAGTGAATGGGTTTGCTGACAATATCTCTGCTCTCAGCTAATCTCCTTGGGCAACCCCTGTAAACTGTTTAACTCATTCTCACACACTGACAATGCATGTTTTATATATACTAAACTTCTTTAAAGTATGGGAAATTAAGCTGTTGCAAAGTGGAATATTTATAGAATCATAGAATCATAGAATGGTTTAGGTTGGAAGAGACATCAAAGATTATCAAGTTCCAACCTCCCGGCTGTGGGCAGGGACACCCTCCACTAGACCACGTTGCCCAAAGACTCATCCAACCTGGCCTTGAACACTTCCAGGGATGGGACATCCACAACCTCTCTGGGCAACCTGTTCCAGTACCTCACCACTCCAACAGTAAAGAATTTCTTTCTAACATCTAATCTAAATCGACCGTCCTTCAGCTTAAACCCATTACCCCTTGTCCTGTCACTACGCTCCCTGATAAACAGTCCCTCACCATCTTTCCTGTAGGCCCCCTTAAGGTACTGGAAAGCCACAGTTAGGTCTCCCCGGAGCCACCTTTTCTCCAGGCTGAACCACCCCAACTCTCTCAGCCTGTCCTCATAGGAGAGGTGCTCCAGCCCTCCAATCAGCTTCGTGGCCCTCCTCTGGACTCACTCCAACAGCTTGATGTCTGTCTTGTACTGGGGCCCCCAGAGCTGGACGCAGTACTCCAGGTGGGGTCTCACAAGAGCAGAGTAGAGGGACAATATCACCTCCCTCGACCTGCTGGTCACGCCTCTTTTGATGCAGCCCAGGACACGGTTGGCTTTCTGGGCTGCAGGTGCACACTGCCGGCTCCTGTTGAGCTTCTCATCAATCATTACCCCCAAGTCCTTCTCCTCAGGGCTACTTTCAATCCATTCCTCGCCCAGCCTATAGTCGTGCTTGGGATTGCGCCGACCCACGTGCAGGACCTTGCACTTGGCCTTGATGAACTTCGTGCAGTTCACATGGGCCCACCTCTCCAGCCTGTCCAGGTCCCTCTGGATGGCATCCCTTCCCTCCAGCACGTTGACCACACCACACAGCTTGGTGTCATTGGCAAACTTGCTGAGGGTGCACTCGATCCCACTGTCCATGTTGCCGACAAAGATGTTGAACAGGGCCGGTCCCGGTACCGACCCCTGAGGAGCACCATTGATCAAACCAAAAGAAGCTAAATATAGCATGTTTGAAATTGTCCCTCTTTACTCTCTGAAAAGCTATTTACTCTTAGCTCTGAGTTTCTAGGTTTGATTTATATTTCAGTGACGTGCTAACATTGTATGAACTGGCCAGTGACAAGTTAAACAACCTGTTTTGGCCCAGACTGAAAGGCTAGCCAGCAAAACTACATCTACATCCTCATTATGAAATGAGGTATGCAGATAATTTCATGTTTCATCTTATTGTTTTGATGTCTTAGAGCAGATGATGGCAGAAAATGAACCACACTAGAAGTAACCAAGTGAAATTTTTGCAAACCATTTCAATGACTCGCTACCATTCTTCACATTACAGTCCTGACATTGTCTGTCCTCACCCTATCGGATCACATGTGCCGCCAACCACCTCTTATCATCAGTGAGCAGAAACTACACTTTGGCCTCAATAAACTGGCAGTTCTATTTGCAGCCTGATTTTAAAAGAAGCAGCTCAAAGATCCATAATTCATGAAAACAGATGAGTCTCTCCTCCTAAATCAAGATGCACAAAACTGCTGTTCCTAAAGAATTCATTAAACTCAGATCTTTTTCTTTGTCA
Organism: Balearica regulorum gibbericeps; assembly: GCF_011004875.1. Classification (NCBI taxonomy): domain Eukaryota; kingdom Metazoa; phylum Chordata; class Aves; order Gruiformes; family Gruidae; genus Balearica; species Balearica regulorum. The sequence goes on along the minus strand of NC_046194.1, from coordinate 12,886,117 downwards.
TTGCAGGAGAGTGTACTGTAATATGCTCTATCTATAAAACTTAGAACAGGCAAAAAATTATTGTAATCTTCAAATAAAGTATATGTGCAATAACATTTCTGCTGGTTCTTTCCTTTTGAGGTGTTTTCTGTTTAACCTGGTTTACTATTATTATTGTTGTTCAATCAAATACTATATGCTATATTTGTATACTGCACAGAGGTCTGCATGAGAATATAAAATTTTCCATGTAAAGACTGAGCCTAGTTTTCATAACTACATTGTATTCACAAGGAAAGTGTTTTGGGTGAGGGGGTATTAACAATGCACTGCTTTTAAAAATATACAACAACTCTGATTAGTTCATATACAGAGCTTTGTTTAGTTTATTGCACAAGAAGATCTACATAGAGAATAACTTTCACCAGTCACCTTCCACCAAATCTTAGTAGGCCAATTCCTATTTAACAGTCCCAGCTAGAAGCCAGCCATATGAATATCAAGTCGGTCTCCAAAGGATGTTATTTTTCATACAGAATATCAAAGCAATAACAACACCTTACTACTGTATGTGGACTTTCTGAAGTTGAAACATTGCTAACAGGTTTAATTTGAATTTTCATTTATCTACTTGACACGTAATGTCTTGGAATATGAAATATTTACTTTGTTGCCTATAGTTCCAATGCTCAGTAATCTCACCACTAGCAATAACAGGCAACATTTAAGTGTATATCTCTGAAATAGATTTCATTACTTCCTGTTCACCTAAGGAGTGTATTTGTCAACTTCTAAAAACCATAAATAAAATTTTACAGTCACAATGTGGGTAAATCTGGCAATAAAAGATTGCATTACTTTTCTCTTTATTGGATTTGAGTAATTCCCAATGAAATCAAGACAAACTCATCTAAATACCTTTATACAGTTCATACCTACAGATAATACTAAACATCTTCAAATAAAAATTAAAGTTTTCTACTACAGAAAATCTGTAGAATATGCAGAATCTGCCTTTGCTCATGTACAGGCTTTTCTGTATCTATGCAAGCTACCCAATATTGGGTCAATTTCATGTTTGATGGAGGCATCTGACAAAGATCTTCAATAAAGCTTCACTTATTCCTTAAGTTAATTTTTCCATATTTTCCTTGTGATTGTGTGAAAACTTGGCTTTGGTATGCCAGAGTGATTTTCAGAAGTGGTCCAGAAAATACACTCTACTTTTATCAATGAATTCTGTGTGCAACTGAAAAGTCTGGGGGTTTATTGGCCAGTATTTCTAAAGTACAAAGGTGGAATTTTTACTTAATGCCAATGATTCAGCACTCATAAAAAAATATGTGTGAGAAAGGGACAAAGGTTGGCTCCAAAACAGCTAAAAGCTTGAGGAGAACATAAAAGTTTGAGGATGATAAAATTTATTAAATTTTGATTTAATTCTATCAATCAAGTTTTGATTCAAGCCATGGCCTTGAACCTGCAACTCCTACATCCCACAAGTAAGTCTCAATAACTAACCTTCTAGTCACTCTTCCTCTTCTTTTTTTCTCATTCAAACTCAAGTTATCCCAATTTTATTCTCACACAACACAAGAAAACCTACAAGCCAGTTTCTCCCCAGTTCTTAAATTTGCACCAAGAGAATCATAGAATCATAGAATGGTTAGGGTTGGAAGAGACCTCAAAGATCATCTAGTTCCAACTCCCATATGAAATAATACTTCAAATGCCGGAGTCCAGGGAAATAAACGTTGAAATAGGTAAAGTATATCTACCTACCTACCAATGGTTTGAGCTTTCTTGTTTTGTGAAGTATTTTATATGACTAAAATTTATTGCATAAACAACCTATGCATAGTAATAAATTCTTCTACAAAACAGTTGGCATGACGAGAAACATGCCTCAGTGCTGCAGAGCAAGATAGGCAATCATTACTGAGGAGGAAAGTATAAAGAAGTTGCATCTGACATTAGAGTCATAAAATAATTCCACAATACTAGAAAACTGCTATGGATTAGATCTGAGCAGAGTGCTAGCATTTTAGTGAAAGCATAATTTCTGTAATTTACATGTCAGCTTACTAAGAGAACTTAGAAAAAGCCTCAATAAGGACTTAAACATATCAGAATTTGAGCAACAGTTGCAGAGCAGGGAGTGAAGAACCTTCTAGCCAAATAAGATATTAGTCTGCAAAGTGCTGGGACACTCACTTTAAAATTCTTCAATGGTAGCAGAGGGTATATAGAGCTTGCAGGAGGCACTCAGCTTCCAGTGGTGAATACTATATGTATAAGGAAACTTAACAGTATATCAGCTTTTGCAACAGAAATTATTCTAGTGAAATAGTTTGATAACTAACAGCTCATTTTAAAGAGAGAATACAAAAGAAAACATACTAGGGCACATTTTATCAGCTGTTTCAGCTTCCGGAAACAAGGATGAGATGATGTGAAAAAAATTAGGGATTTAATAATATTCTAGAAAGTACCTGGAATGGTATGGCAATACCAGGTTTTTTTCAAAGTATATAAGTTTCGTAAAACATGTCTGAAAAATATTGCACCTTTCACAAAACATTAACACAACCACATTTCAAATTCTACCGTTCTAATCTTGCAGTAGAATCAAACAAAAAAATATGTTCTATAGTACAGAGAAATTTGAGGATTTAAAAACCAAATAAAATCGATGTTACTATGCCAAAAGAAGCAGTTAAATTAGACAAACTGGTACATTTCCCTTCATAGACTCATTGTCAAAAAAATCTGTAAGTCCAAATAAATTTTACATTTTACATCTTCACATTAGCTTTATTTCAAAAATACGCTATTTCACTTTCACCCCAATTATCTTTTTCAGTAAATTTAAGAACTCTCCTTCAAAACACATGAATGAAACACAAAAGTTCCTGTCTCTTGAGAGCTTTTTGCAATCTTAACCACTACTTACACTTTGAAAAGCATGGACATCCTAAATATAGTATCATGTGTGAGAGGACTAAAAGCAAAATTTTGCAATCAGCTTACCTGATATCCATAAAAGCTCGTATCCCTAACAAAGCTGATAAAATTTTTCTCCCTCCAGAACATCAGCTGTCATTTTGCTATAGGTAGGCAAATGTCATAATAGGTAGGAAAAGTAGCGATATGAAATAAGACTTGAAGACAAACTCAAACACACACAACCCTATGAATATAGGGTTCATGACAGACAACTCTACGAAATCACATGACTGTTTGTTTACTTTATATTATATTATTCTCCTCCATCTCCCCAACAAAAACTGTTGTCTGATGGACTTCCAAGCCATGAAAAGCTGCAGAAAGGTCAAGAGGGTCTGGTTTTAAATTTAGCAGACCTGGTACATCAACTTAGATAACAAATACACCCAATTCTATTAAAAGGTCATACACTGGTAATTCATTTTCCCATTCCTAAGGGCTTTTATTCTCATCCTTCACAAATGTACATATACTTTAAAGATCATTGCCTTGCCACAGTTCAGGTGTAGATCACACTCATGTTACCTCACTGGGGTCTAGGTCCAGGACAATAAGGCTTAAGAGATGCTGCACGCTGTTTGTTTCTCTGCTCCGAGTTACCAAACAGGGAGCATGCAGAGGTCTGGTTTCACTGAGTTATACCTCTTATAGGCCCCAACTGCAGACATAAGTGTAAAACCAACTCTTCCTTCCTTCAGAGGCAGTGAGCCTACTCTAAAGTTAATTAAGTTTTCTGAAAGCAAGAAAAATATAAAATGAGTTGCACAGGGATAGGATTCAGAGAGTGCAATGTAAATTATGTATAACCTTGACAATAAGTTCCCCACAGAAGCACAAACTTCACGTATTTCAAAAGCAGCTATGGCTGTGTCAGATAAAGCAGTCACTGGGAGAGGCATGTTTGTCTCACCCTGACACTGTGAAGACTATGCAGATACTTAGGCAATTCTCTCTAAAATGCTTCAGCAGATCACTGCATAAAGGAGAAGACAAATGTATACGGAAATACTTCTGGGAAGATACAACACTTCTTACTGAGCACATGTCATGTGTTTTTAATAAAATGCCAAGTTTAATGCTAATAGATGTTAATCAGAGCCTTCTTCAATGTAATTTAAATATATTTCATTTCCTAATTTAAAGTTTGGTACTACACGATCTTTTAGATTCATAATCCATGTTCATCTTGGTATGAAATATTCATTATGTGTTAACAGTATTAACAGCAAATTATTATTTCAGGGCTTCCTTGAAATATTACTAAGCTTAGGAAATAAGCAGACTCTAATATATAAAGAGGCAGTCTCCCTTTGTAGCCTGGGAAAGTATCAGGTGGGTAAAAATTTACACATAATACTTGTAGCAAAAACAGAAGTCAGGAGACAGCACAGCTAAGATTCCCCAAAGGCTGGTTTAGCATTTCATAAATGCGTGTGGAACAACAAGGAAGTGACAAGGATGCTTCAGGGAACAAAGCTTTTTCCAGACAGATGTGGAGACCCAGGCATTACAGTCAACTGAGTAAGAACTAACTTCCTCAGTATTTGCCTATACCTTAGCAAATTTCACCAAAGCACATAAAATCCAACTGCTGTGACAGTGCCCCCATTCTAGAGTTCTCACAAGAGCCTTCAAACTACATGCACCTCTCTCTACACTTTATGGAGACTGAAAACAAAAGGCAACAATGCTTCTGAAAAACAACAGAGGTGTTTGTTGCTCTTATTTTTTTCCCACAACACAAAAGCAAAACAAAGCTCCACTACATAACCTGGCCCAGTAGGAGTAATTGGGGAAGATTATGGGTTTCAAAAGGTTATGCTGAAGTCAGGAATCAGTCAAGTCTATTTCCTCTAGCAGTGCAAGAAGGTTTCTTAAAATAACAGAGACAAGGTATTAGCCACAAAAAATCCCCAAAACCCTAAAATAAGCTGAACGGTCATGGCTCAAAATGCAAACCAGTGCCTGACCTGCTATCTTTTAAATTGTTCTATATTCTCATAGCTCATGAAACAGTTTTGTTGTTTGGGGGTTTTAAATAATTTTTGGCTGCCACCACATACATTTTTTTAGTTTCCCAGTGAAATACCAAAATGCAGAACCTTTAGTTCAAAAAAAAAAAAAAATCTATAGGTCCTTGTTGTGACACAGGTTTCCTATACATCCTTGATGTGACACAGGTTTCTACAGTCCGCGTACCTCACCCACAGAAAGTCCTCTGTCTGCATCCACAGATCTCTCTTCAGATATCTATATACAAACTAGTTACCTAGATAAGCCTTGCAGCAAGTACAGAGAAACAGACATTTCTATGGCAATGTTCCTATGAGTCCATGTTGGAGATTTATCTTTGAATTAAATGAGTCACACCGCAGCAATCTACCATTTACACATCTAAACTGGGACTAACTCTTGCACACTGTCATAATGCAAGCAAGCAATCCAAAACCAGAACCAAACCTGAAATGAAGTACATTATTATTTCAGTCCTAGTTTTTGTCTTGCTCAAAGGCCAATATCTAAACTGAAAGAATTAGGATATACTAGTGAATTCCACTGTAACACTCACAACAAATTTGCAGCTTGCATTATGAATATAACTTCTCAAAGAACAAGTTACAGAAGATTTAGGGACATTTCTTCACTAGTAGTGTTAATCAACAGGACACTGGTCTCTCCTTCCAACAGCATTGCTTCTACCAGTGGTACTGTGCAAATTTTGAGTTACAGCTCTGACACTTACTAAGTATATAAAAGAGACTGAATCTGCAAGTTGCAGAAGATTTTTTTTTTTTTTTTTTTTTTTTTGGTAGGCATTAAATGCGCCTTCGGACCTTGCAGAATATAGACTCAAACACTCAAAGCTGAATTTATTATATTAACATTTTAAGCACATTTGTGTTCATGCTCTAAGACCAGAGTCACAACAGATATCATGAAAAAAGTGTTCTTTGATAGATTATCCCAGACAATATATTCCTAAAATACCACACAAAGGTCAGAGACCAAGCAACTCCTACTCTGCACCCTTTCTTAAGTCATCTTTACCCTCATCAGGAGTTTAGTTTCTTAAGCAAGAAAACAAAAAAGTGATTGGAAAAAATCTAAGTGGCATATAAGGAGTGTATCTTCCTGTAGTCTGCTTACCCCATTTTACCTAGCATACTGGGGACTGTAACTGAAATACATGAATAGTGTTATTTGTTTGGCATATTCATGTAAAACTTACCATAAATGCAGAAATATATTCATTCTGCATGTAAAGAAAATCAAACTTCCCTTGTTACCTGCTGTTTTAGTATACAAGATTACTGAAAAATATCAGGAAATATGGAAATTTAACTCTTAATGAGATTTTAATCTTATAGTAATAATATATTTATTACAAATGGAAAGGAATTCACTAGAATGAGAACTAAAAGATTGTCTTGTGTTCATACTGACCAGAAGACTAAAATACAGTATTTTGGTGTGTAATAAAATTGCCTGTTACACCGGCATAACAAAATGATGTAAACTTTTAAAATTTCAGCATACATGCCTACTCCTTGAGATAAAAACTGTATCAACAGAGATTGACATGGTCCCATTAAAAGGAGACATGAAAAACTTTGCTGATAGATTACCATTGTACACTATCTATCAGAACACGCAAAGGCAAGACATACATTGCTTTAAAACTACTGGTGACAAAAAAATCATATATCTGCTTAATGAGAAAGATGATATATGGCTCACCAAGAATAGTAGGAATATTACAAATCCCAAAACAAGTCTTGACACATCTCTCATCGCCAGTTAATTATTTTTTTTAATTAAAGCTAGTGAAGTGAGAGCAAATGGAGCTATAAAGAATAATTATTGAATGAGAAATATGTCAATCAGATATTTCTGAGCACAATGCTCCTGAGATAAATTTGCCACATTATTTTGCCTTTTATAAGATGCTGAAAAGAACCTTACCATCACACATACAGATAAGTCTCTAAAGAAGGCCTTGAGAAGTTTAAATTCTTCCCAAATTACATTAATAATAGGAGTTTCTCAAATACACTGAACAGCAAATAGAACTATTAATCTCAGTGTCTGACAGCATATATTTCACCCAAGATTTAACAGTCAGGGAGACAGGCCCACCTGGACTTGCTCTTCTAAGTGACCTTGCTGCTATTCTACACTTAACTGTATGGAAAGATATTTTCCTTGAAATGATGACTTTTCCTTAGAATAAAATGTCTTAAGGTTTTTTTCAATAAGTAATCTCATAATAAACAATTAAATAAAGCAGAGCAGTTTTAGATGCATTACATTACTGCTGTTCTCAGAACAACATAAAATTAGTCATTAAGTGGCTGAATTAGAAGTGTGGTCAACTTGACACCATCTAAGTGGAAACAGAACCGGCAGTTTCCATAAATGGACTGTCTTATCACAAGCAGAAGGATCTAGCATAGTTAAATTAACAACATAACCCTGAGCCATTCTAGTCATACTCATCCTAGTCATGCTGCCCTTTTCCCAAGAGAGAGGAAAAAGCACCATTCCTGCTGCAGTTATTCTCGTCACTGAACAACCTATGACATTACGGTCAAAGAATAGGATAGACTTCAGCTCATCTGGTGTTACTTTTAATTACTTTGTTGTAATACTTTCAGGCTAGCTTTTCCAACATTTTCCTATGCTTTAAGTACAAGCCCTATATTAGCAGGAGTACAGAAGTTCAAGTAATGTTAAGCTGCACAAAATGAATCAGCAATTCATTTAGAGGAAAGTAGCCCAAATGTTTCCTGGTCTGCTTCAAATATTTTACTCATTAATATCATGTTAACATTCACTACAAAACACTACTAAGATTTCAAATGGTGATATTGTATTACAGTTAAATAATATTTTGCTGTATCATAGCCAGACATTGGCAACAACACTTTTAGCAAGCCCTATCTTGAAGTAGTTTCTTCCTCCCAAACCCACTGCCCTACAGTGAACCTCATTGTTCTCTGACATGCAGAACTCTCCTATTTCTAGCCAGTTCACATCCATCAGCTTCTGGGCCAATATTTATCTCTAAATTCTCTTCCATTCACTGATACCCGTAAAGAATGACTATATCTTTTGCCAAGACAAAACAACCTCTTTTTGTGCTATTTAAAAGAAAAAGAAAAAAAAAAAAAAAGTCTTCTTTGTCCTGAAAATCCCATGAACTCTGTGTGCCTGTTTCACCCTTTATTTATCATTTCTCAGCATGACTGACTGGAACTTACAAAGTATCTCAGATTAGATCAGTAATTTTCTGGTAATGTTCAGCTGTAACTCACCTTGTGCTTAAACAGTAGTAATAAATTAATACAGGAAATTTCGCAGAGTTTGTTCCAACTATAGGCTGAGTAGGAATAAATTAAGACTCATAACTCACATCATGAACTGTAATTTATTTTTATGTTTTTTTTACTAATATCGTAATAGCAGAACACTGCACAGTTTCTGTTTGATAAAAGAATACGCATTTCAAAATTATTCCTATGTATCAATGACATTACTGTTATGAGACTTCCAACTCATGGGGAAATTTTGTTCTCAGTAAAATCTGTGTGGATTATTGAAGAAGAGTAGAATCTGTCTGGATGAAACTTTTTTGAGTTTTAACTGCATGGTGCTGAAAAAAATTTTTTTACTACTCGAATTTAAAGCAATTCATTAAATTAGTTGCACTATGAAATAAAACAATTCTTTATTTCATAAAGATTTAGAACTAGGGATGCATGGGATACATCAAAAAAAGAAAGGTAGTTGGCACATGCTGTTCAGCTGATGCTAAAATGTTTCAGAGACCTTATGTGTTCTGTATTGGAAACATTGTTTGAGAAAAAATTGCAATGCCTGTGCCAGCAGCCTGTGAAGTGGCAATGCCAAACGAAAATTGCCACTCTAGTTCAATGTGCGACTGCAATGGAATACTGCCCTCATTTCAGCTGAGCAAGGAACATAACCTGGCTTTACCACATTGCAGACAATCAATAAGCCACAAACATTGAAAAAAACCCCAAGTTTTCTTCCAATATGGGGTGAAAAACACCTTGAATCCTTCATTTCAAAAGTTTGTCATCACAGAATTATAGATCTGCAATTGGAGAACTACTATCCTGTGGGCAGCTTGAAACTTTTTGCGTGATTGAAAAGTCTTCCTTCCTTTCTTCCTTCCTTCCTTCCCTTTCCCAGTTGTCTTGCATACTTAAACATTATTGAAATCTAAAGAAATACATAAAAAGGAAGATTTTTTTCTAATAGATTCTCCTTCTAAAGTAAGACCAGTCAACTGCATAGCACAAATTACAGTCTGTAATATCAAAAATAACAATTGCAAAGTAAAGACACTGATACTGTTCCTAATCTTAAAGTGGTGTAAACCACTATCTGGAAAACAATAATAAAAAGTAGTTCAAGCTTGGCATAAAGTTAAAAGGGATTAATTAGCAAATTAAGTGTTCCATATATGTCTCCTCATTATAATTGAGTTCAAGATGTATGAAGAACATTTAAATAACCAGTTGTAACCACATAATTTGCTGTTTTCTGGTAAATGACACAAGCCAAATCTTCAACTGGATTGTGATTCAAGTAAAATAAGAAGGCCCACCTTCAGGTAAAGGTCATCACCAGAAATTTCACTGATCAGATAAAAAGACAAAATTCTACCAAACAATATATGAGAACTAGTGGAGGGAAGTTTAAGGGAAAATATTAGAAAACAGGTCCTTTCTGATATATGTATACATATGTATTAGTGCTAAGACATCAAAACAACATGAATCTTTCAAGTACAACAGGGAAATTCTACAATCCTAAACTCTGCATTCTGTACTTAGATATTTAGTTTAGAAAGAACTATCAATCATATATCAACGAACAAAATCATCTTATAAAGATAAATGACGTATTACTTAACACAATGAAGGATCTCTGTAGCGAGCAATGTTATCTGCATATAAATGGATACTAAAATATTTACATATCATACAGAAATCATTTATGAAGGTATGAGATTCATCCTAGTACTCACCTAGCAACCAGTATCTGAAAATTCATCAGATCTTCAAAGATACATTGTTCATTCAAATAATCAAAAGGGCAAGACAGAATTACAAAATAGGAATTTTGGAATCACCAATTCCATTGTAAGTTTTAAGGGGACTTCAACATCAAAATCTGAGGGAAAAAATGAGTAAAAAATTACATCAGGAGTTATCCATACAATTTGGATACAACTCAAGTATTAGTTCAAGATGCAGCTCAGACATAATACAAATTGTAGACCCGAAAGTCAACATGCATAAAATGCTTTACTGATATGTGCAATTCTAAACAAAGTTATTTAAAATATTATTAAAAAAAAAAAAAAAAAAAGATAGCTGACTGTTGAAATCCCTTTTAAAAATACAGGTATCATGCTAAGAACAGTAAAGTAAATAAAAACCCCTAAAGTTAAGATTAGCTGACTGTAAAATAAAGGATCAATGAAGCAATTTCCTGCATATTTGCTCTAGTTTATGAAGTAAAACCAACATCAAGCATTAAGCTGTTTAAAATGGAAGACCTTTTGCCTATGTGATGTATTATGCAACACATACAGTGCTTGTCTCAGAATTAAAACATGGGTGGAGGGTCAAAGTAAAGAGAAGATAAAATAAAGACACTTTAATGACTTAGTGTAATAATACAGTTTAAATACATTCAAGGCACGGTGTAGGAGGCTACTTTCTAAATTTCAATTTTTACTAGCTTCAAAAAGAGAAAATCACAACTGGTACAAAGACTGTGGTTCTCATACTAATGTGGAAATCGTTCTATTTTGGTTTTATACACAATAAGTGTACATGTGTAGCTGAATACCTGCTACAGTTTCTCTTTAAATAGAAATGTCAAAGAAGAGTTCAGAAATTAAGCAGGAGTTGTGACATTTCTAAGCCCTAAAGTGTTTGTAGAGGGCATAGGAATAATTTCTCTAGATCACAATAAAAGCAGCTCAAGGTTAACATTAGTGTTTGAGTGAATCACAAACCATGAATAATTTATTTGAAATGTAGCTTTTCTCTTAATTGTCACAAATGCAGAAGCAGATTTATTTCCGTATGTAACATTTGCATTTACTGTACGAACATAATTTTGCAGCTCCATTGGTTGCCTATGACCTTTTGAAAATGTAGGTTTCTTGCCTCATTGTTATCAGTCAAAAAATGTACGTTGTTATTTGTAAGCCAATTATATATACAGAAATTCGTCCTGGATAAAAGTTTATATTTGTAAATTTAAGCTTTGCTTTGGCAAGCTGTTGCCTGAGTAAGCTGAAAATCCACTTTCCAAAGCACTTATACTAATAAAACTCAGTACTTCAAGTAGTCACCAAAAGCAAACAAAAAAGAAATTGAGCACAACCAAATGATACTTGTTAATTATCCAATTATTTTGTACAATATTTCCTAAGTTCCAAGTAGGAATTATGAAAGAAATAGCCTAAGGTACACTATTTAGTGCAATATTAAACTTACTGTTTCAAAAGCATAGACTGACTCCAGAAAATGACATAGAGTCACGCATATTCTAACATATAAAAATACAACATTTAAAAGCCTAAAAAATATTAGTTAATTTATCTGATTATGGCCCTATTTGAAGGCTGCACAGCTGATTAAAAGTGAGTGAAAGCAACCTGTTATCCAAGGCTAATAGCAATGGTACTAGATAGCTATTTCTGAAACAAATGTTCTTAATCTTCTCATTTAGCATTTCAGAAAATCACCTGACTAGAACAAAATTAAATGTCATGCCACATGTACCATAATACCATTGCTTTACAAATTATTGTTATTTATTACATTACTCATTTTTATTGTATTTTTGCTATTTACTCTCCCAGCCAAAATTGCTGAGTCAAATAGAGATAATCAGTTAGCTGGGTTTTGGTGGGGTTCCCCTCCATATGCTCTAATGAAACACAGAGATTAACGGCCCTGTCTGAAAGATAAAATGGGAAGGGATTCAGGATTAACAGCCCTCTCTGGAAAATAAAATGGGAAGGGATACAGGCCTGCCTGCCTTTCTCTGACTCAGCATCTGGCCTCCTGCCCTCTGCCCCAGCTCGACCCACCAGGGCCATGGCCATTTCTGAGGCTTTCTGCTGAGCTCTCCCAGTTAGGGCCCCGCTATGCCTTCTGCAAGGACAGAAGGGAGGACCTCCCCTACCCCTCAACCTGTGCTGAAAGAACTCATCAGCTGCCAAAGGCAAAGGGTAGGCCCAGCCCTCAGGGCAGGAGGGATAGCAATTAGTTCTTAAACAAGGGAGGGCTGCAGGGTGCTCTCTTCTCATGCTTGAGCAAGAAAACAAAAAGATAGGAGAGTCTTTTTTTAATGTAATCTTGTGGTCTTGTCACATCAGCAGTATTGCCTAATGAGAGCCAGCTCAAAGAAATCAGCACTAATTTCTATCAGCTCTAGCTGCCCAGTGAAAAACCTGGTGGGTGGTACAGAGCTTCCCTGAGCCCCGACCATTAGTCCCACAGTAGTGCCTGCCACAGAGGGTTGAGGAGCGGTAATCCCCAGATGAGAAGGGTAGCACTAGTGCCTAGCTGGGCACTTTCTCCACAGTTAGGGCAGGAAGCAGTGGTTGCTGGAAAACAGACAGGATGGTCTTCAGGCCTGGAGTACTCCTGCGATGGAGTTGGAGGTGAGGAACCTTGGGAACTGAGGAAGCACATGGAGGCAGCTGAGGTGCAGGGAGGACAGGGGCCATACCTGCCCTGTTTGGTGGGGAGGTGTGCTGGGGAAGGATGGGCCCAGAAAATGAGCTGTGAGCTGTTTGGGAGCACCTGTGGTGGTGAGTGATTGTGAGGCTTGCGAAAGGCTTCTGGCTGTACTTCTGCTCTTGGTAAAATGACCAATTAACTAATAGAGCATTGATGAAGAAGCCTGGGCTGTTGGAACATTTTGATATGGGTTGTGACTGGTTCTGAGGTGATTTAGATGCTGTGATTAGCTGTTGCTCTGAGTTGTTTCTGGAACTGTCTCATAGGAGCTGTAAACTAGTTAATCTTATTTACTAGCAAAATAATGTGGATAAATAAATCAAACAACATTAGGCATATCTGTATTTATTTTAACATCATATAAATATTGTTAGTCTAAGAATTGTTGCTACTAATTATTTTGTATTTACACCTGTGAAAGGAAATACGATGTAGAAACTCTTATCCATAATGTTTTGACAAAATAGATTACGTAGGCTATGTATAGAGAGTTGACCTACAGCCAGACTGATTCTGCTGATGCATTGTGATATGTTTGATTCTGAGGTTGGGGGGTGGGAAGTGTTATAACTATGTTTGGCAAGTCTTTGTGCTTTTCTTTCATCCTGTTTCTTTTTACCCTGAGGGTGAATTATATGCATGATTAACAAAGCCAGAATTTGGCCTGGTATTTTTTTAATTACATTCCCCATTCTGGTAAAGTTCTGATGTTTTTACTACACTTGCTCTCTGGGTTTCCTCTGCTTGCCCTTTAGGTTGTGCTTTTTGAAAGCTCAATAGCTGAAATTTAGAATCTGTTATGATGAGATGTGGAAGTCCTTTGTGGGCTCCTGGCCATGAAATGGAGCTAAAATTCATAGCCCCTACTTGTAGCCAGGCAGCTGATAGAGTTACGTTTACTGTTTTATTACAGTGGTTTTGATTTGGTGAAACTCTTACAATATTTTTTCATTGGATCCAAAAATATACATTATTTGTGATGTTAATGATAAATACCTTCCATTAACAATAAAAAGTAGGGTAATAAACTTGTTTAACTTTTTCGCTCTAAGCAAGGAAAAAAAATTTTGGGAATATAGTCACAAGAAAAATGCTTTAATCAGTAATGTAAATGCAAACAAAATGTATTTTACTGCTGGAAAAAGGAGAGATTTTCCAATTGAAGGACAATAGTGCAACATTATAAATCATTAAATAGGGACCTGATGATTTAGTTTACCTTTGTATTAATGTGAATAGCAACTATAGCATATTAACAATTTCAGCTCTATCAGAAACAATGTCGGTGTTCACAGATATGGGTATAAAACTATCAGACCTCTGGCTCTCGTTATGCTAAGCTGCCTCACATGCCTCTGAATAGCGTGTGCAAATGACTGATTTTCTGTTAAATAAATAAGATTGCCTTATAGACTGTAATTAGTGTTGTTGGAAAAACACCAAATGTACTCTGAAATCTTATGAGATAAATGGATAAACTTACAAATCAATTAAAAATATTTGTCTTTATGTCCAATTATTTCCTAGAATATTAATGAATCCTTATTAAAATGTATTAATGCATATACAAATATTAGATCTGTATCAAATGCTATTGAAAAAATACTGAGTTAAAATTTTTCAGTGCAGAACTCTCCTAGTTTTCTGCCTTTTAATTACAGAAAGGAACATTCTCTTCCTCCTGGCTAGTTTGTTCTGGGGGTGGTTGTTTTTTGATTGGTTATTTTTACAACTCAGTAAGAAACTTTCTAGATGTTAATTTGTACTGGTAGTTGCCTTTTTGCCCTGTTTGGGTCCCCAGAAATAGTGCATTTCTTTAATTGTGTTACTCATTTGTCTGTAACTGAGAAAATAACCTGCAAAAGTTATGAAAATGAAACCTGAAAAAAACATAGCATTTGTCTTCTCTGCTATGTTTAGCTCATGTTGCTGTGCTTAATATAGTGATGAAACATCACTTCTGTCACCAGTTCTTGTAACACAACATATTGTTAAACACAGTTGTTTATCACAACTGTTGTAATGCATATGGAGTGCCTATAACTGCTTTGCCCCTCTTCTTATTGCTTACAGAGCCTATATCTCTGACCTCAGACTGGCTGTTTAAACTGAGAGCACCACTTCACTCCAGCTAGAAGTTTTTAGTATCAATGAAAAACAGATTTTAGGAAATTGAATTGTATCTCAAAACTGTCACAGAAAATACAGTTGTGAAGGTCCTAACTAGTTCTGGATGTACATGGAAGACCTCTGTCCTAATGTGATCCTCCTACTATATCAATGGAGTCTTTCTCACAGCATTAGTAGCTAGGATTATGCCCATTCAGATTTGTTTCTCCAACTAAGTGCTTATGTGAAAACCGGAGGTGGAGTGGCCAAGGGGGGAATTAATAATGCTTATGTATTTGTCATCAGGAAAATAAAGGTAATAGGCTACTTGGTGTACAGATCTCTCTACATCTAAATTGCATAGACTATCATTCAAATTGGAAAGATACTAACTGTAATTTTTTTGGTAATACATCTTCTATAAGAAATGAAACTTTTTTTAAAATAAAGATTGCTGGTTGCTTTAATCAACAACATCATTAACCAAAATGCACATAAAATCAAAATATGCGCTCTGAAAAAGAGAATGTTCTCTTTTGGTTAGGAAGTGTTGCCATGATATTCTTTGTGGATTGTAATTTGATGCCTTCTGTTTCTCTTTATTTGCTGTCAAAGCATCAGTCAGGATTAAGTCCAATCAGGCCAATAGAATTACAATTTTTCCATGGAAAGCTTAAGCAAAACCTGTTTTAATCAGCTTTAGGTTGAAACATTTCTTTTTGATAAAAGATAAGGAAATGTTCTAATCTTACTTTGAGTGTAAGTAAGCATCTTGTATTGTGATGCCAGATTGCTTCTGAATGTTCTGGCTCTGCATGCTGCATAGTTTCAACTGAGATTACTAGCTTTTGTTTTACAGTAGTGCACAGTCAGTGTGTTCTTTTTGCACCCGAGATGCTTATTTATACCTGTTGCTGTATTCATATTGCTTGCTTCTTGCTGTACAAGGTTACAGAAATTACATTTCTTTTTGCCTTTAGCAACATAACGACAAGTTCTAATGTAAAAGATACTTGAAATATTCTTTATTTTGTTGACCTGTACTTGACTATAAAGTAAAAAAATTCTGCCTTTGTTTTGTTATTGTGTAACATGAAGTTAGTGGTCCTACATATTTTTCCTTAATCATAACTTTTCCTAAAGGAGAAACTAGAGAACCAATGCAATTAGAAAATGTCATTGTTAGCATTGGTTTTGGCTTATGTGTAAATTCCTAATACCTATATACAGGAAAAACAGAGAGGAAAACTCACACATATTACCTCACTTCCAACTATGGGTCATTGCTTTGAGCTCCAGAGAACCTGGGGGTAAACTTAGTATCTCTAAGCAGAAAGTGCAACAGCCACTCTTTTACTGTGTGTTCCTCTTCCATATCTTCTTAATGTTGGACGCAGTACCATCTGCACCTACCAAGATATGGTCTATACACTTGTTCAAGTACAGAAGTATGTGGCTTGTCCTGGGTTTAATACAAATTTCACATCTTCAGCAACCTGCATGGACCTGTCTCTTGTGTATGAAATAAGTGAGAAAGTAACTCCAGCTTAGCATCTCTGTAATTTAGAATCATAGAATCATTTGGGTTGGAAAAGACCTTTAAGTGCATCAAGTCCAACTATTAACCTAGCACTGCTAGGGACACTAAACCATGTCCCTGAGCACCACATCTACACATCTTTTAAATACCTCCAGGGATGGTGACTCAACCACTTCCCTGGGCAGCCTGTTCCAATGATTGACAACCCTTTCAGTGAAGGAATTGTTCCTAATATCCAGTCTAAACTTCCTCTGGCTCAGCTGGAGGTTGTTTCCTCTTGTCCTATCTCTTGGGACTTGGGAGAAGAGGCCAACACCCACCTGGCTACAACCTCCTTTCAGGTAGTTGTAGAGGGCAACAATGTGTCCCCTCAGCCTCCTTTTCTCCAGACTAAACAACCCAGGTTTCCTCAGCCACTCCTGGTAAGGCTTGTTCCCTAGACCCTTCACCACTTTGTTGTTCTTCTTTGGACATGCATGTATTGGGTTTGTGTGGCAAGGTTCTTGTAGCGGTGGGCGGCTTCTATGAGAAGCTGCTAGAAGTTTCCCCTATGTCCGACAGAGCCAATGCCAACTGGCTCCAAGATGGACCTGCTGCTGGCCAAGGCTGAGCCCTTCAGTGGTGGTGGTAGTGCTTCTAGGATAACATATTTAAGAAGGAGGGTGGGGAAAACCACCCAGTAGCTGGAGAGAGGAGTGAGAATATGTGAGAGGAACAACTCTGCAGACACCAAGGTCAGTGCAGAAGGAGGGGGAGGAGGTGCTCCAGGCACCGGGGTAGAGATTCCCCTGCTGCCTTTGGAGAAGACCATGGTGAGGCAGGCTGTCCCCCTGCAGTCCATGGAGGATGGTGGTGGAGCAGATATCTACCTGCAGCCCGTGGAGGAACCCCATGCTGGAGCAGGTGGATACCCAAAGGAGGCTGTGACTCCGTGGGAAGCCTACGCTGGAGCAGGGTCCTGACAGAACCTGTTGACCCGTGGAGAGAGGAGCCCAGGCTGGAGCAGGTTTGCTGGTAGGACTTGTGACCCCGTGGGGGACCCACGCTGGAGCAGTCTGTTCCTGAAGGTCTGCATCCTGTGGAAGGGACCCATGCTGGAGCAGTTCATGAACAACTGCAGCCTGTGGGAAGGACTCACGTTGGAGAAGTTAATGGAGGAGTGTTTCCCATGGGAGGCAGTGGAATCGAGAGTGAAGTTAAGCCTGGGAAGAGGGGAGGGGTGGGGGGAAGGTGTTTTTAAGATTTGGTTTTCTCATTACTCAGATTTGATTGGTAATAAATTAATTGTCCCGAGTTGGAGTCTGTTTTGCCTGTGATGGTAATTGGTGAATGATCTCTCCCTGTCCTTATCTTGACCCAGGAGCCTTTTGTTAGATTTCCTCTCCCCTGTCCAGCTGAGGAGGGGAGTGATAGAGTGGCTTTGGTGGGCACCAGGTGTCACCTTGGTGTCATTTGCAAACTCACTTAGGCTGTACTTGATCCCCTCATCCAGATCATTGATGAAGATATTAACCAGACCTGGCCTCAATACTGAGCCCTGGGGAACACAACTTGTGACTGGCTGCCAGCTGGATTTAACTCCATTCACCACAATTCTTTGGGCCCAGCCATCCAGCCGGTTTTCTACCCAGCAACGCGTACACCCATCCCAGCCATAAGCAGCCAGTTTCTCCAGGAGAATGCTGTGGGAAATGGTGTCAAAGGCTTTACTGCAGTCCAGGTAAACAACATCCTTTCCCTCATCCACTACGCAGGTCACCTTGTCATAGAAGGACATCAGGTTAGTCAAGCATGACCTGCCTTTCATAAACCCATGCTGACTGTGCCGGATAACCTGGTTATCCTATATGTGCTGCAGTCAAGATGATCTGGTCCATAACTTTCACCAACACCAAGGTCAGACTGACAGGCCTGTAGTTCCCCAGATCCTCCTTCTGGCTCTTCTTGTGGATGGGTATCACATTTTCTAACTTCCAGTCAACTGGGACCTCCCTGGATAGCCAGGACTGCTGATAAATGACAGAAAGTGGCTTGGTGAGCACTTCTGACAGCTCCCTTGATACTCTTGGGTGGATCCCATCTGTCCCCACAGACTTAGGTGTGTCTCAGTGGTGTAGCAGGTTGCTAACCATTTCCCTTGGATTATGGGGCTTCAGTCTGTTCCCTGTCTCTGTCTTCCAGCTCAGGGGGCTGGGTACTCAGAGAACAACTTACTATTAAAGACTGAGGTAAAGAAGGCATTAAGTACCTTAGCCTTTTCCTCATCCTTTGTCACTATGTTTCCCCCCACATCCAATAAGTGACGGAGATTCTCCTTAGGCCTCCTTTTGTCGCTCATGTATTTCTAGAAACATTTTTTATTGTTTTTTTTATAGCAGTCTTTCTTCCCATAACAGAGGGTTTCATTTCAGGATGTGGAATCTTCTCATCTTATTGCTGCCCTGTGTGCAGGGCATGAAAGACCTTTAAACAATGTTTCAGTGCTAGGGCCTTCATCAGTGAGCAAACCTTTTCAAGACTATGAAGAAAAGATACTCCAATTGACAAAGTATGTACTGATATAGATGATGGAGCAAGCTTTATAGGTTTTTTTTCTTCATTACAGTACGTTAATAGTTCTAGAACATACTATACTGGAACTTATGTTACTCCCTTTTTACATATGATCCAACTCCCCCCCCAAAAAATTCCAAATAAAGAGCAGAACATTTTTTATACATGCTAATTTTGTAAACATATTATCTGCAGTTAGTTGTATGTATGATGGTTTTGTATAATTCTTCCACTTTTTTTGTATACTTCTGATATGACTCATTAAAGACATTGGATTTTTTTTTAGGGGGTGTGGGAGAGATGATACATGTGGTAACATGTAGCAGATTGCTTTTTAAAAAAGGAGCAAATGAAACATGTTGGTAGTCTTTCCTGAAAGAAGACTAAAGGAGTTGTCATTGAAACTTCCTAATTTGTGATCTATTACATCAACAAATATTTAATTTGTGATTTTTTTTCCCTATCTCTAGAGATCATTAGAATCTTGTAAAGATAGTCAAAAGTATTGTATTATGTTTGCATAGACTGTCAACAGCTGTGTGTAGCACAGACTCTCTAAGGGAGTGAAAGGTTAGCTGTGCAGCGCAGTTTTGCATTGAGGAAAATGTGAAGTTGTTCTGCATTCATCACTGTCCAAGCTGCATTTCACCAACTTCCAAATTCTTTAGCTATCTTCAGATCTCATTCATAGTAGCTTTCTTACAACTCCTCTGAAGGACATTTATTTTTCCTCATAGTTTGTTGTTTTGTTTTGTTTTTTAATTAAAATAGCTAAATTTAGATTTGAACATTTCTGAATGTTGAGGTAGTTCATGTCACTGAACTTTATACCTAAAATCCTTGTTTTATTAAGAGGAGTTTGTGCAGTGTTGAGGTAAAGCAATATACTTCCAGCAATATACAGCCAATTTCCAGCTTTGTTGCCCTACCATTTCATGTAATATTGGTTTAAGAAATACATTAATATCAAATAGTTAATCTTTGATCTTGTGTTTAAAAAAATTTGCCTATGCTTGACAGCTTTGACTGTAGCCTACAGCAATGTTTCTCATGCAGCCTGCATACAACCTTGCATTATTCTGATTATTATTATTGCTTACTCAAAATTTTATGACAATAGAAATATTGCAGATTATTTCCAATGAATTCATTTCAAGTTGATTTTGTTTATTCACTATACTATGATAGCAACATTATTCCCTCTTCTGCAGCTAACTTGCATCTTCCAAAATTTTTATGTCCATTTACAAGTTTTTAAAAGCCTACCTTTCAAATTCTTTATCAGTTATGTCTTCTAGGAGAAGGTCAATTGAGAACAACACTTCTAGTTGCTAGCTTTGGGATTTTTTAAGTAAACCAATTTTAAGATTTCATTACCAGTTAAATAGAAACTTAACATTTCCAGTAGAGTAAAAGGAATGCTAGCAAGTAAAGCATTTTAAACATAGGTTTAAAATAGATCTATTTCTTCCTCTGTTTGTGGCTATGGGAAGAATTTATTTTAAATAAAGATATTTCAAATGAGGTGGGAAGTTTATAACTTCACCAGAAAATGCAGCATGTTGTTGGAACAATAATTGCAATGTTTGCCTTAAAGTTCCATTACAGAAATAAACACCATTTTGTTATTTTCATTAGAAACTTACTTCATTTTTACTGAAATATTTCTTTTTTAAAAAATCTAATACAACTAGTTCATTTGCACTTTTTTCATTTTTATTTGCATATTACCTATAATAGCAATATAGACAACATTCCTGCATTATAAAGTTGGACATTAAAGAAAAATATAGGTATACAGCACTTTCATGAGACTTTGATTCAGCTTTGCTGCAGGTGGACCTCACTAAATAAAGTCTATGATGGTGGCATGCTACTTTTTGCAAAATGGCACGTATCAGGTCTAGGAATCTCTAGACCATTATTAATATAAAAAGTACTCATTTCCCCAAAGAATCTCTTTAGATTCAGTGGGTAATTTGTTTGGGTAGATATTTCTGCATCAGGTAACTAGTGTAAAATACTACTAGTTTATGAATCTGTCTATTCTTTGCTTATATATACCCAGTGTAAAAACATTTAAATCCATGGATTATTTTTTACAAAGATTTGTTGATGATTTACCTTTCTAAAAGGAGCGATTATATTGCAGTGCATTTAAAAAAAAAAAAAATCTACATTTTTGAAAATACTGTTTTCTTTTAAATGCAGGCTATTGAAGTATAATTTTAAAAAGCTGTGCAATTTGAACCTGCTACCCCAACAATAGATATAATTTTAATTGTAATTTGCTGAATGTCTTTAAGGTAAATAAAGGTATTGCTCTTTCAAAGTCTAAGGGTCTTCAAGAGAAAGAAAAAGCAGTTCAGCTGTCACAGTAGAGGAATGGTATCTGTTGTAACTGTAATAGCATCACACTTTTGTTGTCTGTAGTCATGCATTTTTGGCTGGCAAAATTGCACTGTTTTAGCCAGTAGGGTTTCAAAAGTAAATATTTACACTGCAGATTCTTCCATTTGCAGCTTATAGTCTAGATACATCACACAGGTCTGAACTAAATACCAGTAGTATGAGTGGCTATCTCTGTTTAGAGTGCCACTCTGTTTGAAGCACCTAATATACATCAAGAAGGCGGCCCAGTTGTGGCCTTAAGTGTGATGCTGGTAGCAGAGGGCAGGAGTAGAAGTCACTCCAGGCATAGACTGTTTGATATGAAACCCAGCATCATAAGGATTTTTGATAAGTCTGTAGTCTCCCCACTGCTCCTTATCTTAACAAACAAAAAACAACCAAACAAAAAAAAGTCACAACCTCTTGCTTTTTCTTTATTATTCAGCTTTTTTCATGGACTGGCTTTTTCAAATAATTAGCTGAGAGGTCTGGCACATTAAAAGGATATACATGCATGTTTCACCAGGACAAATTCACCACTAAACAGGAAATGTGCAAGCAACAAAATTAGCTGATTTGCAGAATAGCAAAAATGATGCTGCAATATTCAAAGTAGGATTATATATATATATATATACACACATATAGTATTAGCCTGACCACAAAGTCAGTTTTCTCCTCCCTATTATAGGTGGGCTGCTTAATCAAAGTTTCTTAGTGCTATAGGAGAGGTTTTGGGAACTATAGTGATGACTGTGGCCATATCTGACTATGCTGGAAAAACTGGACAGTTCCACCTTCTGACTGAGTAAAATCTTGGAATGTTCACTCTAAAATTCAAGAACCCACAGTTCTCCACAGCAAACCTTGAATTGGCTTTCAGTTGGTAATTGGCGTACTGTTGAGATGTGACTATTCTGACCCTCAACATTCTTTTTAGTCAGTATGCTTTATCTGTGTTTGCTTGGCTATGTCCTAATCCTAGGCTATGAGCGTTTTAGTGCTCTTTGCTTTGCTCATTACTCAGTGTTTAGACAACAAGCCTTAATGAGGCCCTTTAAGTTATACTGTAAATGAATTGTAAGTAAGAGTAACAGACCTAGACCCCTTTAAAACTATGCTTTGCTTCCTTCATTCTGAACAGAGTGGGAGAGAAAAAGTTTTCCAGATGGGTTTTGATGCATTCACTAGCTTACACAAGATGGCCATTAGTGTTCATCAGAGACAGTTTTTCTGGTTTCGTTAATTTTCTTTTTAATATGTTGTCATTTACGAAGAGATAAGTAGTCTGTAAATCTAAATCCATGGGGTTTTTTAGAATTCTTACATAAACAACCAAAGCTTCTCAAATCATTGAAGGTCATTAAAAGATAATGCTGTGTAAAGTTCAATGATCAATGTATCCATTTAGTAAACATACCTTTTTGTATGAGCTTTTAGTCCTTGTCTCTTCTTAGTATTCAGGTGGAATCATTACTGAAGTATTCCAGATATATATTTTAAATGAAGCTTTTAAAAGCTTCCTCTGGCTTTTAAGTCTATAGTCTTTAAATTACTAAAAGGTTCTTCTGTTATGTGATGTCATGTTTTGCAATGTCTGTTTAGATAATGTTTTTCTTTTGTTCTACTCTATTTTTGTTGCCTTTTGATGCCGTTAAAAAAATTGTTAAAGCTGTTTCTAAAATGGAAAGCTTTCTTTTGTTTGGCCACAATATAAATAGGACACTTAGGAAGAACAAACTGAACCCTTTTGTTGCTTAAGTATTCTTAATATTTAAGTCTAATAAAGATCATATTTTGTGCAGCAATATTCTCATTAGTTCTGTCTCTTGTTCCAGCTAGACCAACTACCTTTATATGCTTCTGTAATACCCATGGCCTTATTAAACCTCGCGACATAGACAGTCTTCAGCTTACCTCTTAAAGAGATTGTCAGGCTTATTCCAGCATAGATATTTGCTTCAACAGAGAATTTTAGCATAATATTGGAGGTGGAAATAATGTTTAAGTGTCCATGTAAATCTGTTTTATCACTTTTTCGTGTTTAAAACTGAAATAATGTTTTGCTTTAGGATCAGATCTTATAAAGGGATTTTATGAGCAGATCATTCCACTTTACTGGATTCTGCAGGATTGAGGTATCGCTCCACTGCAGACTTCATGTGAAAAGTATATTCAATTCAGAATTTGTTTCCCATAGTTTTGGCACTACTAAAACAAATGCTGAGAATCCTCCTATGAACTTAAAATAAGTATTCATTAATTAGACAAGCAATGAATTTAGTTTTCTCGCTTGTCCATATATCTGAAAAACTATTTTTCCATGTAATGCTTATAGATAGCTATCCATTTATCGTTAACTGTGTTGAACTGAATGGTGATCTCAATGTGAACTGTAATAGGAAATCTTAAATAGAAGAAATGCAACTCAAAAAACAGTCTTCATAGACACATAACTGAATGTACATAGAGAAAATTACCCTCATCGCTTCCAGTCATTGTTTAAGGATATTATGGTTAGGTATAGGTAAGCTGATGTTCTCATTCTGGGGCTACAGCAATGCGTTTGGACTGGTGGTATTGGACTGACAACTGACCACAGAGCTTTGGTATTTCATGTAATGCCTCTGAGCAACTTAGTGTGTTTGGATATGTGTGTGTATACATAGAAAGAGATATATACATATGCAAATGTACATACACATTTACAAATACCTGTTTGCAAAATTGATCAAATTATATGTGTATTGACACAAATATACAGACACCATTGCACAAGAATGTATTTAAGCATAATAAACATTCAGGGCTAAGTGTTCCAGCGCCTCATCGTGTCTCCAGTTCTGACCATAAACAATGAGTGGAAGTTGGCAGCCTGGCTTCCAGGTATAATCACGCAATCATTTTCACCATAATTGATAATGAATGTTAAACTGTAAGTGAAAATTATTTTTCAACATTTGGTCTTGAATTACTATGATTTATCTCCTATTTTAAATGGACTTTTTCCTTTTAATAAGAAGTCAAACCAGGTGTCACCATTTGAAAAAGATCAATAGGAATGTGTTTTTTATCACTGGGATGGAATAATTATTTTTCCTCTAATCAGCTGTATTTTTTTCCTGTTTGCAATGAGTAGTAAGGCTTTTTTTTAGCCTGTCTCACAAACATACAGTTGCAGATGCACTTGCAGTTCTAATCCCTTATAAGAAATAAGCTCTCCAGTTCCATCTAAGTTCCAATAATAGATGTTTTCAGACAGCAGGCTTGGGTAGGTAATTTGGCTAATCATGCCTATCTAGACAGTCTATCAGAGAGATTAATCAGTAATTCTTGCTACACCTGAATGCCATATGGTCAGAAATGTTTCTCAGGCCAAAAGAATTTAAACAAACAGGGGTTTGTTTTCTCTTTCTCTGCATGAAGTATGTACTGACTACTGGCAACGATGCTCACTGACATGATACCTTCTTTCATTGGGCAAGAGCACAATCTGCTGCTTAAGTTTCATCAGATTCTCTGTTTTGAGGGTTTTCTGTCCATGGTTATGGCATTTCAGCATTTGTGGTTGAATCAGACTCAGGCTATTAAAAGCTCCATGATTCAACCTATCTTACGATACTACTGTGGTCTGTAGGGAGAACGTGCCAAGGATTTGTGCGCTTATCTGCCCATACACAGAGCGTGCTATGAGTTTTAGGAATACTCTGTCATCTTGCCTCCTTTAGGATCATGCACTGTGTAGCAGTGAGGAATGAGCATCCTCTGTGTGGTATATGCTGGTAAGAATACTGCAGAATGATCTGTCATGTTGGTAACACTTTCTTTAGGCTGTGCTCTGGCTGCTGCAGGCACTTGTTTAGTCTTTTTTCTTCTACACCTGATTTTTATTTTGCTATTTGCTTCTACTGAGATCTTATATTCTCTCAGCTGGGTTTTATTTAGCAGCTCAAAACATAGTGGGGCCAGCAGTGCCTGGAGTTGCCTGAGAGCAAAGTTTGTTTCTCCTAAGCTTTAGAGATAAGCAGCACCTGTATTCTATCCATTCACTTTCATTGTTTTCTAGATCAAAATCTATGCATCTGAAGGTCACTGAATTACTTGATGTGTGAATATGCAGTTGTTTCCTCTCACTCTGTTGTTGTTACTGCTAAATAAAGTGCTCTTTCCTTGGTTAAATTTGAGAATCCATATTACAGTAGTTTTTAACATGACTAGAATTGAATTCCCTCACATGCAGCTTTACTGAAATATAGAACGGGCTAAAATCATCCATCCGATTCACCCAGTGCAGATATATTGTGTCAATGGAGAATGCATGAGGAATTCTATATCTGTTATTGTTATTATCACCTATCTCTCTGGATCTTGCATCACAGCTATATCTTTGCACTTGCACAAAAGAAAATTTATGTTTTTTTAGAGTAGCCGATGTACAGACCAACACTACAAAGAAACTGCTTTGTATGGAAGTCTAAGAACTTCATTCTTAGGCATTTTGTGCCTGAGGCTAGTTTGTGCTTTTAAATCACTGCCTGAATAGTTGTTAAGCTGCACTGCTGGGAGAAGCAACAAGGAGAGGGAGACCTCAAGGGAGAAGATGTGAGATTCTGTCAAGGTTCTATTTTTACATGTAATTCTCCAGTCAGAATTCTGTTGAGCTATCAGAGCACACCCTTCTGTTCCAACAGACTCCTCTGGCTTGACTCCACTGATAAGTATGAACAGACTGAGACATTTATGGTTAACACTTTCAAGTTAGCATTAGATAGTTTTCAAAGAGAAACAATATTTTTCATTTACTATGCAAAATATTTCTTGCAAGTATTAACTTGTATTTTGTTGTATATCCTGTTGCTCTTGAAGTGGTAGAAAGGCTTTCTCCAAGTCCTGTGTTGCTTTCAGGACCTGTATGATGACTGCCATTCATGGTCTGTGTAAGAACATTTATCATTAGCTCCAAATGAGTTTTGGCTGATTTTCTGGCCCATCTGTCAGGAAAAGATTAGGCTGATCTGTGTAGGGGGTTAATATAGTTGAAGTTTTCCAAGATGGTGAAATATAAGGCAGGATAGGCTCTCTATAAAATAAAAATCTAAGCATAAATTAATAGAGGTGATCAAAACTTGACAAATTCTACCAGTTCTGTTACTTTCATTATCCAACTGTCCTAAAAATTGTAATTAGGCACTGGTCAGTGAGCTGATCATCCCCAGGTGTTTTTCAGCATATTAGGATTGATTATAGTTTGCTCTACTGGCTAATCCTTAGACACGCCTGTGGGCTTTGTTTTTGTCTACATTTTAAAATGGTTTTCCTTGATTATTTTATTTCCTACTATTGATTTAGAATATCTTGCTATATAATACAATGACTTCGGCTATATCTGGATTTATTGGGTGCTCAGGTAATTAGAAACTATAAATTATTCAGGTTAGGATCCCAGAGTATATGGATGAGATGTTAACGGGTGATAGACAAGCTTGCTAGCTGCAATAAGGAGAAGGGTAGTGCTGACAACAGTGTATTACTGGTGGCTTTGACACTGATAAAATGTTATGATATGAGAGGTAACCACAGTGATACTGATGATATTAGGACCATCACTGGCTTACTGACAGCCACATGTCAGATAGCTCTAAGTGATCTGTGCATGCTAAGCTTTTTACATTGTTGTGGGGGCATAAGAGAATCCAGGGATTTTCAGACCAATTTATCAGAACCTATTTATCAATTTTTTTTTCATCTTACTTTCTATCTTTCAGAATAGTGGCGCTGAATGCTACTGAGAGCTCAGCAGTGCTGAGTGTACTCTTTTGGTGTTCAGCTGGTAGTGTCTGTAAGGCTGCACTTGCAGCTTGGTTATTGAGCTAACCACAACCCAGCATTGTCAGGCTTTAATACAGGTTCTGGCCTGATGTGTTCAAACTTTAAAGACAGCACTCTGTTCTTTCCAGAAAACTTCTGAGATGGTGGACTAGTTTGCACTTTGGTCCCTTAACAAATAGGTCATAAAGTCTTATTTTCTGTTAAACCTGAATATTAACATAACACAAATAATTTTTAGTATAATTAAAAGAAATCAAAGCTGATGCCACCAGTCAGGAAGAGCAGGCAGAAAATGTTCATGCAACCTAGAAACTGTTTTGTCTTGTGTAAACTAAAACTGGGACTTCAATGATTCCGTTTTCCCTTTGACTATTCCTAGTGCCTACATTCTTAAATAGCATATGGAACCCATGACCATGCCTTTAATTCATCTACATTTAGGCAAATATATTCTTTCTACTTTGGTCTAGGTCTCTGTCAGTTGTATCTGAAAAATCTCTGAATCTATATGTTATGTAAATGGATTGCAATAAGAGAAATCTTTTGAAATCTGAATCTCAAGATCTTGAAGGCATGTTTCTCAATAGTGTTCCACAATTCAGTAAAATTCTCTGTGTTGCTGACCACAAATTCAAATGCTGAGAAGCAGAGTGCAAGACCTAAAACTAACAAGTTCATTCTCTTCATTTAATGTAGACCAAATATTTCAAAAACTACCTCTATCCGAACCAGTGAGAATGGAGAGAGAGAGAGATTTAATTACTCCTTTTTTTTTTTTTTTTAATATGCTTGGACCTACAGATACATGCAAATACTGTGAACAGGTTCGCAAATTAGTAGGCAAAGTACTACTACAAGAAGCCTGAGAAATAATAATAAATTCCATGACTGACCTAATAATAATCTGGTGTCTTTCAAAATTTTCTCTTAACCTTTTTAATAGTATTTTATAGACTCAGTGGTTAGTTTGATTTGGGCTTATCTCTGTTTTCATTTAATTAATACCTAAAAAAGTGACATTTGTGTACACACTTCAAATAGCAATCCATAAAGGAAATGGAAGAAAAATCCAGTTTTATGCAGCTTACTATAACTGATAGTCCTTGGGAGAAGACTGAATAAATAATAGTAGACTAAATCACTTTGTAAACCTGATTCAAGAAACTTTAAAATGATAAAATAAATCTCATTCTTTCACAGCTGATGTTTGGTTTTTTTCCTCTTGCCCTCACAGAGGATGTACAGCAATAGAGTTAATCTGCAGATTACTTTACCCCAAACAGTCTTTGTTCTTACCTTTCAAGTCTGCAATCTGGTAGGGTAGATGTGCATGACAGATTTTTGATAAATAAATACAAAATAAAATGTGGTTAGGCTTTATTTTTCCCCAATGTATTGTAATATCAAAAAGAGCTTGGCAGGTACTTTAACTTTACTGTGGCAGGCACATAATTATTCCTCATCCTTGGAAATGTTTAAAAAAAAAAAAACAAAACCCAAAACAAAAAAACCCCAACCAAACCCCAACCAAACAAACCCAACCAAAAAAAGCCTCAACAAAAAACCAAAACAAACAAACCCTCCCCCCCCCCGCCAAACACCAACCAAACCACTTTGTTGCTGGCCAGGATTAAAATTGAAGCTTGCCTGAAAATTTAAAATGAAAAAAGGAATTAACTTTGGTGGTATGAATTTCATCACCTAGCTATTCAACAGGTTTCATTCACTCAAAGTCTTTTAACTGTTTTGAAAATAAAATGCAGGGAGGCAGGATTTTTTTTTAAGCCTCCATAGTTCTTACTACCTTCTACTGACCTTACACTCAGGAACTGCATCGCAGGCTCTTTCTTACTGCTGCTTTTGTAATATTGTTTTATGGGAACTGTCACACACTGAGAACAGAAATATCTGCATTGCTGTTTTCTTTAGAATTATGCATAAATAAAATTTAAACTGTACTGTAAGGACTGAACAGATCATTAAAAATAGGAGATGGGAATTGCAAAGTTCCTAAATAAGCTGGAGTGGAAACTAAAACTATTGATGTCCTAGGAAGCTAGCAAGAAGAGAAGGGCAGAAGGATGACAGAAAGAAGTGATGGTCAGAGACAATGGGGGGAAAAATCAGAGCAAAGCCTTTACTGGCACAATAGCTGCATGAATGGCTAAATCTATAGTGAGCAAGAGCCTTGATACAAAGTTGACAATCAGGTGTAAGATATCAGGAGAAGAGACTGAAAGTTTTAAAGGATGACCACTGATATCTCAAAGTAAAAGCAGTGTTATGATGAACAGAAAAAGAAGAAACAGGAGACCAAAGGAAAATAAATGGGCAGTAAGCAGATTGAAAGAAGAATTTGAGAACTTGGGAAAGAGACACTTAACAGAGGCAGGAGTTTAGTAGGAGAGTTAAAAGAAGGTGGGAGGAAAAGTAACTGTCATAAGAATCAGGCAACAAAACAAATCTCTGAGAAGAAGGAGATAAACTTGTGTGCAGAGTGGGAGATGCAAACAGCCTTGCGTCGCAGTGACTCTGCGGATTCCAAAGCAAAAGGAAGTGGTACCAGTCAAGCAGAGGAGAGACAATTGGAGGAGACTGTCAGGATAGATTTTTTGTGATCTGTGTGACTTAATGTGGTGTAGAATAAGATTCAATAGCTCAATTCATGTTACTTCACTTTGTCCTTCATTTTAATTCCACACTTAACTCGCTGATGCTCTTTAACCAAATGTTTTGCCTTTTCATCTGGCTTTAGCCCAACAATTTCCAGCACTCAGCTAGACTCCCTTTGCCTGCATTGGGTTTTTTTAACTCTTTGACAAAGCCTGATGCCATTTTATTGTTTTGCTTTGTAATTATGTTGGTTTGGTTTGGATTTTTCTTTCTTTCTACTGCAGAAGGAATTACCTTTTTCTTTCAGTAATAGTGAGACTCTTAACTTTGTATAAATCAAAGTGGGTATACAATACAGTAGAGGGATCCAGAAGCTGCTGTTGGCAAATATGAAAATCCAGAGTTTAAACAATAAGTAACTTTTTGTTGGCAATAGTGAAACTTAACTTTCCATAAATCAAAGCCATCCTCTCTAATACAAGTATCCTTTTCATAAACAAATTACTACTGACATGCAGTTAATCTATTAAATGGTTTGCTTTAGTCCAGTGATTTCGTCTTTTATGACAGAATATTTTTGTAAGAGATCAAAGCTACTTAATTAGCTTCCCAAAATATGAGGCAATTTTTAATTAGATACATCTTTTTTCCTTGCCGATAAATAATCTATTGCACATTTTGTTGCAGTGAACTCTTAGTTATGCTAGCTTCTAGCTTTGATTTTGGAAATTACTCTTCTGTATATAAAAGTGATCTTGGGAACTGCTGAGCAATTGTGACCTCTGCTGGAAGCCTTAAAATTGATTCTCATAGATAGCAACCACGGGAAATTATTATTATTGTTACTTTAGGCATTGATCTGCAGTGTGCTAGGCATTGTACAAATGGATTAAGAGATTGTACCTACTCTGAGGAATTTACAGGATAAACAGAAAAATAGATAAATAGAAAAGGCAAATACAACGTAGACAATATAAATGAAACCAAAGAGGGCATCACTGACAGGACTAGACAGAGAATCTGTCTGCCTCTTAGACTGCTTGTGCTATCTCTGAAATAGTATTGATGAATAATCACCATGCTTATAGAAAAGGCCATAAATATCCTGATAATACAAATACTCCAGATTTATAGCTTGAAAAAATATTCCTCAGGATTCCAAATCATTATTTCTAAATACAAAAGTGAAACAAGAGAAAAAAATTGTTCAGGAAGAGATTCAGTATTGAGTTTCTGCTGGAAACAATATGACAGAAGGAGCCTTTTATGGAAGTACCAAGAACTATATAATCATTGATCTGGAATTGCCTTGAGCCACCCATTCATGATTCCAGCCCAGACTAAATTTTGAAATGCTAGTAACCCCAGTGCTTCAAGTAATGCTAGATCGAGGCTGTGATTCAGCATGAAATGTGCAATAAAAACCAATTTCATTTATATTCTTGGAAAGAGGCATTTACATTTGACAATTTACAGTGAAGAATGAACCAATTGTGGAGTTTTGAAAAATGTAAATGAATTTACCACTTTTCTTAGAGTGGAACATTTGCAGTCCTGAACATATGGTTCATTAAGGCTTCAGCAACTGTTTACTGTGGTTAAAAATAGGGCTGTGGGAATTCTAAAAAGCGATGCAGCAAGATCAGACCTCTTGATGTCAGAAGGCCCTGAAGCCAAGGCCGTCTCACTCTTCCCAGTGCATCGCTGCCTTCTGTGATAATCCATACAATATTTTGTGTGTTATTTTTAAAATTATCTTTATATTGTGATTGTGTCAAAATCTGGGCATATTAATAAGACCATTTTATGTGCAAGTGTCATACAATGAAAAATTGGCCTGCACAAAACTAGTTGGGAAATAGCATCAGTTTAGCACAAACACTAGCCCACTTATTGCGTGCCCAGGCCTGGTTGTCATAGTTGGAGGAACCAGTTCAATATCCAAATTAAATCTTTATGCACTATTTGAATAAATGGGAAAACCTTCATCAATCTTGGCCAAGTGACAAGTTTAGCCCTAGTTAGCTTACAATCTATAAATAGCTCTTGTAAGAGAAGGACAAAAGAGGCAGGGAAGAGTGGAGAGATGGGATGTCTGTCTAGAACAGCGAAAGAGCACTATGAACCCTCTGCCTATTCTTTATCCTTTCAGCAAATGAACTAGGAATGGTGGTGTCATTTCTTTAAATTCCTGGAGAGGGAGAATATTTCAGAGAAGACTTAAAAGATTGTTTACTGATAACAGAAATGAACTGGGACTGTTTCTCTTTTTCTCACAAGAATAAGTCTTCAGGCAGTCATTTTCATGAACTGAAGTAAAATATAAACCCAATACCAAAATAATCACATTCTTTATTTCCTATGGTTTTTAATCTCTTATACATCCTTCCCCGCCCCCCCCGGTATATCTGTTTAACCCTTCTTGGCTTTTTCAGGGACCTTCAAAGTGCTTTTGTGTCACACCCTTAATAATCAGGCTTAAAAAATATGCTCTGAATTATTCCACATCCTTCCAATACAACTGTAGAGCTAATATGAATCAGGTGATGAAATTGTGAATCATGAGGAATGTTAGATGATATTCTTGTTTGTTTATTTGCAGATTCTTTTTTTTTTTTTTTAATAATTCTTAGATTTTCCTGGGGGAAAGTAATATCCTTAAAGACCTG
Source organism: Balearica regulorum gibbericeps (assembly GCF_011004875.1). Lineage (NCBI taxonomy): Eukaryota > Metazoa > Chordata > Aves > Gruiformes > Gruidae > Balearica > Balearica regulorum. Next base: position 12,853,631 of record NC_046194.1, on the reverse strand, counting down.
GTGGAACAGTGGAAGCAGAATTCAGTCTTGCAGGAAAATAAAGTGGGCATTTTTAATCAAGCATTTAACAAAGATTGCTTTGAACTATTATTATTATAGCGGGTTGTGAAGCACTGTTGACCAGCTAGAAGTTATGGTTTGGCATAGAGCTTAATTTTATAGCATCTGTTTACGAAGGAGGAAGAAAAGATGATTTGTGTGGATTCTCTTGGCTTTTGCAAAAATACTAAATAATTAGTATGGACTGCATGATAGGGGCCATAATTGATGAAAATGATTGACTGGATTACCATTGTCCACAACCCAGTTTTAAGTTTATTTTCAGATTTTTAATGCAAGCTTACATGAATTGAAAAGAATAAAAAAATGGTTTCTTCCCCCTATCATTCTCTTCATTATATTTCCCCACCTAACACTGGCTGCTTTTAATACAGTTCCTCCAGATGCACCAAGGATATTTTAGAATGGATGGAGATTATTTTTCCAGTATATGTAGTAAAGTGTGAACATAGATATCTCTCTTGACCAATTGACCTATTGATCTTTTAGTCCAATAGTTTCATTTGATAATTTGCAGTCTTGTTGCTTTTCCCTGGGAGAAAGTATTCACAAAACAATTTCACACAATACTAAAATTATTTTCTCCCACTGTGTCTTTGAAATAATTTGATTTTATGGATAAGGTCCATATTTTGACACAGTATACATTATATATATATAAAAAAATGTTATTTCTGACTGGCTGCTTCAAATATATTGCTGTACTTAGATGAAGCGTTTTGTTTGTGGGGGTTTTTTTAAAGTTTCTTTTCCTTTCTGCATTCTGACCTATAAGTTCTGACAGAAATTACTGTAGGCGTGTACATGCACTGATAATTATCTGTGGGTGTAAAAGCAGTCCATTGTTTTGAATACCTAAGTATCTAATAAGGAAGTGAACTACCAAAATGACTTAACCAATGCCCCAAAATATCACCTACTGTTTATAGGTTTGGATGGTTGCAAGAGAGACATTTATTCAAACAGTATACAGCATAAAGGAAAACAGAAGATTTGTTTCTGGACAAACTAATACATGGCTTGCATAATAATAGATATACTAGTTTAAACTAAAGTTTCATTTCATCCCATGCCTTTCTGTGCTAGTAGCCAGTAAAGTATGATGAAACGAGAACTACAGGAAACAGAGCAAGTTAAATTATTTCTTGGGTAAGTCTTCCTCACCTTCATCGATAAGAAGTACACCGATTTTGATATCTGGAAGCCATTGGTGGACCATAATATTTGGTAGCAAATGAAGGGCACTCTTTCACGAATTTCTGTTATCCTTTTTAACATATCAATTCCCGTTGACTTCCACAACATATGTAATTTATGCTTAATGTGAAATATTCTTTTAATGACAACCTTTAATTGTTTTAAAATCTACTACCAGTAATTTTCTTGACTAGCTTAACTGTTCCATGATCACATTTTTTCCACTATTTATAGATTTCCTGGGTAACCTCTTTTTCTCTGCAGAAGAATCCTAGACACAGAAGTGGCCTAAGTGAAGCCCATCAATACTTACCAAGTCCAGTCTGTGTTATTTCTCCTAAGCTGAACAGAACCATGCCTTGTCCTAGTTGAAAATATGATCTCTAAAGATACAGTGAAAAAGAAATTGTGTTGATGTGGATAAGATTGCACCAGTGCCCTAGCATGACAGAGGGGGTTAATGTGGTATGAACATGCTGCTTTCTAGCTGAAGCCTTGGTCGCTTTTCACCGGATTTATAAATGTGTCCTCACACCTTTTGATACACCAGTGGTTTCAGCCCCAAGATTTTGGCTAACTTCCAGATTACCTAGCATTTCTTCATCCTTTCAGGCAGATTTATATTCCTCACTTCCTACTCCAAAGCATTTATCTATATAGAAGAGCTCAGCACAATTATCGTGTTCTAATCCTGATGTAGCTGAATGGATGGGAGTAGGAATTCTGCTATGTAACTAGTAAAGCTCTTTTTCATTTTGGAGGATGGATTTGTAGATAAAATTAATGTTAGTCTTATTACTCTTAAATGAGATTCTCATATAAGGAATTAGACTACCATCATGCTAAAATGAATTACAAATCAAGAGATTACTGTTTTAATTATTAATGTCCCTCATTACAAAATATAAAATTTATAAGGGTTTGGCCTACAAGGTATTCCAGACTATTATCATTCTTCTTCCAGATTTACTGTTCCTAATACCTTTCTACTAAATGTAAGGAGCAACTTGAAAATGTTTTTTGTGTCAGTGACAGCCTGCAAAGGGAAAGGTGACAGCTGACCTTTTCAGAAAAAATGGGACATATAGAAATTAGAAAGTAATTGTAGTGATCATAATTTGTAGCAAAATTTTTGTCAATTGTTTGATTAAAAAGCTTTATCAGTAAAAAATTACTTCCCCAAACTAATTTTATAGGTTTTTGTATGCTATACTAATGAATAGATTACTCAAGTGTAGGATGAGAATTTTTGCTTTGAGGGGGGGAGTTGTTTGCTTGCTTGTCTCTGCTTTCAAACCAAGGAGAGTGTTTCATGCATTAGTGTCTTACAGGGATGAAGGCAAGGAATGCTATACCTTTTGAGATTTAAGTGAAGATCCAAGAACTAATTTGTCTTTCCAATAAAATACAGCACAGCAAAATGAATTATGTCACTTCAAAGATATTAAGAAAAAATTCTAATTTTTTTGAAATTACACTGGAATTCTACTAAGAACTTGAATGGAGAAGGATATTAGTCCTCATTTCTGCAAGAATGCATGTTTTGGAAGCCTTTTAGAGTTTTGCAGTAATCTATTAGATACAGCTTTGAAAATGGAAGTTTTCCAAATCAGAGACTCTTGATTTTACCATAAGCTTGGGTCCTGAACAGACAAGTAGAATAGGATTGGACTAGCCTGATGAAATACCTAAAAAGGAAGAGTAATCATGTTAGGCTCCCTTTAGAATTACTGGGGAGAAAAAAAGTTGTAACTCGGTCTTTGGAGGAGCTCATCTGTCATTGAGCCTAATGCCCAATCAGAGTCCTTTTAACTGACATGCTGAATTAGAGTGAATCTGAGTCAAAGATCATAGGCGAAGAATGTTCTTGGAGACTTTAAGACAAGACAGTGCCTACATTTTGGGGGGACTGTGAATAATTAAAACTCTTGGAAAAACAGGGACTCAGCTTGCTGATAGCCATAGGGTGCATAGTCCAAAAGGGGTCATAGGTTAGATTTTACCACGAGCTGTAAAAATAAGCTTGCAGATCAGTAACTGAAAATATGATTTTTCTGTAAAGATGTACTCTCAAATTGTGAGCGGCTGTAGTAATTTAAATCTGAGAAACTACAAAGTGTATGTAAAGTCTTAGTGAAAACCTAAATATTCGAAGTATATATTGTGCACTATGTTAACATTTTGCAATGGTGGGGGTGAAACATTCAAAGTTGAGAAAGCTTTGCCTAATACGAGGTATCAGACAAATTTTGATTGACAACACAATTGGCATTAAACCTTAAGCAGGTGAGAAGGCAGGACAGAAGGAAATGCATTTGTCAGCCTGTAGGTACATCGCCTGAAGCTGAGCACCGAAGGCAGTAAGTACAGATTTGCCTAATATTTTATACATGATACTACTGTCCCTAGTTCCAGTAGGTTCTTCATTACATTAGTATTCTGAGTCCTCTGCACTTCCTTTGTGGAGGAAGTGCTCTCTGACTTTGGCAACAGCAGTTTTCCAGCTCTAAGCCTAATAAAAAGGGGATGCAAGAGAAAAACCTTTATTTGTTGTGTTTCTGCTGCTGGCGAGCCAGCAGAGGGAGCTTAAGTAACAAACTCTCTTCCTAGTGCTTATTAATAATACAAAGGTACATAAACGAATAAACAAAACTCTGCCATGATAACCTATTCCCTGTAGGAAACAGGACAAAAAAAGAAAGTTAGGAGCTATTGAATGGAAAAGGATAAAATCAGGAGAGAAAGGAAACTTTTCTAGTAGATGAGAATGCACTAAAACTAACAGCAAAAAATTAGTGTCTTAAAATCTAGGAATCTCTGTCCAATTTATAAAGAATAAATGGTATTGCTGTGTTTTTAAACTTTTCTCCATACCCAAGAAACTTATTGTTGAGCTTGTTTGCTTTTGTTTTTATATGAATGCTCAGATTTTTAAAAAGCAAAGTTTTGAGTTCTTGCTTTACATACCATTGACTTACAGGTACTGGGACTTTAGGAAAAATACTTGGGATATGTTTGCACTGTGCTTTCTAATGCAGTATGATAATATCCAAGAAAGTCCTAAGTCCTTTTATCTTTTTACCTTTCTCAGCAGGGCAATCAACTCTGTAAAAATTAAGACATGAACAAACAGGAAAATAATATCCATCTCTTCTTCAAGGAGCTACATGAGGTCACTCAGTATCTGACTTTTTCAACTATGGCAGCCAAATACTGCGCTCCAAGATCACTTGTCTGACTAGTGATAGATAGGGTATGACTGGCCCTACCAGATTTCCTGTCCACCTGGGGAGGCTAGTGCACTTGTTTTGAATGTCATGAACATAGCATCTTATTTAAAGTGTATAAAGTTTTGCCTGTTGTTGGCATCCTTGAGGAACATAATTTTGTGAAAGGATTTAAAGACATAAAAGTATCAGAGGTGTGTTCTCAGGTGGGGCTTTTTTGTTGTTTTGAAATGTGTGTAATTTTGTGCTCAGTATATGGTAATATCTTTATTATAGAAAGGTTGGGGTTTTAATCAAATTATTACATCAAAGATTTACCAAGAATTGGTGGCTTTCTAGAAAGACTGGTTAGTATTGAATTAGAATTTTCTAATAACTCTGCTGTTAAAACCCAATATTGATTGTACAGCTTGTTGCAGAGCTGTCCATTGAGTGCGTTGTAAAATGATGTCATCTCACCCAGTTTATTTCACTTGAAGCATATTAGAGAACAGTTACCAAAACAAGTTCAGTGATCTATAGACTTGTTGGATGTATGATTTATTTCCAGCTGTACACACACACTTTTTTTTTTCATGTTGCCACTTCTAAGTACCTAGTTTTGGGGGTGTTCTGCTTGCAAATGCAAGCCTTTCAAGTTATGCACACTGTTCTGATTTATTTTTAATCTCTATAAATAAATTTGGTTTATGGCTTTGATAACAGGAAGGATAACCCCTCAGTAAAAATTTTCCAAGTTCCCTTCCTCTTCTTATGGGTCAATACACCACTTGACTGCCTGCCTCTCAGCAGCCAAACAATCAATCCCCTTCAGAAAAGACTTAGACCAATTTCCCGCTTGCTGCGTACTTAATAATCGGCCCAGTTCATTCCAGTGTCAAAATGATTTTATTTTGCCAAGGTGATAATCTCTTTCCAGTAGTCCTAAAGTGTCATCTTGTGGCTAATAGTGGTTATGACTTTATATCTTCAAGAGAAAATATACCCAAGCATCAAATATAGAAAATCCCTAAGTTCTTCTCTAGGTATTGATAAGATTAATTTGGGGAGTCAAGATTATTTTATTTTAATTGAGATTGTATTGTTGGATTTTACTTTGGAAAAAACTGATTATAGGTAATAACAAAAGTCTACTAAGAAGTTCATAATCCATTTGGAAGCTACTGATAGGGGGTTTCATATATATGTATATATGGTTAAATGCAGTGTTGTGGTTTAACCTGGCAGGCAGCTAAAACAACCACGCAGCCATTCACTCACTCCACGTGCCCCCAGTACAATGGGGAGAGAATCAAAAAGAAAAAAAGGTAAAATTTGTGGATTGAGATAAAGACAGTTTAATAGGACAGAGAAGGAAGATAACAACAATAACAAAAAAGAATATACAAAATAAGGGATGTACAGCACAATTCCTTACCACCCGGAACCAATGCTCACCTAGTTCCCAAGCCAAACAGCCTCCCAGCCAACCCCCCTGATATATTCTAAGCATGATGTCATATGGTATGGAATATCCCTTTGGTCAGTTTGGGTCAGCTGTCCTGGCTGTGCCCCCTCCCAGCTTCTTGGGCACTCCCACCTTCTCATGGGCAGGCCCGTATGAGAAGCTGAAAAATCCTTGACTGCTTGGCAACAAGTAAAAACATCAGTGTGTTATCAACATTATTCTTATACTAAATCCAAAACACAGCACTATACCTGCTACCAGAAGGAAAATTAACTCTATCCCAGCCAAAATCAGGACATGCAGTCATATGACTTAAGGATGCATGAAAAAACAGGTCATAACAAATTATTAGATCTTTGAAGTGCTCATCTGATTGCTATGTACTACATCTTATTTTCACACTTCAATGAAACAAACATAAATGAAATATCTTCATAAGTTAAATACTTGAACTATCACACCGGTCCCAGGAAAACAATTCAAATATAAACTGTCTTAAATTAGCATAGACCATCCCAGCTTGCCCAGCTACAAAACCAATCTGATGTCCCTTTTGAGGGCAGTAAGAAGCCCACTTGATTATTTGACTGACTAGACTGTAACTTATTGCATCCAGCAAAGGAATCCAGGTCTCTTAGAGGAATTTCATCTGAGAGCTTTGAAAAATGGGATAGGGAGGAAGTTTTGACTATGTTGCAATATTTTTGTCTCAACACTTTTTCAATGGCACTTGTTGCCATTTTAAATTATTTTGTTTTTTTAAAAATGTTTATTGGGAATAGAAACATTGTCTACATTAAACTTTTACAGTTTTAAAGTTTTTTTCTGGAAAAATTTAAATTTTTTGTCTTAATAACAATTCAGAATTGTGGCAAGCTCTGGAAATCTGAAATTTGAAATCGTCTAGATAAAAACCTTCTGTTCTCTACGCTTACATGTAAATCAAACACTGACAATATATTAACTAGGTTGTGGAGAGTTTCCTGTATTTGTGAAATTCTCCTTGGAAAAAAGATATATATAATTTATGCTTGCTGCAGTATCATACAGAATCCAAAACTGTTTTCAAACAAGCAAGATGAAATTTCATCTCACTCAAATGTGAAACAGTCCATTTGACCTGAAATGTAGTGGTTTATTTTCAGGCACTTGTAAAAAATTAAAGAGAATAAATAATTAGATTCATAGAAATGAAGTTGAACTTCCACTTTCTTATACAACCATTTTAGCCTTATAGCTCTTGTGCTGTATGAGAGCAATCCAAGTTAATTTTCTTTTTGTTCGTCATGGATTTAAACAACTATCCTTTTGTTCCAGTATATTTCTTAGGTATGAGTGTTTTGGACTTTGGGAATTATGACAGTTTTGTGCCCACTGTCTCCTATTGGTAGTGTTCCACTTCCTTTAGTCACAGAAACAGACACTAGATCTAAGTTTCCCACCTCCTATGTAAATGGTCTGACGTTCTGATATTTGGGTCATTCTCTACTACTTTAGTGAGGTCTTGATGACTACCTGGTGTGTTCACAAGACATGGAACAATACAGCAAAAGTGTCCTCATGGCTGGAATGCACCCTGTGAGACCTTGGTTTGCCTGAACTGCATAACACATGGATTTCTTGCAGTCACAAAGGCTATTCTGATGCCTGGTGTTCACCCCGTCCATGATTATACAGCATTGCAGAATCTCTGTGTAGGTGTCTCAAACTAGCATAACTGCTGCACGGGTCTAACAGAACAGCCTGTCCGCAATGTGCTGTCTGCATTTCTGCTTTCTTACTGCATATTTATGCATGTTACAAAGAAAACTTTCCTTCTAAACTGTTTTTGAAAAGGTCTATGATAATGCTATAAATATATCAAATTTTTTTTTTTTCTGACTACTTGAAATTTAATTAATGTAGATGATAATCTCATTCATGAAACTGAACTAGGACTTGAGTCAAAGTTAGCAATGTAGCTTCTGTAAGTAAAATGTTTGTAGTAATGTCCAGTATATTCATTCATATAGAATTAGTAGAAGGTAGTCACTTTATAGATTTAAGTTAGAGCTGCTACTGGGTCTGTTCATCATGTGTCTCATGGGTGGAAGTGTTGGATGACTAGTCATCCTCCAAATTTTGGGCCATGTTCAACATGCTCATAGATGGTGAGAGGTAGGGATTGTATACATTTTTATGCTACAGATGGGATTCCCAAACAATAGGGAAACCGCCAGCTGAACCATTTCAATAATCTGTTTACATTTGGTAAAGCAGACCTAGGCGTTTTGAAGTTCTCTGTGAAAGAGTTTGCAAGGAAAGGCACATAACTGATTCTTTGTAACAGGTTTCTATTTTCTTCATGATCCAGACCAAATACAGTGCAAAGTAGGCAAAGCCTTGTTGCTTGTGTTAAATATCAAATTTTTCAAGTAATGCCAGTATCTGATAATATGTCTTGCAAGAAACCACAAATGGACTTATGAGGAAACAGCAAACTTTTCTCCCACTCTTTGGTCTCTTGTTTTAAACTAATAGTGTAACCTTCTAAGAGGTAGGGAACGTCAAACATAAGTATACCCTACAGTTTCTAGCACCAAGGATTTTGAAAAGTCATGCATGTTCTTAGGTGTGTCTGTAATAAAAATGCTATCCCACATCTATTTATATTGCAGTGACATGCCATAGTTGCTAAATTATTTCGAGTGAAAAAGTATGCATTCCCTGCCCGGAGCACATGAAATCTAAATTCATTTGAACAAAGGGCAGTGTAATTAATGCATAGTCAAGATGATCCCTCTGAGATGAGAGTTGCTAATGATAACAAATATTCCTGCTGTTTTGAGGAAAGTGTTGGCTATTTGTAACGAGCTCATTTGTATGTAATATTTTCTACTGCAGAATGTATCTTTAAAATAGATTTTTGAGTTACAAGCTGTGAATGAGCTAGCACAGATATCCACTCTAGTGATAACTTCCAATGAATTCTGCTACTGAAGTACTGCTAAGGTAAATTAGATATCGATTTCTGACAAAATGGAAGACTTCTCATTGCTGAATTTTGAATCTTACAGATTAAATAAGAATTTGATAGCTGATGGTAAAACTTATTGTTCTTTGTGTTATAGATGTATTTGGAGATCTAAACTGAAAGATTTCACTGTGCAAATACACGAGGGGGGAAAGAAAAAAAACTAAAACAAACAACAAACAAACATTAGAAAGAGAGAGTGGGGGGATGCAGTGAAACAGAAAACATATGGGGTTTTGCTCCAGAGGCTAAAACTTCCTGGGTCAAGTCTTCTATGCCTGGTTATGCAGGAGCAACCAAACAGAAAGACGACATTGATTTTCACTAGAGATAATTGTTCAGATATTTAGCCATATCCTGCCTACTTTAAGATTTCTTTATGATTTCACCCAAGATGCTCTGGCTTTTGCAAGTGTGCAAAATTTATAATATATGCTTATACTGTCTTTCATGATCTGGCTATCAAGATGCTGTGAAGTCAAAGCATTGTAATTACATGTTACTGTTCTTTTAAACAATTACAATTCTTCACAGAACATTTAAGTGCTTTTCATTTGTGTGTTTTCATTGTGTTTTCTTAATTGAGTCTGACCCAGGCATAAAAAGATCTGATCTCATATCACAAGACAAGGAATTTGCAAATCCTTCAGGCACAGTTACTTTCTAGGATTAATTACAACTGTTTTCTCATTGCCCTCTGTAATTCTGACACTCTCTTACAGTTTCCACAGATGATACAGAATTCTGCTCCTAGAATATTTTACTCTTGTAAACACAGGTTATCACTGTGTTTTACACCCACTTGGCAAATATTTTATTAACATTAATACTATGTTGAATATAGTATTAATTACATAGTATTAAAACACAAGCTTCATGTGTTTTTCTTTATGCTTGACTATATGCATCTTTCTTGCAATCAGTTCTGCTTTCCCTATCATCCTTGACTATCACTTGCATTTTTGTGAGTTAGTTAATACAGATTTTTTTATGCCTGGTATTACAGGCATGGTCAGGTTCTATCAGGTCTGACCTAGTACTCACTGACATCTGCAGAAGTCTTATACTGACTACAGTTCTTTCCATTCTAAAAATGCAGTTATGTGGATATCTCATTTCTTGAGTTGATAATATAATGCTTGCAAGTAGTTGATAATGCCATTTTAGCTTAATTGTGTGCCATTTTAACCTGAGGGATTTTGAAGGAATTCTAATAGGATGTAATTGTTCATGTGTTAAGTGTTGGTAAAGGAGATCGAGTCTAACTCGTACATTGTGAATCTTCCTCATGTTTAACGGCCACATCTCTTGTTTCAGATATTTGTTGCAATAAAGCTAATGAGGTTGGCTTTTTTATCACTTTTGTGATCAAAATACGTTTCAACATCACTGAATAACTGTGTGGTCTAATTATTAGTAGTTAGCAGTGGTCCCAAATAAGTCTTGCTGTTGACCATGGAGAACTCATTTGTTCTAGGATGCTTCCAGCTTTCAGATAAACTAGAAATACATCAGATATTTTTCTTCGTACTGCTCTTCAGTGTCAGCAATTGCTGTGGTTGTTACAGGATTGTTAGTTAACTATCTTTATAACTGAAACAAAGAAAAGTCAATTTTGAGAGTTAGCAATTTAAGCTGATAGTAGGAAATTGAATCACTGTCTGTCTTATTCTGTGCAGAGGATGAGGCTCATGTCATAGAATAAATTATGGACTGTAACAACTTGAAATGCATGTATGTACATATGTTCAGTCACCTTTTCAGAGAGCATGAGGATGTGGGACAGAAATGTCTGAAGCCAGTTCACTATTCATATTTTTCTGCCTACACAAGAAGGGAGCACTATGTGCTTGACCTGCAGTAGTGAATCTAGCAGGGAACATAATTCATCTGTGAAATTATTTCATAAAAGTTCCATCAAAACTATAAGATAAAACTTGAAGCATTTTTATGTAGGTTTATCAGCTTTTCTCCAACAGTCCCAGCTGGATGAAAATATCTTCTATTGTTTTGTCCTTGCACTCTGCAGTGATCTCGTACTGCCTCTGCTTGTATTATAATACATCAGGAGTTTGACTGAGTGGCTCTGCAATCAAGCCCAGTTCTCCCTTCTTGAATTTTACTTGGTATAATGCCTTTGGAAACAAGGCAGGGCTCCTAACATGTAAGTGAAGTCCAACCCTATTACTTCACTTTGAGTGCCCTGTTACCATCCTGTGTTCATATGCTATTAAAAACTGTGATGCTTCATTTTGGTCCTAACAGATAGCATGTGTAACAGTAGTATTTTCTTTGCATTCTTAACGTATTGTGTAAAACAAAACAGGAATTACTGATCTACAAAGTAATTGTCATTGTGTTTGAGTGGGATCAAAAACTGGTTTATAAATAAAATTTTCTGATTCCTTTCATTTGCTGAAAATATGTAAAACTGCATCTCTAAAAGCATTCACAAGGTCCAAGTTTCTTCTGGGAAAACAAATTATGATGTCCTCTCTGTTTTCAGATTGGTGAGATAAAGGTGTTTAGAGGAATTCTATTGGAACTAAATTTTTATGTAAATGGGAATTGAATTGTGTTACCTTGTCTGGGTTAAAGCACAGCTAAGTTTCAATATTTAATCTGAATTTGCAGTTCAAAAGGAAAAAAGGCAATTTGGTATTTTAACATATTCAAAGTTTTATTTTATTTATTCCTAATGTCTATTTAACCTGTTAGTAGTTAGTCTATTAAATCTGTTAAACTTTGTCTTTTTCAGGATGTGTATTTACACAAATTATTGTCAAAATAAGAACATTTGCATATTCAAATATAGAGGGCATCTTTAAAGCTCTATCACACGATACACTTCAGATCTGTTTCTTCCTTCTAGCCATGGACTGTAGTTGAGAGTTGAGCTTTTCAGAACAGTTTTGGAAGAAATTTCAAAGCAGACAATTTAAGCTCCAGGGAGGATCCAGTTAATCTTCCCTGTACTGCCTCACTGTGTGTCAGCCTAATGGAAGCCATTTCCTAAGAAATTTTCCCCCAGGCCTTTCAGAGGCCTTGGTATGAATGGCAAAGCATACAAGTCAAACATTGTTCAGGGATATGTAGTGCATGTTGGCTGTAGCCATTAAAAACTGAATGATCTCAATATTTTATCAGTTTTTACACTGAATGCTAACCATATGTTTTATGAAAATGCCAGAGCAAGACTTCCTTAAAGAACAACAAAACACACCCAAACAAATCACAGTGATCACTTCTGATGCAACTTCTTAAGCTGGAAACATAAAGGAGGCCTCTGTATCCATCCTTTTGGGATACTGACGTTTTGTGATGTTTTACTCATTTCTTTGACCCAAGATCTGCCAATAGAAACTCTTTTTCTGTAATCTTTTTCTTAGATTGAAACAATGGAGAACAGACCAGATTTGATCTATGGCATGTTTTGAACATAAGAGTCAGCTCAGTTCCCACCTTACTTCTCCCTACCTACTTTTCCTTGCTGCAGCATCACCCTGCCATACTTCACTGCTGTGGCTTTTCGGGGGGAACAGCCTGTTCCCCTTAAGGGACTCGAAGTATGGTAAAGCAGTGATGCATACATGGTGCTACCCAGTAGTGCTGCATTTGGTACTCATTTAAGAGATGAATTCCCTGGACTGACATCTAAGGCCACTGGAGCTTTTTCACTGAATCTTTCAGCATGGCCAATGTAATACACTGCATGTCTGTTCCTGTGGCACTGTGCTGAAGGCTTGCATTGGGGTGGAGGTAAGCTAGATGCCATACATGTCCCACTTCTTGATTTTCAGGCATTGAGCACACACTGCTGCCTGATATGTTTGAAAATGCAGAGTCAGCTCTTTCTTCGTTGGCAAGTTTTTCTTCAGTAGGCCTCTGCAAAAGACCTTAGTCCCCCAAAAAGGGAAAAGAGAAAAGGCTAGCCCAGGAGCTTTTTTGTATTGTATGAGAAATTTCTAGATGTATCAAAAATACATTTCAGTACTGAACAATGTAATAGATATGAAAATCATACGAGATTTGCATTTTAAAAAGTTTTCTTCAAGGGTTACTCAACTATTTTAACATCTCAGTCTTCTGATTTAACTCCACTCTTTAAAAGTTAGAGTAGCAATCACGTTAGTTAACTGCCTGGAAGGCTTTTTAGTCTTCTGCATATTACTGGTTGATTTGATTTTACAGTGAGGAGCAAGTATCTTTAAACCAACTAAGTGCCAAGAGTTTGGAAAGACAAAAGTCCAATTTAAACTTAAGAAAATATGATGCTAGGGCTTAATAAAGCATTATTTGGATATTACAAGGTCTTGATTTAATTTTCTCCTGGAGGCTTTGTATAACTATGCATTAGTATCTCATCACTTTTCTGTCTCTGAAACACCATTCCAGGCACTTGCATCATTAAGGTTGGGGACTGCACTGTAACAACCTCCAAACTCTCTGAACCTGATAGTTCTCCTGGAGTTTTAGTCTTTTGTGAAATGTTCATGTGCAGAATTTAAATGTCATGATGGTGATAGTTACATTATATGTTCCTAAAAGGGATAGCTAGCTAGATGTCTTTTTGTACTTGACTGACACCATTTAGTAACTATCGTTAGATGACTGTTAATTAGGTTTATTATATTTCCATTATCACAAAAAGATCTGAGCTATTATAGATGGATAGAACTGGTGCTGTTTCTAAGTAGAGCTATTTTAATGAAATCTTTCTGAACTTCTAGATGGTAGAAAATACGTATAGCAATCATTTCAAAGTCTGAAATACTAAGATGTGTTTAGTTTGGGAACAGTTGACTAGTCGTGATTTCTTTTGCCATCTTAGGGAAAAGTAGATCTGAGCAACAGGTACTAAGATTTATTTTTGTGAAGACTTTATTTGGTAGATATGTAAAGACAAAAAACCTTACTGAAATCAGCATTTAGAAGATTAAGTAGCTTCTTCCCCTTTCTAAATTTCATTAGTGCTTTCTTTTTTTTGTGTAATTTTCACATCCTGAAGTATCCTGGAAGTCTGTTTGGAAATGTACCACTACTCAAGTATACTCTGCCATTGCATAGTGTTGGTTACCAGACCAGAGTTCTTACTGCATTTCAAGTGTTTTCTTTCTTGTTTCTTGATGAAGGAATAATGTATGTAACTAAAAGATAAATATTAGAAAAAGATATGGAGTTCAGCTTCAATAAATTAAAAACTTTCTGTATGATGTATTTTACTTCCATCTGGCAAAAGCACTTTAAAAATTGTACACATCTCAAAACTAGAACATTTACAGTTTACTTCCAGCTGGTTCTGGACATAGAGAATGTTTGAACATAAATGAGAAAATGACACAGAGAATGGTTGCCCGTTTTCTGATTCTTCCTGCCAAGTACAAATCCATGTCACTTGCTTGGGTAGATGAGCAGTCCTTAAATGTAGACTGTACCAGCCCAAGGGTTTAGGTGCAAATGTACGTTCACCCAGTTAACTCTGCACTACTGACTCCCTCATGTGTTAAACCAGGCTTTCTGAAAAAGCAAGAGATATTTCTGAACCAAGAACTTCGAGTAAACAGTGACTGATAGTTTAAGATGAATGATTTAAAAGTGAATTATGTAGCAAAAAAATAAATTTTTCTTCACTGTTTAGCATTTAACTTCTTTTTTATCATTAAAATTATAAACCCTGTGTGAGAATATGTGATAAGATTCTGCTCAAAGTCATTAGCAATGGCGTAACAATACTAAAATTATTTATGTCAAGCAACACAAAGTTGAGTGGGCTAGACCTTGAGTTCAAAGAGAAGATGTGCTTTTAATGTAAAAAAACAGATTCTTACTGGCCGCTAATCAAGTGTTTACCTGTTTCCATTAAAACTACATTGAATTTAATCAGTGCATGCATTTCTCCCTAAATAAGAAGCATATTTGTCATTAATATTTAAATTGGATTTTGAATCCATGGAAGTTTAAATAAAAAGTGGGGTGTTTTTTCAGAGTTGAAAGTTAGCATCTTCAAATTCTACTCAGCAGTTGTAAACAAATTTTAAAGTTAATGATCTTGAGGGAATTTTTCTTAGCATTTTGAGATTAAACGTCATTAATTGCAAAAGGTTTAAATGGAACTACAGTTTATGTAATGTTATCTGTACATAAAACAAGTTTTTCTTTCTTGTAACTAAATAAAGCTACTAATGACTAATTCAGAAATTGGAAGAGTACAGAGTACTTTAAATATAAAACGTATATAAGGCAATAAGTTGTAAGACATGTTTTGCACTTCTCACTGAAACCACTGAGTAGGATATGGGAGTAGTTTTGTTTATAGATAATTCTGTCATGATATATTCTTAACTTTTCAATACACATGTAATATCAATGCCAGCTTTTTTTCTGTGATTCCTATTCTTATCTCACAGCTTGTTTGTTTTTTATAGTAATAGTGGTATGGGTATGGACTTAAGAAACCAGATTTTATAAAAAATTCCCATTAATTTTACTTGAAGAGAATAAGAGTTGTCTTAAACTAAAAAATCTTGTGCTTTCCAATTGGTTGAATTAATTGGCCACTGAGAATCCTTCTTGCAAAACTGGGCATGTGTAGAGTCTCAGCCTTCACTGTAGGTTGCTTATCAGTTTATTGATAAATAATTCCATTCTTGCTAGTCACCTCTTTATTGTTCAGAAAGCTGTTCTCCAGTTATTTTCTGATACATTGCAGACATTCATAATTCAGACTTTTTTTTTGCTGTTGATTTTGTTTCATATGTAGACAGGTTTTGATCCAAAACTTCACTTGATTTTATTGTTATTTTACAGCAAGCACAGACAATTGAAGCTTGAACTGCATATTTGATTCAAGTGATATAAACCAAATAGATCAGTGGAAATAGTATCACCTTTTTTAATATTAATTACTGAATAATTGTCACAGATCTTGAAACAGAAGTGTAATATGTGTACACATAAAATACATATAAATCTTCTTAGTTAACTCAAGTCCTACATTAACTAGAGCACAGTAAACATTCAGTGGGATATGGGCCACCTTCTTTGGGTGGAGTTTATCCTTAGTGATGACTATAGAAAAGGCAGCAAAGACTTGAGTCAAGACTGTACTTACAGGGTTAAAATTTCTGATGTTTGACAGCAGTGGTGCCATTGTCAAGTCTTCAAATATTCAACATATATTTGAGGGAAGAATCCCCTTGATAAGCTTTGATTTTGAAGCAGGGTTTTGGAAGAGCATACCCAGGTAGCTTTATTCTCCTTTGGACCAGGTTTTCACCGCTGCCCTGGCAGCTGTCAGGATTAGAGTTGGTTTTGGGTATGCTTCAGAGCATCAGTGTTTGAGCAGGGAGAATTGGTTAACTGAACCTAACTGCACCTTATTCAGATCTCTGTGGAAAGAAGGCTTACATACATTAATTTCTATGAATGTATATTATACGTATATGAACACACACAAAAATGCAGCATTTCATGCTGTAAATAGAAAGCAGAACACAATGAAGAAAGGAGTTGGCAAATCATGAATAAGTTAATAATTTTATCTTTAGCAATTTAGAGCACGTACTCTCCTAACTTATCCCATCTCTTCACAGTAAGCTAAACAGACCACCAACTCAACTTCCTGTGAGTAGTTGACATTTTAAGACATTTGAAGCAAAGCACTTAGTGAAATCCTGGTTCCGTTGAAATTGATTTGACAGCTATCATAGACTTGAATAAAGCCAGAAAGACACCCCTATTTTTTCAAAAACAGAGTTATGTTCTCTGCTGATTTCTTCTATTTACTTCTATTTGGCCTTCAAGGTTTTTGAAGATGTAGTTTCGTTCATGATGTTCTTTAAGCAACCATAGAAGTGCACATGGGAAAGGCTTTCAGCAGGCCACTTATGACCATTTGTCACTGTCACAGAGGTCTTGTATTACTGTTTAGTCACTGAGTCAGTTAACTCTTGCTGAAAAATGAAGGGTTGGATATAAGTGATGTAAATGTTCATGAACAGATGCATTGTACCATGATACCATCTGTCACTCAAATTCACAGTGTGTGGAAAATGTTATTCCTTCATGATTTCAGCAGTTTGAGGGGCTTTCTCATTGTTAAATGCTAATGCATCCTAACAGACATGGTACACTGCAAAGAAGTTATCTGAGGAAAAAGTAGCAGACACAGGCAGGGATAAACTTTGAGAGAGGTTGTTCACACTACAGGAGAGAACTGAAGGCAGAATTCCCTGAGGCTTTAATGTAACCAGGGTTTCACTGTTGTTTCCTAACCTGGACACTTGCTACTTCCCAGTTCTTATATGTACTCTCTCCTTCCTTGACTTTCCTTTCAACAGTGGTATTTGTGCATCTTTGAAATAGATCAGTATAGCTGCTTATATTCCTTGGGTGAAGGGTTTGCGCACAAGAGGTATAGAAGCAGCCCATGACAGTCTGGGAACAAAATCTTGAGTTAATTTTACACATACTAGTTAATGTCTTCGTGATTGGACTGTACTTCATCCTCTGCTTTGCTGCTGGAGTCCCTGTTTTGATGTTGGAGAGTAATTTGACCCTACATTAGCTGATAAGTGAAATTCAGCTACTTTTGTAGGAATTTTGATATTATTTTTTAATAATCTCTTGAGTAATTAGAAACTGAACTGAGCTTCCAGACTAATCTGTTAAAAACGTTAAAGAGTAAAGTTATGGTGAATTGTCTGAATATTAGAGAGAAGGTGAATTCTCCAGCTAAAATGTATTCATGAGTAGCTCTTCTTCCATCAGGTGTTTATTATATATGGTAACTTCTTAGGATATTTCTTGTAGAGTTTGATACTTCACTCACATGAAGTAAATGAAAGTGATTTAGTGTTCCCTATTATTGCTTTCTGTAGACTTGTCTGGGAGATGATGTATGCATGCTTCATTTCTGGTTTGTTTATTTGTCTGTAAGGACTGTTTACCATACTGGCCTGAGCAATTTGAATTACAAACTTTTCTCCTTCACATCCTTCATCCATTCAGGTGCTTTTAATCATGAAGATTTCTTGACCTCATCCTTAAATTCATTCACAGGCATCTTGCCTTAACTTTGCTGATTTCACTGTTTTGTTTTTTATCAAATATGATTTTGTCTTGTTTCACTTGTAACTCTGCTCTTTGACATTGGTTTCACTGTTGAATATTATTTAATTTATATCTATATATATTAATAAAAAACATGCCTTTTTGATATGCACAGCTATTTTTTCAGGTGCTGTTGTAGAGGAATGTGGTCTATGTTTTATAGCACGTAGCTTTTAGGAATGATTCTCAAACAAGTATACAATTTTCTGCAAAGCAGGGTGACTCTTGTTAGGCAGAGCATCTCTGTGCATTGAACAGCTTCTGCATATATTTCTTTGTTCCAATAAATTGAGTGAACTTTTCAGAGTATATGTAAAGTCTAAAAAAAGACAGAAATATAGGTTTGTGCACTCATCTTTGGCAAATTTAATCCCAACAACAGACAGTCAAACTGCAGATGTCAGTGTGTAACATGGCCAAAAAGTTTATTTTTCTAGATTTGTCAGGAACATCATAGCAGAAAAAAATTTGATCATCAATGAAAGGGATCAACAACATGCATGGTCATGTTCTACCCTCTGGGACCATTGAAAAGACTGTACCTTATGCTCTTCTAGTCCTCTTCATGCCAGTTCAACAGAAAACTCACTGCCTATGTAGTAGGTGAGGTGTGTATGGAGGCGATTTCTGCATTGTGCTCTTTTGGGGATTTGGACTGACTTTTGTTCAATCGGCTTTTGTTGAAACCACCAGCAATGCCATGAAATAGGATTTTTGTAATGTGAAAATGCAAATAAATGAGCTGCCTGTGTAAGTCAATGTTCCAAATCTGACCATCGCCTTATTGTAGATAATAACTGTGTGAGTAGAGAATTGTGATTTGGTAGCATTGCTGGTCACTTTGCACGGATAAATATGGCTATGTGTAATTCAGTGCATACATGTAATTCAGTTGCAACACAGACATTTGTTTAGTACCTGTTTTAGCATACAGGTGGTAGTGAAGCACTTAGTTTGGATTTATTTCACGCAGGACAACCTAGTGGTTGGCCACCTTTCTCTATCAGTGTTCCTGAATTTTTAACAGTCTCACAGAGACAAACAAAGTTTTTGGAGAAGAAATTAAAAGCATTATCTTCTGGTTTTGTTGGCAACCAGAATGGCAGAAAGACTCCCTCTTCCAAAAATTATTTTCTTTTCTTCATAGTTCAGATATTCAATGGTGTCTTTAGACTGAAAGAATACCATTTCCTTTCTCAGACTATTGGAAAAGTTTCCTTCCTCTAGTTTTATTTTTAAACAAAGGAATTTAGGACCAGAGTTTGGAAATTCTGTGCTCATACAACAGAGGTAATTTGTTTTGTTTGTTTGTTTTTTTAAAAGTATGTAGCACTTACCATTTCCCATGATTTCTCTTGTGGACTGAGAATCAGAAAAGAATTTTGGAAAGCAAGGAGTGCATTTGCTGGCTGAGTGTAAGCTAAGATCTTTTGATAATTCTGCCCCAAACTGCAGTTGTTGGAAGAAGACTTTTGTATAGAAATTCTTAGAAATCAGCTTTTCTTTTCTTTGTTGTCTATACATATTTCTTCCCTACCAAGCAATTTTGGCTTGATGTTTACATTGTTTGTTAAACTGACTTTAACTGTTTCAATCAAGACTTGTCTTAATACAGTGTAGAATCTAGCCTGTTTCCTGTTGAAATATTAGCTCTATAGGATTTATAAAAATTGTCTTTATTCAGTAATTATATTACCTCATGTTTTTACAGGGCATTTCTCTCTTAAATTCTAAAGCATTTTACCTGCTGGGTTGTCATTTCAGAATTGGCCAAAACTGAACAGATGATCTCCACTGGCAAGAATGATGGTATAAGAACCAGACAAAGAATGGCAATGGAGAGGTAGGAATATTCTTGTATTCCTACTCTTTAATACAATTGTTAGTCTCTAGCTTTTGACTCATGGGTCCTTCCACAAAAAGAAATCATAAGCATATGTTCATTACTTTCTAATTTAACAGTTAGTTTCCAAACTATTTAGAATATATTTAAGAAATAGACAAAAATGCTCTTAATTTTCTTAATTTTTGCTATTTAAAACAAATAAAACAGAAACTACTCAGGAAAATAGACTTTGTGCATCAGAGAACCCTACCAAGTTTAAAGACAGAGGAAGGAAACAGTTTCAAAACTCTTTTCAGTCTTGAGAAAAGGAATATTAGATTTCACAAATGGTTCTTGTAAATGCACCTTCCCCGTCCCAGTGATTGTAATTTGATTGTTCCTATTGACTCCCTTACTACAGTTCAATAGGAGTATGAGATGCCTAAAGCAATCATAATTTGCCATCTAGTGGCATATTTGTGAATTACCACAGTTATATTTCTTTGGTTAAGGATTACATTCATTCCTTCAGGAGAGGATTCCTGTTTGCCTGTTCATCATCCCGCACAAGGAAAGCCAGGTCCTAGGTGAGTGCTAGATGCTGTTCTATAGCATGTAGTAGAGAGGTGGTAGATGGTTGAAACAGGTGAGCTTATGGTGGACCAGAGAAAACATGAGACATGTCAATAGATAAAACAGGGATACCAGACACAGCATCATAATTACAGTCATATTTTAAATTTAATTATTTTTTCTTAGCAATATTTTTGCCATATTGTATAGAATATTCCTTTGTTTTCAGAGTAGTGCCTTTATTTTCATACACCTGCAACAATGCTGGTTGTGTTGTAAATTACTGTGTTACTTCTATGTAATTAATTCATGTAACAACACTCAAATAAGGTAGTTTGCAAACAGGAAGACAAAGGGTACTTGCAAGAAATGCTCTGAAATTGGTTACCATCTGGTGTATCTCAAGCAAAGCATATGAATTTACATATGATGAGCTAGGAACAATGTCTATCTTTGCCCAAAATAAGTTATTTTGTCCAGGGAGTAGAAAAGAAGTTTTTCTGTTGCAGGAAATCCACAGTCTTTTTATCATCTCTTCAAATGGAAATGTGCACTCACTTGTCCTATAATAATGACTTGTTCCCATGATTTGTGACATCTAGTTAATACAATATGCCAAAATACAACTTGACACAGAAACTCTATACCCTGGAATTGTTTTTGTTCAAATAGAAATAAGGTAGTAATCTCTCCAGCAGAAGTATTGCTGAGGAAGGTGAAGTGAATGTAGAATTCTGGCAGTTAAAAAACCCAAATTCTATCATTACTGTTAATCATGGTGATGTATATACAATATGCTCCATATGGTACATAAACTTAACTCACTCTGTAGCTTCTTGCTGACCTTGTTACAGAAAATGGAAGATAGCTGGTCTCCAGAGCTGAAATTATAAGGGAATGTTAGGCACTCTCCCAAGAATGCAAAGCCAGCATTTCTAATAAGGCCCAAAAGACAGTACTGTTGATGTGCGTATGGCTATACCATGTTTCAGGTCCTTTGAAAGACAATAAATATTGATTAAATTGCAGCCCTGAGATATGATCAGTTGAATCTAATTTAATGTGCACAACAAGCTTAAATTATAACTGGGCACTTTCAAGATTGAAAACATTTAGCTTTTTAAGAGTTGGTAACTTTAGATATTTAATAATACAGATGTGTATTCAGATGTTTAAAGACACTACGTGTTATTGGAGCAGCGATGGATATAATGGCATCTGGAGTCATGTCATTAAGGGACTACTAATTGCAACTACACATTAAGAAAGTCCAATCAGTACAATTGTTCCGTTTGCTATTCAGGAGGGGAGATGGGTAGGAGGCTGTACTGGTTTCAGCTGAGAGTTAATTTTCCTTCTAGTAGCTAGTATAGTGCTGTGTTTTGTATTTAGTATGAGAATAGTGTTGATAACACACTGATGTTTATAGCAGTTGCTGGGTAGTTGTTGTGTCTATGCTAAGTCAAGGACTTTTCAGCTTCCCACCCCCTGCCAGGTGTACAAGAAGCTGGGAGAGCACAGTCAGAACAGCTGACCCAGGCTGGCCAAAGGGGTATTTCCTACTGTATAACGTCATGCTCTGTACAAAACTGGGGAAGCTAGCTGGGAGGCATAATCACTGCTCAGAAACAGACAGGGCATTGGGTTGGGTGTTTTTCTGCATGTGGTGAGCAATTGCATTTGTGCATCACTTGTTTTGTTCTTGTTTTTGTTGTTATTAATATTAGAGTTATTACTATTGTTATCATTCTCTTCCTTTGTTATCCTATTAAACTGTCTTTATCTCATCTCACAAGGTTTTTTTCCCATTCTCCTCCCCATCCCCTTGTGGGGGAAGAGGTGAGCAAGCAGCTGTGTGGTGCTCAGTTACTGGCTGGGGTTAAACCACAACAGTGGCTTCCTTAAAACTTGGCCTCAGATGATAATTTGTGTCCATCACAAACTAATATCCATTTGAGTTCAGACTGAATTTGTCTGGCTTCAAATCTGTGTTGCAGAAGTATTATTTAAAAGTGTACAGGGTTTGGATGTGCCTCTATAAAGTAGCTCTGGCTGAAGATCTGTGCTACAAACAAGAAGTGCACGCTCATTAGGAAAGAGACTTTCTGAGCTGTGGTGATCAAATATGTTGTAGCTCAACAGTGGCCCAGCTGGGTGCAAGTGAGATTTTGTAAGAAGAGAAAAAAAATCAATTTTCCTGAGCTGGAGCTGAAGCTTACTAAATTTGTAATGGATTCTGTTTCTTGTTAACATAATAATATATGTAAGCAAGAAAATACACCTTGAAATATGAAACTGAACCATCTAATACATTGGCCAAATGGGTGTTAGAGAAGGGCCAAGATATGTGTGATATATAGCTAAGGCTTTTTTCCCATGTTTTTGGCTTTTTTTTTTTTCCAATTCTATTTTATCATAAGTATTAAATGCTGTGGGGAACTAGGGGAAGCTTCTAGCAACTTCTCGCAGAAGCCACCCTTGTAGCCCTCCCCACTGCCAAAACTTTGCTACACAAATCCAAACCAGGGGAATATTCTTACCTTAATTTTGCATCTCTCATTATGAGCAAAATAATTTTCCTGTGCCTGGCTTCACTGAATTGTGTAGTCCAGAGTATGTATTAACCAGGATTTAGTGCTTAGGGTACATTTTTAGATCATCAACTGCAAAAAGTCTAGGATAATGAACAATTGCGGTAGGCCCAAATCCAGCAGCAAGCCTCATTGAATCCAAGCATAAATCTCAGATATCTATACCTGCGTGAGCTGAAATAAAAATTACCTGTAATAGGCTCCTGTTAAAGTAAATTACTAAGTTACACTCTGGGAAAATTATGACAGTATTGTAGGTGTTATTTTCTTTCATCTCCATTTCAGAGACAATAAAACCAGTTAGTAAAAGAGAGATTAAAAAAATGTAGGCATGTACAGTCCTTCTACTTCTGACAGGATAGCAAGGTCCTGGATTCATACTGTTCATGTACATGAGGTCCTTCACCGACTGCAATTTGTGTGCATCCAATTGAGCCATTGTTAAGAAAACAGTGTTCATGCATCCAATTTCTATTTAATTTTTGCTTTTCAGCTGAAATCAGTGAAAAGTTGGGAATATTTCAAATCAAGAGCTTTAATACAGTATGGATTTAGCTTGTCTCATCCTTTAGGTCTTCTGAATTCATCATACAGTGAGATGTTGCAAACTTGTTCCTCTACTGAAAATATCAAAGATTATTTTTACTTGGAGGAAAATGGATGGGCATGGCATGCAATTGATTGCTAGCCAGAACTGCCTTTCCTGGCCAGGGTAATCATTTCAAGATTAAGCTCCCTTAAAAATTCCAGGAGGAATCATTTGTCATGTTTGGCCTCTCAGGAATTCCAAATTTTTAAATGGAATCTGACTGAAAAAATTACTGATTTCCCCACATTTATCTATCCCTGAGAGCATCTCCACTCCTGGAGGTTTGGCCACCTGAGCTCAGGGCAAACTTGGAGAAGGTGCTCCCACATAGCTCTGCAGGACACCTCAGCAAGGGAAGGATCCCCTTCCCAGCACAGCTGAACTTCAACTGACGCTTTAGTGTTTGACTCCTGCCTGGGCTACAGCTCCAGCCATGCCACAGCCAGGCCTGTGCCTGGCCATGGATGTCAGTGATCTGCACCCATAGCATGACAGGTGACTTCCTGGCCTGACCTCAGGCCTTATCCCTATGGATTTGCCTTGCAATCACTGGGCTATTTCTGACTCTGGTTATCTTCACTGGACTTCTCCATGGAATTCAGATGGCGTTCTAATGAGGTTTCTTTTCAGGCAAGCCAAAACTGACAGGTATTCAGAGAAGGAGATGTGAAATGGGGCACTTCCAATGGGAATAATTTTCTCTTTCATTAGGAAAAAATCACATAGGCTAGCTTAAGGTTAATCTCATTCCATACATGATAATAAAGATATGTTGACCTACCACATGTAATTAAAGAAAAAAAAAAATCTTTAATGCACTTTATATCTTCAAAATTATGTCAAAACTTTCTTCTAGCTCCTGGAAATGCTTATGACATGCCTCAGAACATTGTTCAGCCAGCCTTGGAAAAGGATGCTGGATTGTTACAAACAACTGTTGATCATTTTCCAAACCCTTCTGGTACATGCCTGCTGGGTTTGTGTTCACTTCAACTCCCAAGTGCTTCTGGAGAAACTTTTCTGGTTAGAATATATAAGTGCTTGTCACTTGAAGATAGAAAAAGGTTATTTAACCTGTTCAATTAGAAACCGTGCACCATATAAAAATCCCAATATCCTTCACTTGATTCCTGCTGCATCATGTTTTTACCTAAAGTCAAGGAGATTGTATTGCTACAAAATCTGTAAGGCCCAAATCTCCTACTTAGAATTCTGCTTGGATTTCTGTCTAAGCTCAAAACTCACTTCCTTATGCAGCTGTTACAGTTGCAAGGGACTCAGCAGAGACTTGCATGCTTGGCATATTGTCCTTAGCCCACCTCCAGAATTACCCACTGCACTACAATGCAGCAGGTTGGCAATAGTGTGCAAGCTGCTGTGCAGCTACCATAAAGAAGGAGCAGTCAGTGTCAACAATGTTTCTAGAGCACACTGGAGGCAGTCCTGGGACTGTGGTGGAAAGCCAATTTAAGTGTGTCCTAAGTCTCCTCTGTAATGAACATTTTTCAGTTAATAACAGGAAACACTTCAGTGATTGAAAATCACAGGCATATTCTCATCCTTTCAGAATTTCAAGAGTCATAGATGTTCCATAGGCCATGAATGGGATAATCCTGATTTATGTCATTATGTCTTTTTCTAATGGGCTGTCACTATGGAATTTGCAGGCAATGACAGCTCCCAGGATGACGGAGGCCTCATTCAGAATTTAGAGTCTCATCTCTTGTTCAGGACATCAGGCCACTGGAGCAAAAGTTTGCAGTTTTTTATGTTACCTATCATGAAAGGAAGTCATATTCCCCAAATAAGCTTTCAGCAAAGGTAGTATACAATCAATCACAGATAAATTGTCATTAAACCCCCTGTCATCTATTTGAAGAGAGGGGTAAAAGGCAATTACACATCATGTTAAACTTAGCAGCTGCTTCTTTTGTTGGAAAGTAGAAAAGGGAGTATTTGTATTATTTTGAATATTTTAAGCATGAAACATGCTGATATATTTAACAAGTGATCAATATTTCAAGATTCTCTTTGGAATTAATCTGTATTGGTCACCATCCAAAGTTACCATAATGGTAAGATAAGCTTGTCACATAGATATAGAAACTTATTTAATAAAACAATGGTCAAAGAAAAAAAGAGACAAAAACGTGTGAAGTTTTTAAAAGACATAGTTCAATCTTTGATTCACTGTGAATATTCTATATTAGCATAGAGCATGCTTATCTGCATCTTTAGATAGAATGATCCAAATAATACCATGCTCTCCTATGTTGGGAGTTAAACTGGCTCTGCTAGCTCAGCTTTAAATAACTGCAAAGCAATCAGGACAGTATCTTTACATGTGCCAGCAACTCCCAAATAAAATCACTCTAGCTAAGAATTGCATAATATCATAGCTCTACTGTACCACCTCTTCTGTTCTACAAGGTTAGTAAGCCATGTGGCCAGGCTTCAATTCTTACCAAGAGTATACCTGAAATGTAAGGAAATTATACATTAATAGTACTTGGAAATTTTGTAGTCTTGACTTAC
The DNA here is from genome assembly GCF_011004875.1 of Balearica regulorum gibbericeps. Classification (NCBI taxonomy): domain Eukaryota; kingdom Metazoa; phylum Chordata; class Aves; order Gruiformes; family Gruidae; genus Balearica; species Balearica regulorum. The sequence continues at coordinate 12,827,463 of NC_046194.1, read as the reverse complement.
ACTATACTACTTGAAGTGGATAAAATCTATTATTTCCTGCATTTTTCTTTGAGTATATCATTGTAGATATGCCTATTGTGCAATTTTTAAGGAATGTTCCCAGCTCTGCTAAAGACACGGAATATTGCCAGTTCTCTCTAGTCTACAATGAATCTTCTAATGATTGTTCTTTTCAGTGCTCTGGCTCTTCATTTGATTTATCAGTATGCAGTTACACTTCTTCAGAAAAAACATTAAAGCATCTCAAGTGAATCTACCCACTCAAAAGACATGAAAAGAATCATACTCACACATGTGTGGTATATGCATATATAGAGATATGTAATACATAGAGATATTTGAACCCTGGCTTACAAGCCTAAAAGTACTGCTAAGAAAATTAAAATAATAACATATAGATATGGTTTGAGTCATAGAGTCTTTCTTAGGAATAATGATTCCTTAAAAGCAGATGTATATGGATTTATTTTATTTTCAGTAATATTCTATTTATATATCTCAGTGTTCCTGAGAGCTCCTATTTTATTCACTTGGTCAGTAAGAATCATTTTCTTTATATGAACAGTGATCCAAGACCAGCCTGGCGTAGCAAAGATCGTTGTTACTGGCTTTGTGGAGATCACTCTTTCACTGCTGTGTGGAGTTGGCTTGTGTTGTTTCTTCTAGTAAGAATGTAGTTATCATGCAGTCTTGTCAGAATGTTAATAGGACTATTTGCAATCATATCTGAACACATGGGCCTAAACACAGATGCTACCTTTGCTCTCCTCTTATAGGCACTCATAGGTGTAAGAGCCTTGTTAAATAAATTCAGTATCAGCGTTGAGTCCAAGGTCATTCTAAATGCACTTAGTAAATATACTGTGGGTTTTATGAGGAAAGTAGTGCCTAAACGCATGTTGAGCAAAATGGGTCTAGATGGAGAAAAAGGAAAAGGGTAGCCTGTACAAGGGAAACCTGAATCAAAGTTGTGACTGGCAGGGGAGCCTTATTTAAAAAGTAATGCTGGGAAATTTTGGGTTGACTTGCTTGCTCATACAACTACAGAGGCCACGGTCATGCCTGATACTGCAGCTTCTCTTCAGGAGAGAATTCCAGCAAAATGCTTTAGCTTTACAACGTTCCAGGTAGCAGGAACATGCAGTTACAGAGGGGAATAACTCCAAGGCATCACCTACAGTTCTCCTCACTCCTGCTTAGCACAGAAGTGCAAATGTAAAGCTTTTTAGCAAATATATGTAGCTCAACAGAATTTTGCTTTCTCAGTGATATTCCAATGGCTATTATTGAGATGGAGGGGGCTTCTGCTTTGTTTATTTGTTTTAATAACAATAAAAATAACATTGTTTCTGTCTTTCTTTCATCTGTTCAATTAACACATCAGGTTTTGACTTCCTTAGTGAGAAAGACAGTATGCCAAGATGAGTTTCTAAATACCTGTTCAGCACTGGATTCTACTGGACTTTTATTTAAGCTGTAGTTTGAAGGTACAAATTGCTTTCACTGGGATATACAACTTAAAAATTTTTCAACAGCATTCAAATGACTTACTGAGCCTGATGATATATCAGCTCATATCAATTTATATCAATCAGCTTATATCAGCTGATTTATATATTTATATCAGTTTGTATCAATCAAGTGCCATTTCACTTACTCCTAATGTATATGAAAATATGTGAGAACAGAATGCAGAGATACATCTTGTTTCCAGGATTTTCCTACATCCTGATACTTAAAGCAATGGTGATGTAATACACAGGTCAAAGTGATTAAATCTTCAGATAGTGGGTTATTACATATCTATCCAGCCTGAATTCATTTCACAGTAAAATTTTTAAGTGAAAATTTCGCTTCTTGAAAGAATTTAGGTATATTCTTCCCCAAAAGTTAGGGTGGGAAAGAGTAACAAAAACATCAAAATCATACAATGATAGCTTCTGCTTATCAAAACTACCAGATTTCCAAAAGCTTTAAGCCAGAGTAAAAATGATTGGAGGTAAGAGTTTAAAATAGCTGCAAGTTCAGCTGTCTTTTTAAAGAAACAGATGGGTATGTTTTTCAAAGTACCTTATTTCAAATATATATATATGTAATGTGACAGTAGTGTATTGTCAGGACACATCCTGACACTGTATGTCTAAGGACCCTGCCTGAAGTGAATGTTTGAATACAGGGGTATTAAGTAGAAATTCTCTTCAATCCAGAGTCATATATTAATTGTGTAACAAAGTCAGGCTTTTTCTTATGCTTGATGGCCATTAGCTTTTAAAAGGCCTCTTAATCCAGTAGCCCCGTTGCGACATTTATAGTCATTTTTCAACAGGAATGACCTTCAAAAGGTAGCCATTATTTTAAGCTTTTTTTGAAAATCTGTCTGCTTTTGATGCCTAAATGCAGAGTGTTCTGTTCTGTCAATCTGCTCCATCCTGTTCACAGAATAATGCTTCATTTAATAACACTAAAATTTTGATTCCAAATTACAATGATTTAAGAAGTTCTTAAAAAAAAAACCAAAACACCAAAACAAAAACAACAAACTAAAACCCTAAAACCCTTCTAGGAATTCTAGTCCTAAAATGCTCTCTCTTCCACTTCCATGTTGGTGCTATCTGTTGATTTACACAGGATGAAATTCAGTTCTTTTTCTTGCTATCACACTAATGAAGAAAGTCAGAATGTTGACACTTCCATCTGAAAATCCCTTCTAAAGTGACTCCATTTTTTAAATGGGTCCAGGGGCATGGAAGCTGGAGTGGTAATCAGAAACACAAAACTTATTGACAGACCCTTGGAAAGCTCAAAGAATTTAGCCTTTCAGGTGTGATTTGCTGCCTGATCAATCAGTAGATTAACTTTTTTTCTCCAAAGTTCCTGAGTGGGCTTTGTAGATGTTGGGAGGAACAGGCGGACACAGTCCATAAATGCATGGCTCCATGGCTGATGTCAACACCACAACTTTGGGTTCTTTGACAATGGGGAGGCCTACATGGCACCAGGCCTGATGAACCCTGATGGGATTCATCTCTCTCAAAGGGGGAAGAGGATCTTTGCCCAGGAACTAGCGGGGGTCA